>NC_092228.1:8748261-9348261 GCF_036320965.1 Panulirus ornatus
GGCAGTGTGTGTGTGTGTGTGTGTGTGTGTGTGTGTGTGTGTGTGTGTGTGTGTGTGTATGTGTGTGTATGTGTGTATGTGTGTGTGTGTGTGTGTGTGAGTGTGTGTCCATTGGAACCATGGAGAGGACGACTGTGGAACGGGATTATGAAACGTATAGGCATGGGAGGGAGTGAGGAGGAGGAGGAGGAGGAGGACGAGGGTAGCGGTGTGGTGAGTGAGGAGGAGGAGGAGGAGGACGAGGGTAGCGGTGTGGTGAGTGAGGAGGAGGAGGAGGAGGACGAGGGTAGCGGTGTGGTGAGTGAGGATGGTCAGGACTCTGTGTGTGTGTGTGTGTGTGAGTGTGTGTGTGTCCATGCCACACTGGCTGGCCACACGTCCCCTGACCAGCATTGAACTAGTCACAGCTCAGAAGGTTCTCCACCACACAGCGCTGCTGTGGTGTCAGTATAGTCCTCCTTCTCCTCCTCCAGTGACTTTTTTACAGCGTGGCTCAAGTAACAGACAAGAACTATTCTTGACACTAGAGAACACATCAACAAGGACAATATAATTCCTTGCCGTTTATTACACGCTGACAAAGACACAGTCTGCAGCATGTCAGTGCCTGCCTGAGGTCCCGTATTGTGAATATAATTGAAATACTCGACACACACACACACACACACACACACACACACACACATTCTCTTCACTCAGTGGGGTGTAGAGCCATGATTCTCTTCACTCAGTGGGATGTAGGGTCATGGTTCTCTTCACTCAGTGGGATGTAGAGCCATGATTCTCTTCACTCAGTGGGATGTAGAGCCATGATTCTCTTCACTCAGTGGGATGTAGAGCCATGATTCTCTTCACTCAGTGGGGTGTAGAGCCATGATTTTCTTCACTCAGTGGTGTGTAGAGCCATGATTCTCTTCACTCAGTGGTGTGTAGAGCCATGATTCTTTTCACTCAGTGGTGTGTAGAGCCATGATTTTCTTCACTCAGTGGGATGTAGAGCCATGATTCTCTTCACTCAGTGGGATGTAGAGCCATGATTCTCTTCACTCAGTGGTGTGTAGAGCCATGATTCTTTTCACTCGGTGGTGTGTAGAGCCATGATTTTCTTCACTCAGTGGGATGTAGAGCCATGATTCTCTTCACTCAGTGGGATGTAGAGCCATGATTCTCTTCACTCAGTGGTGTGTAGAGCCATGATTATCTTCACTCAGTGGTGTGTAGAGCCATGATTCTCTTCACTCAGTGGTGTGTAGAGCCATGATTCTTTTCACTCAGTGGTGTGTAGAGCCATGATTCTCTTCACTCAGTGGGATGTAGAGCCATGATTCTCTTCACTCAGTGGGATGTAGAGCCATGATTCTCTTCACTCAGTGGTGTGTAGAGCCATGATTCTCTTCACTCAGTGGTGTGTAGAGCCATGATTCTCTTCACTCAGTGGTGTGTAGAGCCATGATTCTCTTCACTCAGTGGGATGTAGAGCCATGATTCTCTTCATTCAGTGGGATGTGGAGCCATGATTCTCGTCACTCAGTGGTGTGTAGAGCCATGATTCTCTTCACTCAGTGGGATGTAGAGCCATGATTCTCTTCACTCAGTGGTGTGTAGAGCCATGATTCTCTTCACTCAGTGGGATGTAGAGCCATGATTCTCTTCACTCAGTGGTGTGTAGAGCCATGATTCTCTTCACTCAGTGGGATGTAGAGCCATGATTCTCTCCATCACAGGGAAGTTTTTGTGTCGTATGAGAAAAGCCCCCGTAACGAACCGTTAAGGACCAGACATTAATATATTTCAAATTAGTAGATAAACATTAAGATCCCTCGGGAATTCAGTCACCGAAAACCTTAACCAGAAGTGCTTGTATAAACAAGTGGTTGAATGCTACAAATGTGTTTGTATAAACAAGTTGTTGACTGTTACAGATGTGTTTGTATAAACAAGTTGTTGACTGTTACAGATGTGTTTGTATAAACAAGTGGTTGAATGCTACAAATGTGTTTGTATAAACAAGTGGTTGAATGTTACAGATGTGTTTGTATAAACAAGTTGTTGAATGTTACAGATGTGCTTGTATAAACAAGTGGTTGAATGTTACAAATGTGTTTGTATAAACAAGTTGTTGAATGTTACAGATGTGTTTGTATAAACAAGTGGTTGAATGTTACAGATGTGTTTGTATAAACAAGTTGTTGAATGTTACAGATGTGCTTGTATAAACAAGTGGTTGAATGTTACAAATGTGTTTGTATAAACAAGTTGTTGAATGTTACAGATGTGCTTGTATAAACAAGTGGTTGAATGTTACAAATGTGTTTGTATAAACAAGTTGTTGAATGTTACAGATGTGCTTGTATAAACAAGTGGTTGAATGTTACAAATGTGTTTGTATAAACAAGTTGTTGAATGTTACAGATGTGCTTGTATAAACAAGTGGTTGAATGTTACAGATGTGTTTGTATAAACAAGTGCTCGAATGTTACAGATGTGTTTGTGTAAACAAGTGTTTGAATGTTACAGATGTGTTTGTATAAACAAGTGGTTGAATGTTACAGATGTGTTTGTATAAACAAGTGCTCGAATGTTACAGATGTGTTTGTATAAACAAGTGGTTGAACGTTACAGATGTGTTTGTATAAACAAGTGTTTGAATATTACAGGCAAACAAGGTGCAGTTAGAAAATAAAAATTGTATCTTTTTTTTTATTCTTTGTTCTTTTTTATTTTCTTTTTTCTGATAACGATTAATGAAGAGGTTAGACCTTTGGCTTGGGCCTGGTTGTTGGGCCGGGTCTACGCCAAGCGAGGCAGGAGGAGCTCCTCCTCCTCCTCTCCCCCCTGATGCTGGCTAATGCATGAGGAAAGACGTTTCGCGCACTTCACAAAACTCGAGCGCGTGTAATTACACGAATACAAAATGGATATTGGACAGGTTTACAGAGGTGGGTGAGGTGGTGGTGAGGGCTCCATGTTTCATGGACGTGGTTACAAGCGCCGAAGTACAGGATGGGAGGGCATTATCAAGGATACAGCGTTCAAGTGTCGTCTATATCCTGTTTTCAAGTGTCGTATCATCGTGTTCTAAGTTCAAGTGGCGTATCGTCGTGTTCTAAGTTCAAGTGTCGTATCATCGTGTTCTAAGTTCAAGTGTCGTACCGTCGTGTTCTAAGTTCAAGTGTCGTACCGTCGTGTTCTAAGTTCAAGTGTCGTACCGTCGTGTTCTAAGTTCAAGTGTCGTATCGTCGTGTTCTAAGTTCAAGTGTCGTACCGTCGTGTTCTAAGTTCAAGTGTCGTATCGTCGTGTTCTAAGTTCAAGTGTCGTACCGTCGTGTTCTAAGTTCAAGTGTCGTACCGTCGTGTTCTAAGTTCAAGTGTCGTACCGTCGTGTTCTAAGTTCAAGTGTCGTACCGTCGTGTTCTATGTTCAAGTGTCGTACCGTCGTGTTCTAAGTTCAAGTGTCGTACCGTCGTGTTCTAAGTTCAGTGTCGTATCGTCGTGTTCTAAGTTCAAGGGTCGTATCATCGTGTTCTAAGTTCAAGTGTCGTACCATCGTGTTCTAAGTTCAAGTGTCGTACCGTCGTGTTCTAGGTTCAAGTGTCGTATCGTCATGTTCTAACTTCAAGTGTCGTACCATCGTGTTCTAAGTTCAAGTGTCGTATCGTCGTGTTCTAAGTTCAAGTGTCGTACCGTCGTGTTCTAAGTTCAAGTGTCGTATCGTCGTGTTCTAAGTTCAAGGGTCGTATCATCGTGTTCTAAGTTCAAGTGTCGTATCATCGTGTTCTAAGTTCGTGTCATATCATCGTGTTCTAAGTTCAAGTGTCGTATCATCGTGTTCTAAGTTCAAGTGTCGTATCATCGTGTTCTAAGTTCGTGTCATATCATCGTGTTCTAAGTTCAAGTGTCGTATCGTCGTGTTCTAAGTTCAAGGGTCGTATCATCGTGTTCTAAGTTCAAGTGTCGTATCGTCGTGTTCTAAGTTCAAGTGTCGTATCATCGTGTTCTAAGTTCAAGTGTCGTATCATCGTGTTCTAAGTTCGTGTCATATCATCGTGTTCTAAGTTCAAGTGTCGTATCATCGTGTTCTAAGTTCAAGTGTCGTATCGTCGTGTTCTAAGTTCAAGTGTCGTATCGTCGTGTTTTTAAGTTACCCGTCACATTAAGGTGAAAAGGAATCTTGTGGACACCCTGTAGCTCACCGTACCTGACCGTGAGTCTGACGGGGTAATAACATACCCCCCTCACCGCCGACATCAACAGTATATACACACGCGCGCAGTCATTACACAAACCTCATTGAAACCCACCCCTCCCCCGGGTCGTTCGCTGGACATTGTGTGACCCAGCAATTTACAAGAGCTACACAAGAGACCACACCAGTTTTCCACGTACTATTGTTTACCTGGCTATTGTTATAGCGTGTGGAAGCTGTGTTCTGTGACGCTATCGTGTGGCTTTTATGTCGATTCTTCCTTTTAGCGATGTCCTCTCTTTTTTTTTTTTATTATCATAATCATTATTTCCTCTTCAGTATCTAAAGTTTCGATCAAAGACTCTTTGTTCGAAATGAATAATGCATAACAATAGAACCTTTCAGTGTGTGTACCACACCACCCTACCCTCCTCCTACTCCCTTATCTTTTGTACTATCAAACGAGCTGTTAATATAGGAAGGTTATATAGCCTTTGAAGTGCGCTTGGGGCTTTCATCAGATGCAGTCACATTCTCTAGCTAAATCTACCGTGTGCTTTAGCCTAGGGAGGGAACCTCTTCCGTAAATTAGTATCCTCAGAGGTCGCCTGAGTGGCCCAGCGCTGGGAATTTTTTTCTCACCTGCGTGAACGAGATGGTTTTTTTTGAATGTTACCAATATTCGCTTCCTCTGTATAGCCTTTGCACGCTAAGGCTTGGTAAATATATTTTGAGCAATGGGAGGACTAGTACGTCCCTTGAAACACGGAAGTCCTTCTGTCATGACCTGCTTCTGACTACATCATCCTGAACTCATCTCCTTTTCAGAGACGCGTCCTGTATTTCCTGAAGCTGTCGTAGATGTTCAGAATTACGTAAGGTACGCAAGTATATATGTATATAGCTTTTATACGACAGAGAACCTTCCCCCATTAAGAGCCTAAGTCGACTTGTGGGGATGACTGGAAATGGTACAGTGAGACGTGAAGAATGGGTTCAACATGCAGGAGGCAGCCCTTAGAGGTGTGTGTGTGTGTGTGTGTGTGTGTGTGTGTGTGTGTGTGTGTGTGTCTGTGTGTGCAGGACCTGATGTCTGTGTGTACAGGCCACCAGTGGCCAGGAGTGGTCGAGGTTGTCTGTGTCGATGTTACCGGACTCCGCCGGCTTGTGATTACCTCGCGAGTGGAAAGGTCACCTTTTATGCGAGGTTTGTACAGTACACCACGTCCATTTTCTCACGCCAAAGAGTCCACACTTTCTCTACTACTGATGGTAACGCAGCCAAGGGGGGGTCCTAGGATTGTATAATTTTAATAATTATGATAATAGTAAGAAAATTATAGTAATAATGATAATGATAATGTTGATAATGATGATGTGTATGGGTGTATGTCTCTATAATCGTATATATGCATTAATTCTCCTCAGTGTACGATATGTACATACATGTCCAGGAGTTCTCTTGGTGGCGCCTGGTACGAGAAATAACCGGTGTCGATACATAAAGTAATAAAGAATGGTAAACGGAGTGCTTTTATCCCAAACACAGTAATGGGAGTGAGAGTTTCGTGTTTCAGGACAGTACAGATGCCACTGCATCCACTCCTGGTTCATCAAGTGCAGTAGAAACATCATCTGCATGGGCTGTCTCACTGTCACAGACAAGCTAAGAACGTTGTATTTGTCACATGCATAAATGAAACGTCTGCGTTGTACGTACGTATCATTAACAATCGACCGTAACTTCACATAACGTCTTTAGTTATAGCAGACCAGAAAAGAAAATGTAATATAACGTAATTTTTCCTTATTTCCTCAACTTTACATTCGTGTAAGCTATATAAAGTAATTCATCTTAATTCTTTCCCAATTACGTTCAGATAATGTCATTGTCACACTGGATTCCCTGGGGCATACATACACAGTTCTTCGGGGATGAGAAGGTGTGACTCTGCGTCGGTGGGAAGAAACTTGGAGAATGTTGGACGCGTTACAGCACCAAGCCAGTAGCCACACCATCACTAACTCTACACGAGTCTCCCCTCACTACCAGCAAGGACCATGACTTAACTCTACACAGAGTCTCCCCTCACTACCCGCAAGGACCATCACTAACTCTACACGAGTCTCCCCTCACTACCCGCAAGGACCATGACTTAACTCTACACAGTCTCTCCCCTCACTACCCGCAAGGACCATGACTTAACTCTACACAGAGTCTCCCCTCACTACCCGCAAGGACCATGACTTAACTCTACACAGAGTCTCCCCTCACTACGCTGGGTTGCCGGTAACTGCTTCCTGCAGAAGGCGTCGTCGAGGGAGATGGCAAGCGTCGAGGGAGCTCTTCCGCGGCGGGAAACACCACATAGCTGAGCCGCCTCACGTTTTCTATGCACATAAACATCCTCAAGGAGACGTAGTCAGGTGCGAGCGAGACTTCAATGGTAAGGAGAGGTCGAGGGTGTGGAGTGTGAAACGAAGATATTTTAGTTTTCTTATTTTGCTCTCTTGAGTCTGTCGGAGGTACTGCGTCAGTGATGTGGGAATCGAATGCTTCCATATACGACCCAAGTTACGACGGATCGTAAATGTCTCAGGCTCGCAGCTCCGGCGATGCGAATTCCTCCATATACGACCCAAGTTACGACGGATCGTAAATGTCTCAGGCTCGCAGCTTCAGCGATGCGAATTCCTCCATGTACTACCCAAGTTACGACGGATCGTAAATGTCTCAGGCTCGCAGCTCCAGCGATGCGAATTCCTCCATATACGACCCAAGTTACGACGGATCGTAAATGTTTCAGGCTCGCAGCTCCAGCGATGCGAATTCCTCCATATATGACCCAAGTTACGATGGATCGTAAATGTTTCAGGCTCGCAGCTCCAGCGATGTGTGTTGTGTGTGTGTGTGTGTGTGTGTGTGTGTGTGTGTGTGTGTGTGTGTGTGTGTGTGTGTGTGTGTGTGTGTGTGTGTGTGTGTGTGTGTGTGTGTGTGTGTGTGTGTGTGTGTGTGTGTGTGTGTGTGTGTGTGTGTGTGTGTGTGTGTGTGTGTGTGTGTGTGTGTGTGTGTGTGTGTGTGTGTGTGTGTGTGTGTGTGTGTGTGTGTGTGTGTGTGTGTGTGTGTGTGTGTGTGTGTGTGTGTGTGTGTGTGTGTGTGTGTGTGTGTGTGTGTGTGTGTGTGTGTGTGTGTGTGTGTGTGTGTGTGTGTGTGTGTGTGTGTGTGTGTGTGTGTGTGTGTGTGTGTGTGTGTGTGTGTGTGTGTGTGTGTGTGTGTGTGTGTGTGTGTGTGTGTGTGTGTGTGTGTGTGTGTGTGTGTGTGTGTGTGTGTGTGTGTGTGTGTGTGTGTGTGTGTGTGTGTGTGTGTGTGTGTGTGTGTGTGTGTGTGTGTGTGTGTGTGTGTGTGTGTGTGTGTGTGTGTGTGTGTGTGTGTGTGTGTGTGTGTGTGTGTGTGTGTGTGTGTGTGTGTGTGTGTGTGTGTGTGTGTGTGTGTGTGTGTGTGTGTGTGTGTGTGTGTGTGTGTGTGTGTGTGTGTGTGTGTGTGTGTGTGTGTGTGTGTGTGTGTGTGTGTGTGTGTGTGTGTGTGTGTGTGTGTGTGTGTGTGTGTGTGTGTGTGTGTGTGTGTGTGTGTGTGTGTGTGTGTGTGTGTGTGTGTGTGTGTGTGTGTGTGTGTGTGTGTGTGTGTGTGTGTGTGTGTGTGTGTGTGTGTGTGTGTGTGTGTGTGTGTGTGTGTGTGTGTGTGTGTGTGTGTGTGTGTGTGTGTGTGTGTGTGTGTGTGTGTGTGTGTGTGTGTGTGTGTGTGTGTGTGTGTGTGTGTGTGTGTGTGTGTGTGTGTGTGTGTGTGTGTGTGTGTGTGTGTGTGTGTGTGTGTGTGTGTGTGTGTGTGTGTGTGTGTGTGTGTGTGTGTGTGTGTGTGTGTGTGTGTGTGTGTGTGTGTGTGTGTGTGTGTGTGTGTGTGTGTGTGTGTGTGTGTGTGTGTGTGTGTGTGTGTGTGTGTGTGTGTGTGTGTGTGTGTGTGTGTGTGTGTGTGTGTGTGTGTGTGTGTGTGTGTGTGTGTGTGTGTGTGTGTGTGTGTGTGTGTGTGTGTGTGTGTGTGTGTGTGTGTGTGTGTGTGTGTGTGTGTGTGTGTGTGTGTGTGTGTGTGTGTGTGTGTGTGTGTGTGTGTGTGTGTGTGTGTGTGTGTGTGTGTGTGTGTGTGTGTGTGTGTGTGTGTGTGTGTGTGTGTGTGTGTGTGTGTGTGTGTGTGTGTGTGTGTGTGTGTGTGTGTGTGTGTGTGTGTGTGTGTGTGTGTGTGTGTGTGTGTGTGTGTGTGTGTGTGTGTGTGTGTGTGTGTGTGTGTGTGTGTGTGTGTGTGTGTGTGTGTGTGTGTGTGTGTGTGTGTGTGTGTGTGTGTGTGTGTGTGTGTGTGTGTGTGTGTGTGTGTGTGTGTGTGTGTGTGTGTGTGTGTGTGTGTGTGTGTGTGTGTGTGTGTGTGTGTGTGTGTGTGTGTGTGTGTGTGTGTGTGTGTGTGTGTGTGTGTGTGTGTGTGTGTGTGTGTGTGTGTGTGTGTGTGTGTGTGTGTGTGTGTGTGTGTGTGTGTGTGTGTGTGTGTGTGTGTGTGTGTGTGTGTGTGTGTGTGTGTGTGTGTGTGTGTGTGTGTGTGTGTGTGTGTGTGTGTGTGTGTGTGTGTGTGTGTGTGTGTGTGTGTGTGTGTGTGTGTGTGTGTGTGTGTGTGTGTGTGTGTGTGTGTGTGTGTGTGTGTGTGTGTGTGTGTGTGTGTGTGTGTGTGTGTGTGTGTGTGTGTGTGTGTGTGTGTGTGTGTGTGTGTGTGTGTGTGTGTGTGTGTGTGTGTGTGTGTGTGTGTGTGTGTGTGTGTGTGTGTGTGTGTGTGTGTGTGTGTGTGTGTGTGTGTGTGTGTGTGTGTGTGTGTGTGTGTGTGTGTGTGTGTGTGTGTGTGTGTGTGTGTGTGTGTGTGTGTGTGTGTGTGTGTGTGTGTGTGTGTGTGTGTGTGTGTGTGTGTGTGTGTGTGTGTGTGTGTGTGTGTGTGTGTGTGTGTGTGTGTGTGTGTGTGTGTGTGTGTGTGTGTGTGTGTGTGTGTGTGTGTGTGTGTGTGTGTGTGTGTGTGTGTGTGTGTGTGTGTGTGTGTGTGTGTGTGTGTGTGTGTGTGTGTGTGTGTGTGTGTGTGTGTGTGTGTGTGTGTGTGTGTGTGTGTGTGTGTGTGTGTGTGTGTGTGTGTGTGTGTGTGTGTGTGTGTGTGTGTGTGTGTGTGTGTGTGTGTGTGTGTGTGTGTGTGTGTGTGTGTGTGTGTGTGTGTGTGTGTGTGTGTGTGTGTGTGTGTGTGTGTGTGTGTGTGTGTGTGTGTGTGTGTGTGTGTGTGTGTGTGTGTGTGTGTGTGTGTGTGTGTGTGTGTGTGTGTGTGTGTGTGTGTGTGTGTGTGTGTGTGTGTGTGTGTGTGTGTGTGTGTGTGTGTGTGTGTGTGTGTGTGTGTGTGTGTGTGTGTGTGTGTGTGTGTACCCGTTCCCGCCAAGCGCTGCTACCATGGCCAACCTCACCGGCCCACAGGTTGCCTTCTACGGGTGAGTCCTGAGGTCTCCTCGCCGCCCCCCTGTGTCACCACCTCCCCCTCGGGCATGAACCATGCGAGATCCCTGAGTATGACTTGACTGTACGACCCTTAGGTATGATGACCTAATGGCCATCCTGGCTCCTTAGGTCAAAGACCCGTCCGTCATTAATAAGGAATTTATTGTGGTAGGGATATGGCATGGATAATTCATATCTGACGAAGAGGGTGCTTATTTATATATATATATATATATATTAGAGAATGCTGGTATTTCTAGATTGTTCCACTAAGCTCCCAGAATCAGATGAACTCTGGGTTCTAACTGAATCTGAATTCGACTGCTTTTTAATTAAAGAATTAGTTTTGCGGTATTTAGAAGGAAAAAAAACAATATTTTCTTAGCAACCTTTTACAGCGCGTACTGTGATGATACATGATACAGCAGCATGTATTAGCCATTCGTGCCATGAAGCCATTATGAGTGAGTAGATGCTATATACAGTTCACGTATTCAAATCACTACACTCTCACACTCAGCCCGCGCTACAAGCCTTCCGCCCCATTTACAGTGTTACAATTTTTTTCTTTCCAGGTCCGATGAATTAAAAGAGTCTGCAGCCCAAACTAAAGTGCTTAGCAAAAGCCTAATTACTTCATGAAATAGGCTGAAACCTCGATGATGGAATCGTTTCCGATTATCTTAATTAATTTGATTAATATGTCCAGTGATTTCTTTTTTCAATTAGGCAGAAGCAACAGGGATAAGATATATGCATCTTTCAATGTAGTTCTCGGTTCGAGTTTAGTCGAATCAAAAACTTGATGATAAAGCAAATTATATGAAACAGTATTTTGATACATTACTTTTTTTTGCACATTGGGATAGGGTTTTTGAAGAGCACGTCTTACGTATCTCCTGATTATCACAGAAGGCGACAAAGTGTAGGAACGTGAGGGACTCATGACCTCTTTGAAAATCGTTCCTCTCATATTGTCACTTCCTGTCAGTAGAAACAAAAGAAGCCTAGTTAGGATCCTTCTCAAAGGCTCAGGGGCCTGTCCTAGTCATAACCAGTTAAGGCATTAGGGGGGAGAGTGGGCATAAAGAATGTAATGAGTAAAATGTTACTGCGAATCAGTGTATCTAAAAAGATGGAAATGAATGGAGTATACTTTCCTTTTACAACCCATTAACAGCAACCGGAGCTTACCAGTGATGTGTTCCATGTCCCCGAAACACTACATGCTCTCTTGCCTTGAAGCTACGTGTGTGTTAATTCCTCGTACTGTACCACCGCAGGCAAGCACCATCCTTCGGCTACCCTGAGGGCGTGACCATCGCGGACTTTGTGCCAGACACCATCAAGGACATGGTCCACCAGCACTGGTACAAGTTCCCTCCAGTCAACCCCATGTGGCACTACCTCCTGGGCGTCATCTACATCTTCCTCGGGTTCTTCTCCATCGTCGGTAACGGCCTCGTCATCTACCTGTTCATAAGATCTGCTGTGAGTTGACATTGAGCCTTCTCGAGTTGGCGAATGAAAGGTAAAATATTATATAGGAAAAAAAACATGCAAACATACTAGGCTAACTTGAAGACTTCGCTGCATCGACAGTGTTCTCAAACTTGAAGACTTCGCTGTATCGACAGTGTACTCAAAATGACGAATGTCACATTTCTTCTTAATGTTAGATTCAGCAGTCTCATTTAAGACACTCAAGTTGCAGGTCAACGACTTTACTGTGGTTCCAACAATACTGATGCGTGATACTGAAACGTAGACGTAGACGAAGGGTATGTTTAAGCTACGCACAGCATTAACACTATAAAGTTTCATCTGTTGCATCAATAGTACTTGGTGTTCTGTATCAATGATATCTGTCAGCACAATTCTGAAACACCTGTCGAACATTTGTAAGAACAAAACAGGGAGATAATTCATGTTTTTTTTTTCATATTTTATATTTCTTTGTGAACTTGCCGGCCATCCTACCCTCAAATAAATGAGGATCATTTATCCACGAGTAAATCCAGGTATATATATATATATATATATATATATATATATATATATATATATATATATATATATATATATATATATATATATATATATATATATTAGAGATGATAAGATTCCTGTAGACGTTCGAACATTACAATATATAGTTGTCATGTGTCTTGCAGCCCCTCAGGTCCCCAGCCAACCTCCTGGTGGTGAACTTGGCGCTCTCCGACCTCATCATGTTGACTACCAACTTCCCTCCCTTCGCTTACAACTGCTTCAGCGGAGGACAGTGGATGTTTAGCGCCTTCTTCTGCGAGCTGTACGCTGCCTTAGGTCAGTATTGATTCTGTGTATTAGCTCTCAGTGTACTATCACTATGGTCACCCAAGGACAGCCCGGTTCCTATCTATCCAGCGCAGCCAAAATGATAATTTAGGAAACTTTAAAGTTGGAATATAATTGCCGAGCTTTGTCAGTTATGCGATGCGAAGATGATAAATGAAAACTGAAGATACATAGTTTCTGGTTTTCGTTCGCCCGCGCCAGTGTAGTCACAAAGATCAGCAAGAAATAGATGTGGCTCCAGAAACCCAACTGGCTGGCTGCCAGCCTATATAGACCCAGACGAATGACGACGCTTCTTCTAGTTCCTTAGCACAAGTGCCAAAAGTGATTGTAAAAAGAAGAGGAAGAAAGAAGAAGAATGCACGGGTAGTAGGGATGCTACTGATGGTATCACTAAAGACAATAACAATTGTGATGCACTGTGACTCACACTTGTGATATGGATTCTAATAATAAAGTTGGGCATCCTCCTTCTTAAGGATGAACCTAATTAAAGTTAACAATAGGCTAGTGTAAAATGTTTTACATAAAGAAGGTAAGAGTGTTCATGGTTCGTGGTGAAATGTGACAATGCTCAATTTACGCAAAAAAGTCATATTTTTTACATTATATCAGATGGGGAAAAATATATGATAAAGTTAAATGCTCACCCTTAAAGGTCAGACCACAGCAGCCAAAGGTGTCTCTTTCCTAACAGACACTTATCTTACGTCTCTTTCCTAACAGACACTTATCTTACGTCTCTTTCCTAACAGACACTTATCTTACGTCTCTTTCCTAACTGACACTTATCTTACGTCTCTTTCCTAACAGACACTTATCTAACGTCTCTTTCCTAACAGACACTTATCTTACGTCTCTTTCCTAACAGACACCCATCTTGCATTAGAGTTAGTTACCAACCTGACTCTTCTCTCTCATTTGTAATCAAATTACTAGTCTGTTGGCACTTTATCTTATGTGTTCCTTCGTGCACTCTAAGAGATATTCCTTTAAGATGATGACATTCATCTTTATATCTTTGCCTCTGTACGCGACCTTGATTAATGGGCTAATTCCTCCATTACTGTCCTGAATACTATTACATATGCTACTCACAAGGGTACTTGAACCCTCCTTTCACATCTCTCCACGAATTGTATTCAAGATTCCACTCACAAATTGTTTTTGTTACATCTTACCAGGTCCTCCACGAACACTTGCCTCAGTCTACCAGTCGTCTACCTCCTCCCTGACAGATACGTAGCCTCTCTCACCATGTCACTCTATAGCTTATCCATCAATGATTTGATATTTATTGCACTTGGCTTAAAGCTCCAGGTACCGTGGTGAACACCTAGAACAAAGAACACCTAGGTATTAAACCATGATTTTTAGTATGATATCCTTCTCAATCTTGTTATTTACAAAAACCTTTCTTCCACAGAAGTCATTGAATTTAAATCGCGGTCATACGAGCATATTTCATGGTCCCTTTTTTTTTTTTCTGTCGACATTGTATTGCCGTCAATATTTCATGAAAACACGTCAAATATATTTCATCAATTTTGTCAGGCCGAGTTGGCTCGGTATTTCTCGACGCGTCTGGCAACGCGTAGTCAAAAGAGTGTGCAGCATATAATTAAACCACAGATATTTTTCATATGTTTGCTGATTTTTTAAGAAACTTTTTAATAACACTTTTGTATATAAAGAACAATATATATTTTTTTCAAACGTTATTATTATATAAATGAATGTTGATTTGACAACGATGTTTGTTTACATTCACAATGTGGAGCATGGCAGGGGTTCGGAGACAAAATGACCAGCCAATTTGAGAAATTACCCTGCCCCCGGGATTCCAAGTGTGCTATATTATTAGAATTAGTGATTCGGAAAATCTGTATGGCTTGGCAAGCACAGCAACATCGGCATCCACCATGTTTGTTTTGATTATTCTATGGCCTGGAAGAAATCTCTGCAAGCCTCCCCCCATTTGACTAAACATGTCAGTATATTTATTGATAGGAATGTATTTGTGTCAGTAAATGCGCCAACGTCAACAATAGAAAGGAAATATAAGAAAATAACGTCGGCAAAATAGCCACATTCCTATTCGAAAAAATACCTCGAGTGTACCGAAATTTGTGTATTGGAGGAATGGAAATGTATATTTCCACAAAAACTTCTTTATTTTTCCAGTGTCCGTTCAGTTTAACGGCATTAAACTAATTTGCACCTGTTTTCGCTCAAAGAAACCGTTTCCTTTCTCAAACGATTCCTCGACTAGTTGCACCTTGTCTTTACTCGCCTGAATAAGGTTAAGAAACATTCATTCAATTTAACCCAAACCAAACCTAGCCTAACCAAGCTTAGGAAAGGTATTTTACGCTCTGCCGGACGATAGTTGGTTTAGTTTGTTTGTCATAACAACGAAAGTTGTTAAAGCCAATCCCACCTTTTCCCTGAGCTTCAGAGTACTTCCCAGTTAATGGAGTTTACTTAAGATTTTAGGCTTGGGGTAGCATTTGTGTGCTTAATGGCGTGAAAGTTGTCCTTCACTAAATAATGTCTCGTTACTGAGCAACTGATTTGGTGCAAGAAATATTAAATCGGTTGCAATAACTACGTTGTTTTAGAAAATAGAATTATACATAAGGTGGCTGAAGGAGAACAACTAATTACGTTTTAATCTCACGAACACTGAAATATGTAGATGTACTTGAATTTCAGGGTACATTTTGTTCATAAAGGAATGAAAATAAAACATATTAAGGTAGAACCAACCGGAAGTAATTTTTCTTGTGATTTAGCTTCTCGAGTTTCCTGTTGCACGAATTGTACATAAAAATCAGAAAAAAAAATCATGTAAATGAATAGATAATTTCATAGGGTTAGGAGTGTAATTTTTTATTTTGATTAGGTAAAACTTTTAACACGATGGATGTGGACGACGTAAATATGCGCGTTAAAACTTATTCAAGGTGGATTTTAGCATTAATTACATACCATTAGATTTTTCTGAGGATTTCATAACCGTGAGTGTTCCCTGGAAACGATCTATTGGAAGGATGAATGAACTGGCGCACCGTAAATGGAGCAGTTCAGGGAAAGAGGAAAAACCAGAAGTGATAGGTAGCGTAGATCCTTGTCACATTTAAGGCATGGCTTTTGGCACTGTGTGCCAGAGAAGTGACTACGTATTGAACCCATGTCTTAGACAGAGGTATATTACTACATTATTATACAAAGATGCTGGGAAGGCATGGGGTTCACTGTCAGAACCATCTTGGTCGCCGCTTCTGGATCGGATTGGAATCCAAGGGAGTCCTCCTCTTGAGAAGCAAACATTCATTGCAAAGCAATTAGTGGCTAAGATTTAGTCAGGTGGGTTACTTTATAGCAAAGTCAATTTCTTGGGTGTAATTACTCTGGCGAGGAATCGTATTTGGCTGTCTCTTTCAAAACAGATATTGCTAATATGTAGCACGTTAGACCCCCTGGTGGAGTACGCATAACATACAGTGCTTTGTTTATGAATAGAAATCCCGACTGCTGTGGTCTAGGCAAACTTTAAGTCATCTTTATGTCTTTTTCTTTTATGCTAGGTGCCGTGACCGGCGTGTGCAGTATCTGGACACTTGGCATGATCTCCTGGGATAGGTACAACATCATCTGCAATGGTTTCAACGGCCCCAAGCTGACCATGGGGAAAGCCGCCCTCATGTGTCTATTCTGCTGGGCCATGGCTGTCGGCTGGGCTCTTCCACCCTTCTTCGGCTGGGGCAGGTACATCCCCGAGGGCATCCTCGACTCCTGTAGCTACGACTACCTCACACAGGACTGGAACGTACGTGACATTTTCTCTCAGGGAATTTTGTCTTGACCTTCATGAACGGTGTGCGCTTGCCATTGATAGCAGCTCCCTAATATCATTTAAATCATGCTGATTGCTTGATATCTGACCACACTGATAGAGGCCCTTTTTTTCTTCAACAGACCAAGAGTTACAACATCAGTATCTTTGTATTCGACTTCTTTCTGCCAGCATCTATCATCACCTGCTCGTACATCTTCATCGTGAAGGCCATCTTCGCCCACGAAGCCGCCATGCGCGCACAGGCCAAGAAAATGAACGTCTCCAACCTACGTTCCAACGTAAGATTTATTGTTGTTTTTTTTCGGTTCCTTCTGAACACTTCATGACATTAGGAAATACAGGCTGTTCCATATGGTTAAGTTCCACCAGTCATACAATCCCTGACGCCATGTTTTTGGCCACCAGGAGGCTGAAACTCAGCGCGCTGAGATACGAATCGCCAAGACAGCCATCGCCAACGTGTCTTTGTGGCTGATATGCTGGACGCCTTATGCCGCCATCACAATCCAGGTAACCTTTTTTTTTTTTTCTGTCCTGCGGCGACGTGTGTGTAAAATTGTGTATATGAGTAACTTTGGTGACAACTTTTACTCTCTCTTTCGTATCCCGATGACTTTCATCTCCGCTGGGACAGGGTGTGCTGGGCCAGCACGAGAACATCACCCCGCTGGTGACCATGTTGCCCGCTCTGTTGGCCAAGTCCGCCTCCTGCTACAACCCCTTCGTCTACGCCATCAGTCACCCCAAGTTCCGACAGGTGAGACGGTCATCATCCGGTATGATCCCGATCGCTATTCCTGTGACGCAAGCACACTTCCCTGCTCCCTTCTTTTCACTGGTATGATCTTCAACTTTCACTTTAGATGTCATTTTTTTTTCAAGACTTGTAAGGTCCTGCAAGGCATAGTGGTGTTCACCTGAGTGTTCCTTCTCTTCTTGCAGGCCATCACGGTGTACATGCCATGGTTCTGTGTACACGAGGTCGAGCACAAGCACGAGGACTCCAAGTCCACCGCCAGCAACACCACCACGCAAGACGACAAGGCTTAGCATGACGCCAGGCAGACACCGCGACCGAGCAGAGTTTGTGAGTTGTGTACACCATCGGTTATTCATGCGTTTGGATATCTCTATAGTCGCCATACGCCCAAGTGTAAGTGCTAAGGCTTCGTGGGGTATAATGAACAACACTTGAAACAGTGAAGCATCTCATTTCTTAGAAAAGAAATGCTTCGTTCGATCGCTTTGAATAATTTCGTCGGGGCTATCTGTATTCCCAGTTACGATTCGATTCTTTCACTTCATGTCTCCGATACGAAAACTATATTTTGTAATGTGTTTTCAAATTCATTCATTCAGTGCTTTGTATTAATCATCTTGTGTTGCCTGCTAAGAATTCGTTTAACGATCCGAGACGCACTTGAAGCTTTTGAAGTTCCTCTGGATGTACACTCGTCAATGACACAGACATTTGTTGCTCGTAAGGATGGTATAAACAGTCAACAATCCGTTGCTGCTTCTGTCAGCAAGTCATATTTAATTTCATTCTGGTATTAATGTATGTATGTGATGTCATTTTGATTCAGGACCAAGTTTCGGGAGCTACATCTGTTTATGATGTACTAAATGTGGGCAGACGAATTTAGATCTAGTTGCATATCTGTATACTGATTTATAAGATGCTTATAAAAGTAATACTGAGTCATACCCTGCTTTATAAGGTCGCGTTTGTGTAGAAAGTATTTCCAAGAAGTATTGTTCACAATCTCTCTCACACCTTAATGGTTCATAATATCTCTGAAGCCATAGTGGTTCATGATCTATCAAGAGTTCACACTGGTTCATGATCTGTCTCAGGTTAGTTTGGTTCATAATCTGTCAGATGACACTGGTTCATGATCTATCAAGAGTTCACACTGGTTCAGGATCTGTCTCAGATCAGTTTGGTTCATAATCTCTCAAGAGTTCACACTGGTTCATGATCTGTCTCAGGTCAGTATGGTTCATAATCTGTCAGGTGACACTGGTTCATGATCATTTAGGGAGCAGAGGTTGACTACTTCTGGCATATCAAGTCCATAGTGGTTAAGAGCAGACAGTTAAGGTCACAGTTGAATTAGTTTCTTGACCAGGACACGACGGTGACTGAGGCTCCTGGCAGTCACTCAGCACTTCGAGGCCCTCGCTGCTGCTGACACCTTCCTGCCTTCCCCGTCAGGACAGAGAACATCTACCGAGGATCCCCGGACGAAGAACGCTGCCCGTGACCTTCAACGAGTAACCCGACTTCGATGTGGACATCGCTCCATCCTGCTACACTTCGATATGGACATCGCTTCCTCCTGCTACACTTCGATATGGACATCGCTTCTTCTTGCTACACTTCGATATGGACATCGCTCCATCCTGCTACACTTTGATATGGACAGCGACCCATCCTGCAACACTTCGATATGGACATCGCCCCTTCCTGCTACACTTCGGAATGGACATCTCCCCTTCCTGCTACACTTCGAAATGGACATCGCTCCATCCTGCTACACTTCGGTATGGACATCCGGTTCTTCCTGCTACACTTCGAAATGGACATCGCCCCTTCCTGCTACACTTCGAAATGGACATCGATTTGCCCTGGTACACTGACAGGTGGAACGTCGCTCCACCCTTCGGCTCTTCAGACTATTCTCAGTTTCCTCCTCTTTCATCGTCGAGGCCTCGATGTAGAGATGAATAAAAACCCTGCAGCATCCATGTGTATCATCAACCGTGTTCACTCAATGAAGGAGTTGCTGGTGAAGTTAATGTCAATGAAATAAACTAGTGGCAACGTAAGCAGCTTCACAAGTGGTGTTCTCTTAAACTTTAGTTGCATTTTTTTGTGTGTGTCCATTTTTCTTCCGACATAGGTGTGAGTATTGGATGAGGGTGATATATTAAGAGAAAGGAATGATAAAGAACATATAATTCACCTTTCTGTAGAACTTATTTTGATTATATATATATATATATATATATATATATATATATATATATATATATATATATATATATATATATATATATCTCCATCTCATTCAGATAATGACACACAGATAGATCGTCAGACATCATTACCCTTCAACGTCTGTGTACATTGGCCACCCAGCTTCCTTCACTGGGCAAGAACTTATATGTAGACATGGAGGTATACCCATTAACCTCCCCTGGCCTCTCTCTTTGAAAGCGAGGGCGTTTTTACGTCGTTTCAGAATGCGCGACAAAACGCTTAAAGTCGAACGATCCAGATGGATGGTTCATCAAAGAGGTTAGGATGGCTCGAACGGCCTTGCGACACTTGTCACAAGTAACTGGGAGGGAAAATTGAGGTACGTCTGTTGCGGACAATGAGGAAGTGAAGGAGTGAAAAGAATACTCATGAATACATTGCCGGGAAGTTTACTGTTACCAGTACAAAGGAACTTCATATGACGATTATTGTCCAGAAGAAGAGGAGAGTCCAGTGACGTTCACAGTCGAAAAGTGTGTGACGTAGGTCACAACTGTGGAGTTCCACCGAGCGAATCGCGTACGCTGCAGAAGAAGGAGGAGGAACGGTCAGTACCATGTGTGGCTCAAGCACTACGTCTGGCAGATCTGTCTTATAAAGGTATACACGTACGTTTGGAGGGTTTTTGAAAGTAACGATTGAGAACAAGATAAAAGTTTATGTACTTTTGGAGGTTTTTGGAAGTAATTATTGAGAACAAGATAAATGTTTATGTACTTTTGGAGGTTTTTAGAAGTAATTATTGAGAACAAGATAAATGTTTATGTACTTTTGGAGGTTTTTAGAAGTAATTGTTGAGAACAAGATAAAAGTTTATGTACTTTTGGAGGGTTTTTGAAAGTAACGATTGAGAACAAGATAAAAGTTTATGTACTTTTGGAGGGTTTTTGAAAGTAATTATTGAGAACAAGATAAAGGTATACGTACTTTTGGAGGTTTGGAAGTAGTTATTGAGAACAATATAAAAAGTTTATGTACTTTTGGAGGTTTTTGAGTAATTATTGAGAATAAGATAATTCAAGACTTTTTTCTTCATTTCTCTTTTGAGGGATTAACATTGTAAAGCATGTGTTTACAACGAATCACTTTTGTGTGACATGAATTTTGGCGACGAGACACTTACTGAAAACCTTTAGGCCTTCTCGTTGGTGACGGTGGTGCCAGAGGCGTTGTCCTCGCTCTTCATCTGTGTCTCGTGCACACAGAACCAAGGCATGTACTGGGTAATAGCCTGCAGGAACACAAACGAAATAATGGTTATATGTAGAATATAATCTCGAAGCACTTCGTAAACTACGGCACTAATGTCTGAAAGAATATTCGTTGAGGATTTTGTACTCAAATTGATCTGTCTTTAAGAGAGACAGTCGTTCTGCTCACCAGACGGAATTTGGGGTGACTGATGGCGTAGACGAAGGGGTTGTAGCAGGAGGCGGACTTGGCCAGAAGAGCGGGCAACATGGTCACCAAGGGGGTGATGTTCTCGTAGTTACCAGACACTCCCTGCATCCAACCATCATAACACAGTCAGCATCACATTGAAGTTGATAAAGAGATACTTCATTGGAATATTATGCAAATAAACCGATACACAAGATTTCGATAGATGACTGGAATACGTCATTATTTATTTAGATTTCGTCAGTGCAAAGTGGGACGTTATCTGGTACTGAGAAGCTACTGGGACATTAACCTGGATGGTGATGACAGCGTAAGGGGTCCAGCAGACCAGCCACAGGGACACGTTGGCGATGGCTGTCTTGGCGATACGGATCTCAGCGCGCTGAGACTCGGCCTCCTGTTGGGGTAACAACATGGTATCAGAGAACTGCCTCCCAGCTTTGCCCAGGTTAAGAGACTGCGTCACTGATGTGTGGTGGTCTGTAAACCTAACGTCTCTGTCCAGTTGCTGGATGCTAAAACTGACCCCAAGTAGTTGATAAGCCCACATACCAACCAACCAACCAACATTGGCGAGTTTGTGTCCTTTAGAGTTGTCTTTGATATCCGAGGAGGTTTAAGATTTTGACGTTAAACACCTTTGATAACCTTAACAGTTGCTAGCTCAAAAAGCCTAAATAATCAATGAACTAACACTCAATTTTTTCTGATTTACGGTCAGGATAACCTGGTTGGGTGGGAGTTACCTGCACACATCACATCAATCCTTCAACAGTCGAACATTTCATAGCCACTAAATCCATCAGCCACTTGCTTCCTGACATTCGTCTTCTGATAACCTAGTGCCAACACATACTGTATATCGTAGGTCAGTGATGGAGCTGAATCTTGTGGGTACGTTCCAAGGTTCCTTACTGAACCTAAACGTTCCGCATTGTGCCAGCGCTTGTTAACCAACACTTCACTGAACCCTTATACATGCACCCACCCTCCTCCCTCCAGTCTTAAAACTTGTACCTAGCACTTGTCGTCGCTACAACTCTGTGCAGTGTTCCCTGCCTGTAATCAGCTGCCGCTGTGTCTGTAAAACGTACGTAATAAAGTGTTTTCCTTAGACTTTACTCGTGAAGAAGAGAATAATGTATGGACAACAAGAGGAAAGATCTGGAGGAACAGAAGAGCCTTACGTTGGAGCGGAGGTTAGCCACGTTCATCTTCTTGGCCTGGGCGCGCATGGCGGCTTCGTGAGCGAAGATGGCCTTCACGATGAAGACGTAGGAACAGACGATGAGGGCGCAGGGCAGGCAGAAGTCGAAGAAGATGATGCACATGTTGTAGCTCTTGGTCTGTCCGTGGGAGACAATGGTCCATGTCAGTGCGGTACCTATCGAGGCGCCATGTAGGACTTTCGATCCAGGTATCAACATTTGAATGAACACAGCTAACAATAGCACTCTCGACTTACGTTGAAGTCCTGTGTGAGGTAGTCGTAGCTGCAGGAGTCGAGGATGCCCTCGGGGATGTACTTGCCCCAGCCGAAGAAGGGTGGGAGAGCCCAGCCGATGGCCATGCACCAGCAGAAGAGACACATGATCTGAGCCTTACCCATGGTCAGCTTGGGGCCGTTGAAACCGTTGCAGATGATGTTGTACCTGTCCCAGGAGATCATGCCAAGTGTCCAGATGCTGCACACACCGGTCACGGCGCCTGGTGACCACAGTATTTGGTTATTACTCTCCTGCCTTCACGTTTGGAGTATGAGAGTTATTATGCGTTAAGATGAGGCGAGGCTGCTACATAATTATGCTCTCAACCATCTCTTGCCGTTAGAAAAAAGATACTGCATATCCTTAGCCTCAAAAAGTTAGCATTTGTTGACCAAATGAAGCTGCTGATAATTAGAAATAATTACTCTTTCATCAATGTAATATTGATCATTGGAAATTTTAGCGACGTTGGAAAGACACACTCCATCGCTCACCAAGGGCAGCGTACAGCTCGCAGTAGAAGGCGCTGAACATCCATCGTCCTCCGCTGAAGCAGTTGTAAGCGAAAGGAGGGAAGTTGGTGGTCAACATGATGAGGTCGGAGAGCGCCAAGTTCACCACCAGGAGGTTGGCTGGGGTCCTCAGAGCCTGCAGAAGCGTTCCTCAATGAGTATTGTTCCCACCTGACTTAAGATCATCCATATACGACCATCAATATCATGCAGAAGATGGAACAGCGGTGGTGTACGGATCTTACCTTGCTCTTCGTGTACAGGTAGATGACGAGGCCATTACCAACGATGGAGAAGAACCCAAGGAAGATGTAGATGACACCCAGGAGGTAGTGCCACATGGGGTTGACAGGGGGGAAGCTGTACCAGTGCTGGTGGACCATGCTTTTGATGGTGTCTGGTACGAAGTCCACGATGCTGACGCCATCGGGGTAGCCGAAGGATGGTTCGTTTTGGCTGGCGGACGAGAGAAAGACATGTGATGATCATCAGTCGGAGAGTCGATCGATTTTCTGAGCTAACCTATTATCACGTGTGTCAGTAGCACGGAACAAGAAGTCATATATAACATCGTTTCTTAAAGGAATCTGAGCGTGCAACCTCCTCGATATGAATGTTTACATGTATGAGTACGCAAGATGAACGCTGGAAAATGATTGCTTATCTTAACTTCATGAAGGAGGGAAAAAAGGATCAAATTTGGCGGATATAACTCCATACATGACACTTGAGAAATAATTGAAAGTCGTGCTTAATAACGTGAATTGGTTAACATCGCACTGTATGCATCATTTTGACCCGTGCAGGGAGGGAAAGCAGCATCCTTGGTATCCCCTGTGTGTCCTTATTACATGGTTCACACGAGTGTAAATGATCAAGTCTACAGAATATATTTGATGTGATATTTACCCTGAGGGTGCCAAGGTACGACGTTTGGTTGGTGTCCGCCTCGCATTACGAGGTGGTCTGTGACTTCGAAATGGTCACCAGTCATCTCAACGCTGTTTTGAAACGTCCCACACACACTTCGCATCGTAATGTCATTTGAGGCTCGACACTGTAATTCCACTCATGATGTTATCTGTACGAAAGCGAGTTTGTGTGAATCAACATTACGAGCACTGATGAATTGAGACAACCCAACCCCAGCCACCAGCAGCGACCTTGGGTTCCCATACGAGGATGAAAGAAACTGAAGGAACAACCATATACACACTGTCATCACCAAAGGTATTTTTCGCTAAGTGCGCATCCGAGAACATGATTGCTAAATTGCTGTATTTATGTGCACATTCGGAGAATCACCATAGCTATATGATACGTATTGAATACACAGAAAGAATGACATGTTTTAGTTCTTCATGATAGAATCTACATTATCATGAGGTTTGACTTGATATGCCCCAACAGCTTAGCTTAACGATGGACAGATAACTCTCCGCTCAGAAAGGATGGCCTAGAGTTCGGAGCTCACACACGCCCCATTCTGAAGTCGATTCCGACGCAAGTGGTGATCGGAGACGGCACACGGCTGCCTGTACACACACACACACACACACACACACCTATTGTGGTCAGACATCTCGCTACCCACATGAGCTAAGGCGGAAGTTTCCTCCCAGAATTTTGGAGGGGCTTTACCGTATCGCAAAAGATAAAAAGCAGCGAAGACATCTTCGCGAAGGCGTCAACTTACCTGTAGAAAGCCACCTGAGGTCCAGTAACGTTGGCCATAGTGGTGGAGAGGAGGAGGAGGTTGTTGAACACGAGCTAGCCCGACGCTACTTCTGACAACTGAGTTAACAGAGATAGGCTCAAGCTCCTCGGTAAGGTGGCCCGCTGACGCCCGCCCCATATATACCACCCGCCACCCGCTCTACAATATTGGATTAACGGAACAAAGGCGTTGTGGACGGCCACAAGAACTCGAAGTCAACAGTCTTCATGTTATATAATGGTGGCTTGAGAAACAATACAAGAGTTGCACCCGTAATTCTATTAGCTGGTCACCAAATATGTTTTTTTGTTTGCCACGGTGATATATATATATATATATATATATATATATATATATGTTTACCAAATGGCGTCCTAGCTTCGTCTCTTCGATGTATATCAACTGACATATTTTTCTCTTGTCTCCCCTGATGATGTGATTATTACACGAAAGTCCACTTGGGAACTTATCGTGTTTCATTTTCCCCGTGGACTCATAGGAATATATATATATATATATATATATATATATATATATATATATATATATATATATATATATATATCTTTTATACTTGTTCGCCATTTACCGCGGTAGCGCCAGGCCACACCGGCTCACATCTCTAACTGTCATGTGTAAGGCACCGAAACCACAGCCCCCCCCTGTCCACAGCCAGGCCCCACAACCCTGGTTGCTACTGTACTCCGCCTGCTGGAGGTTACACCGCGAGTGAAAAGTCACCGTTGGCGAGGCTGCATCGTTGGAAGTACAGTCCGTGTTGAAGAACTCCTTAACGCTCAGGGCGTCTACATTTCCCCGCTACTTGAAGAAGCGCAGCCGTGGGTGGCAGGAGCCTTTAGAAAGGTCTTGGGGTGGCACCATAGCTCTTTCGTAGAAATTTGCCCAATCATCCACCATTACGATAAGCAGGAACAAGTTCAGTAGACACCAGGTTGCGGATCGACTCCGTTTAGGCTGCTGTACATATCCACTCTAGAGTTTGCCCCTCCTGTTGGTTCTGGACGGACAAGATGGGAGCTCTGTGGTCAGAAATGCTCTCATCCCTATAGCTGTATGACCTCATGAGATCGATGGATATATGGACAACTCCCACTATATGTTATAGATTTGCTGAAGCATTTCGTATAGTTTCATATTTTATTGCAGGTACATGAGAAACATCCGAACATTTTGTCTTCACAAATTGTTCCTTCAGAATGTGATTTGTTTTACAATGCGGTGACAGTTGCCCATTTCCTGGCTCTGCTCTGTGGGATCCTTCCCTGCGCCACATACGTGTTGGCCAGTTTGCCTCGGTGCAATATGGTATGAAGGCGTTTCGTGTGATGTTGATACCCTGAGGCTAATGGAGGTGGCGCCCGCGCGCGCCTCGATTTGCACCCGCATCATTATGGTTAACCAGAGGTATCATGGCATGACACCACCAGCAGGAGCATCCCGGGTTACAGACAGACAGATCTCTTGCCGTGTTGTGAATGAATGTACGCCTCTCTATCGTGGGAAGAATAGCACAGCACCATCGTCCATTGTCTCTTTACAAGAATTCAAAGTTTGCCCCAAAAAGAGATAAAAGAAGGGAGAGGATCGCGCAGTCAGCCAAAACCTACCAATTTGTTGTGATCCCACATGACATATAAACACATTACTGTAAACTCTTAATCCACAGAATCCTGTGGTTGACTTCCAAGAACCGTGTAGAAGTTGAGAGGCTGTGGTCTGTGGTTACCCTAAATATAAAAACGCTTTCTGCACCTCTCGTGTGTCATGTCCGCGTCGGTTGGTAGGGGCACGCTGGCGGAAGAGTGCACGTTGGTCGGGCATAGAAGAATTGAATTCCTTCTCTCTCTCTCTCTCTCTCTCTCTCTCTCTCTCTCTCTCTCTCTCTCTCTCTCTCTCTCTCTCTCTCTCTCTCTCTCTCTCTCTCTCTCTCTCTCTCTCTCCACCGACCATCTTCAGGTATAACTCCGCAGTCGTACCATTTGATTATCAGGAACGGCATCGAATTTCCCCTCGGAGATCTGGTCTTTCCTCCTTGTAACCGGTGGGACAGAACAGCTTTTTTTTACGTCTGAATTTACTCGACGTCGCCTCCGTCTGCCCCTGCTGCTGCTGCAGCAGCAGAGGTCCTCCGCCCCATGCTCTTCACTATTGACCCCCGCCCCTCCCACACCACCACCACCAACCACCATCAGCACAACGACAACAATGCCACCACCGCCCAAGCCACAACCCTTCAACACCCCGCCCTGTCAGCCGCCGTGCCATCCATCGCAAATCACAGGAGAGTTTATGGCCAGAAATGAGCGGGAGCAGCGCCTGACACTCACCCTGAATGGAGCGTAAAAAGAGGGTCTTTGCTTTACACGTATCTTTTTGGCCTGGATTGCCTCCAGCCCTGGCTGGCTCGGGGACACGGGAACTGAAACCGATAGTCCAACTGTGTATATACAGATATCACTTGAATACTTATACATGCATGCGGTGCATACATGCATATGGTGTATACATGCACGCGGTGTATACATGCATACGGAGCCCCATCATCTAATTTGAATCATAAAGATTGTAAAACGTTTACGAGGCTCAAGTGTTAAAAGTCTCTCTCTCTCTCTCTCTCTCTCTCTCTCTCTCTCTCTCTCTCTCTCTCTCTCTCTCTCTCTCTCTCTCTCTCTCTCTCTGTATCTTATCCATTTGTCTCCCCGACTCATCCTCCACAGCATACGTACGCTTAAAGAAGAAGATATTCCCTCGCCGTCCGTTCGTCCATATCCACCTCGGACGCCACGCTCTGCTGCAGCAGCAGGGAGAGTATTCCGGCTAAACTGACCTTAAAATACAGTCCCTTAATCTACTCAAGATTCCTCAACCCAAGAAGACCTTTACGCTCACTTTGCTTACCCATACAACCTTTAGGCTCCAGCGCGCGCGCGTGCGCTTACACCCACACACCCACACACACACACTCGCCTGGTCGGTCCTCCCTCTCTGCCTCACTTGTGGAGCTTCTTAAGGCGTTGTATGTGCCTCTCTCCCTTATACTCGGCTAAGCACATTATTCGTTCTCAAGGAACGACTTCTTTTCTTTCTTTTTTTCTTCCCCCCCAGAAGACGAGGGGGTTGTATACCTGAGGCAGAACTATTATTTTTTTTGGGGATTAAGTGACACTGGATTGGCCGTTAAAGGGAATGTGGAAGGTGGGGGTTGGATGGGTAGTGTCTTGGGGGTTTCAGGGCTGGTTGGCCTGGGTAGTGAGATGGCGTGTTCGCCCAGTGGAATGGAGGTTGGAGATGATGAGGCTAGAATAAGAGTAGAAAGACACACGGTGAACTCCCTGATGGTGAGGAGTTCATCTACCATAGAACAAGACGGGGAGTGCAGGGATTGTACCTGATCGCTTGAGCAGTGATTTATCTCTTGAGCTTTGCCAGAGGAGAGGAGTGACTCACTTAAGTCTGCGTCCTTCCCAACACGGTAGAGAATCGCTTACCAGGTGTTGATCTAGCGAGGAGCCTCCTTGATTTACGACTGGACCCGACCCCCTCCCCGTTGCGAGTGGCTCGTTCATCGGCCTACCCAGAGAAGAAGAGTTCAGTCTTCGGACGAGCCGCTCGGGAGCAGAGGAGTCTCATCATTACCTGCGGTGTAAGTCAACGTGGAGGTATACAGACAATCAAGGGCGAGCTTGCCAGACGGTGGCTACCGGAGGCAGGAAGCGTGTGTGTGTCGTACAGCAAGTTCCTGTCATGAATCTGTCAAAGGGGGGGGGGCCAGGAATCGATCCGTCCTCGCCCGTCTTCCTTGACAAGTGTCTGCAGGACAGACTAGCGGACGGGTGGCAATACTGCATGAGCAGCCTGCAACGCCCAGGGATGGAGCTACAGGGGGGTGGGTTAGTACGGGAGGAGCCTGCAACACCCAGGGATGGAGCTACAGGGGGGGTGGGTTAGTACGGGAGCAGCCTGCAACACCCTGGGATGGAGCTACAGGGGGGTGGGTTAGTACGGGAGCAGCCTGCAACACCCAGGGATGGAGCTACAGGGGGTGGGTTAGTACGGGAGGAGCCTGCAACACCCAGGGATGGAGCTACAGGGGGGTGGGTTAGTACGGGAGCAGCCTGCAACACCCAGGGATGGAGCCACAGGGGGTGGGTTAGTACGGGAGCAGCCTGCAACACCCAGGAATGGAGCCACAGGTATCTAAATCATACCACCGGAGCAAAAAGTATAACTAGAACTGGAGTAGAGAGGCGATAGCTTTCCTCAGTGTTTTAGAGAGAGAGAGAGAGCAGCTCCTGCAGTGGATGTCTTGTTCCGTGTTCCCTTGGCGCTACCAACACTTCGTATCGCAAGCCTGTAGGTCTGAGTGATCGCATATTCTAATGTGTGTATTCTCTCTCTCTCTCTCTCTCTCTCTCTCTCTCTCTCTCTCTCTCTCTCTCTCTCTCTCTCTCTCTCTTTATCTCTCTCTCTCTCTCTCTCTCTCTCTGGGGGAGGCGTTGTGTTGTTGTCGTCCATGCCCTCCGCACCTTGAATTATGCCCCAGCGTCCATGTAATGTAATTAGGTCCGGAACGTAACCAGTAACGTTAATGTGATCCCGGGTTCCGTGATATTCTGGGTTTTCCCGGGGATCAGTTCCGTGATGTCTAGTGCTCGGGAAGAGGAGGAGGTGATAAGGTTCAGAACAGAAGAAGAGTGAAGAGGACAGTGACGTACCGCTCAGTGAGCTCTCGAATGGTGAGGAACTCCAGTTTCATAGGTGATGAGGGTGAAGGCCATGCTGGATGTTATGGACGCACACACACACACACACACACACACATACACACACACACGAGGCCAAAAGTTTGTCCAGGAAGGTGTGGCACGCGCTAGGAAGCCACAGTGACGTAGGGGTGAGAGAGAGAGAGAGAGAGAGAGAGAGAGAGAGAGAGAGAGAGAGAGAGAGAGAGATGTGGGGGGGGGGCAGAACTAACGGAGGTGAAGAGACGCCTTTGGTTTTTGGTGAGATAGAGAGAGAGAGAGAGAGAGAGATGGCTCGAAGCCCAGCAGTTTGTGGTTAGACAGTCCACCACTCCGATAGTGTATAACGCTCAAAGAGAATCAGGACAATACGTTGGGGTACACGAAGGAAACACAGACGATAAGTGAAAGGAACACCACATATTGTTTCACAGACTTTTGATCTGTTTTGATACTGGAGGAGTCAATGAAGTATCATTGTGTTTTTACACCCGAGGTATCATTTTCCACCAGCCAGGGACGGAAGGATATGTGCCTTAGAAAATACTGGATCCAGTGGGTGGGAACTGCTCTTTCTGATTTATCTCACTGATTTACCAGAGTGTGTGGAGATCATGCCTGAACATGCTTGCTGATGGTACCAAAATTGTGAGAGAGGCGAGAAAAAGAGATACGACGATCTATCACAGACAGAGCAGGAAACCATGCAGCGGTGTTCGAACTAACGGTAAATTATATTTCATCGCGGAAAAAGTTTTCAGCAGAGCAGAGGCAGTGTACCACGTCGAAAGCATATTAATATAAATATAATTAATATTAAGTATGTAATAAAGCACTTAATTTTACGAAATGCAGTCTATTGACTCGATATCCTTAATCACCATATAGAATACCACATATTAGAAGATTTTCATGAAAATCTGAACAGGTTGAAAATCTGAGCCAAATATTATCCAAGGATTTTTCTTGATTTTTTTCAAAAAATCAATTTTCCTCAAAATTTCAGCATACATGCTTTTACGTCTGCTGAATAAGAATCTGTGGTCAAAACCTTAAAATTCGTGCAGTTAGTTGAGTGATTAGCATATTAATATAATTATAATTAATCTTAGATATGTAATTAAGCGCTTGATTTTACGAATGCAGCTTTTGACTCGATATCCTTAATCAGTATGTAGAATAACACTTATACGCAGATTTTCATTACAATCTGAACAAGTTGAAAATCTGAGCCAAATATTATCCAATATTACGAATTTTTCTTGATTTTTTTTGAAAAATAGATTTTCCTCAAAATTTCAGCATAGATGCTTTTACGTCTGCTCAATAAGAATCTGTGGTCAAAACCTTAAAATTCGTGCAATTAGTCGAGTAATTGGCATATTGATATAATTACAATTAATATTAAGTATGTAATTAAGCGCTTAATCTTACGAAATGCAGTCTTTTGACTCGATAGCCTTAATCACCATATAGAATACCACATATTCCCAAATTTTCATTAAAATCTGAACAAGTTGAAAATATGATCCAAATATTATCAAAGGCCTTGGATTTTTCTTGATTTTTTTGAAAAAATAGATTTTCCTCAAAATTTCAGCATAGATGCTTTTACGTCTGCTCAACAAGAATCTGTGGTGAAACCCCTAAAATTCGTGCAATTAGTCGAGTGATTAGCATATTAATATGATTATGATTAATATTAAGTATGCAATTAAGCGCTTAATTTTAGAAAATGCAGTCTTTTAACTCGATACCGTTAATCACCATATAGAATACCACATATTCCCAAATTTTCATTAAAATCTGAAAGAGTTTAAAATCTGAGCCAAATATTTTCCAAGGCTAGCCTTGGATTTTTCTTGATTTTTTTGAAAATATAGATTTTCCTCAAATTTTTCGCATAAATGCTTTTACCTCTCCTGAATAAGATCTGTGGTGAAAACCTTAAAGTTCGTGTAATTAGTCCAGAAATTAGCATATTGATATAATTATAATCTTAAGTATGTAATTAAGCGCTTAATTTTACGAAATGCAGTCTTTTTCCTCGATATCCTTAATCACCATATAGAATACCACATATTCCCAAATTTTCATGAAAATCTGAACAAGATGAAAATCTGGATTTTTCTTGATTTTTTTCGAAAATCTAGATTTTTCTTGATTTTTTCGAAAAAAATATTTTCCTTAAATTTCATCGTATATGCTTTTACGTGTGCTGAATAAGAATCTGTGGAGAAAACCTGAAACCGTGCAATTAGTCGAGTGATTAGCATATTAATATAATTATATTTAATACTAAGTATGTAATTAAGCGATTAATTTTACGAAATGTAGTCTTTTTACTCGATATCCTTAATCACCATAGAGAATACCACATATTCCCAAATTTTCACTAAAAGCTGAACAAGTTGAAAATCTGATCCAAATATTATCCAAGGCCTTGGATTTTTCTTGATTTTTTTGAAAAAATAGATTTTCCTCAAAATTTCAGCATAGATGCTTTTACGTCTGATCAATAAGAATCTGTGGTCAAAACCTTAAAATTCGTGCAATTAGTCGAGTGATTGCCATATTAATATAATTATAATTAATCTTAAGTATGTAATTAAGCGCTTAATCTTACGAAATGCAGTCTTTTTACTCGATATCCTTAATCAGCATATAGAATAACACTTATACGCAGATTTTCATTAAAATCTGAACAAGTTGAAAATCTGATCCAAAGATTATCCTAGGCTATAGCCTTGGATTTTTCTTGATTTTTTTGAAAAAATAGATTTTCCTCAAAACTTCAGTGTACATGCTTTTACGTCTGCTCAATAAGAATCTGTTGTCAAAACCTTAAAATTCGTGCAATTAGTCGAGTGATTAGCATATTAATATAATTATAATGAATATTAATGGAGAGAATGAGTGAGGAAAGATTGACCAAGAGGATATATGTGTCGGAGGTGGAGGGAACGAGGAGAAGAGGGAGACCAAATTGGAGGTGGAAAGATGGAGTGAAAAAGATTTTGTGTGATCGGGGCCTGAACATGCAGGAGGGTGAAAGGAGGGCAAGGAATAGAGTGAATTGGAGCGATGTGGTATACCGGGGTTGACGTGCTGTCAGTGGATTGAATCAAGGCATGTGAAGCGTCTGGGGTAAACCATGGAAAGCTGTGTAGGTATGTATATTTGCGTGTGTGGACGTATGCATATACGTGTGTATGGGCGGGTTTGGGCCATTTCTTTCGTCTGTTTCCTTGCGCTACCTCGCAAACGCGGGAGACAGCGACAAAAAAAAGAAAAAAAAATGTAATTAAGCGCTTAATTTTAGGAAATGTAGTATTTTGACTCGATATCCTTAATCACCATATAGAATACCACATATTCCCAAATTTTCATTAACAGCTGAACAAGTTGAAAATCTGATCCAAATATTATCCAAGGCCTTATATTTTTCCTGATTTTTTTGAAAAAATAAATTTTCCTCAAACTTTCAGCATAGATTCTTTTACGTCTGCTCAATAAGAATCTGTGGTCAAAACCTTAAAATTCGTGCAATTAGTCGAGTGATTAGCATATTGATAAAATTATAATTAATATTAAGTATGTAATTAAGCGCTTAATTTTAGGAAATGTAGTCTTTTGACTCAATATCCCTAATCGCCATATAGAATACCACATATTCCCAAATTTTCATTAAAATCTGGACAAGTTGAAAATCTGATCGAAATATTATCCAAGGCCTTGGATTTTTCTTGATTTTTTTTGAAAAAATAGATTTTCCTCAAATTTTCAGCATAGATGCTTTTACGTCTGCTCAATAAGAATCTGTGGTCAAAACCTTAAAATTCGTGCAATTAGTCGAGTGATTAGCATATTGATAAAATTATAATTAATATTAAGTATGTAATTAAGCGCTTAATTTTAGGAAATGTAGTCTTTTCACTCGATATCCTGAATCACCATATAGAATACCACATAATCCCAAATTTTCATTAAAATCTGAACGAGTTGAAAATCTGAGCCAAATATTATCCAAGGATTTTTCTTGATTTTTTTGAAAAAATAGATTTTCCTCAAAAGTTCAGCATAGATGCTTTTACGTCTGCTGAATAAGAATCTGTGGTAAAAACCTTAAAATTCGTGCAATTAGTCGAATGATTACCATATTGATATAATTATAATTAAACTTAAGTATATAAAATCGGATCCAAATATTATCCAAGACTATAACCTAGGATTTTTCTTGATTTTTTTGAAAAAATAGGTTTTCCTCAAAATTTCAGCATAGATGCTTTTACGTCTGCTGAATAAGAATCTTTGGTAAAAACCTTAAAATTCGTGCAATTAGTCGAGTGATTACCATATTAATATAATTGTAATTAAACTTAAGTATGTAATTAATCGCTTAATCTTACGAAATGCAGACTTTTTACTCGATATCCTTAATCAGCATATAGAATAACACTTATAAGGAGATTTTCATTAAAATCTGAACAAGTTGAAAATCTGAGCCAAATTTTTCTTGATTTTTTTGAAAAAATAGATTTTCCTCAAAATTTCAGCATAAATGCTTTTACCTCTCCTGAATACGAATCTGTGGTGAAAAGCTTAAAGTTCGTGTAATTAGTCGAGAAATTAGCATATTAATATAATTATAATTAATACTAAGTATGTAATTAAGCGCTCAATTTTAGGAAATACAGTCTTTTGACTCGATATCCTTAATCACCATATAGAATACCACATATTCCCAAATTTTCATTAGAATCTGAACAAGTTGAAAATCTGAGCCAAATATTATCCAAGGCTATAGCCTGGGATTTTTCTTGATTTTTTTGAAAAAATAGATTTTCCTCAAAATTTCAGCATAGATTCTTTTACGTCTGCTCAATAAGAATTTGTGGTCAAAACCTTAAAATTCGTGCAATTAGTCGAGTGATTAGCATATTGATATGATTATAATTAATATTAAGTAATGTAATTAAGCGCTTAATTTTAGGAAATGTAGTCTTTTTTTTTTTTTTTTTTTTTTTTTTTTTTTTTTTTTTTTTTTTTTTTTTTTTTTTTTTTTTTTTTTTTTTTTTTTTTTTTTTTTTTTTTTTTTTTTTTTTTTTTTTTTTTTTTTTTTTTTTTTTTTTTTTTTTTTTTTTTTTTTTTTTTTTTTTTTTTTTTTTTTTTTTTTTTTTTTTTTTTTTTTTTTTTTTTTTTTTTTTTTTTTTTTTTTTTTTTTTTTTTTTTTTTTTTTTTTTTTTTTTTTTTTTTTTTTTTTTTTTTTTTTTTTTTTTTTTTTTTTTTTTTTTTTTTTTTTTTTTTTTTTTTTTTTTTTTTTTTTTTTTTTTTTTTTTTTTTTTTTTTTTTTTTTTTTTTTTTTTTTTTTTTTTTTTTTTTTTTTTTTTTTTTTTTTTTTTTTTTTTTTTTTTTTTTTTTTTTTTTTTTTTTTTTTTTTTTTTTTTTTTTAAAAAAAAAAAAAAAAAAAAAAAAAAAAAAAAAAAAAAAAAAAAAAAAAAAAAAAAAAAAAAAAAAAAAAAAAAAAAAAAAAAAAAAAAAAAAAAAAAAAAAAAAAAAAAAAAAAAAAAAAAAAAAAAAAAAAAAAAAAAAAAAAAAAAAAAAAAAAAAAAAAAAAAAAAAAAAAAAAAAAAAAAAAAAAAAAAAAAAAAAAAAAAAAAAAAAAAAAAAAAAAAAAAAAAAAAAAAAAAAAAAAAAAAAAAAAAAAAAAAAAAAAAAAAAAAAAAAAAAAAAAAAAAAAAAAAAAAAAAAAAAAAAAAAAAAAAAAAAAAAAAAAAAAAAAAAAAAAAAAAAAAAAAAAAAAAAAAAAAAAAAAAAAAAAAAAAAAAAAAAAAAAAAAAAAAAAAAAAAAAAAAAAAAAAAAAAAAAAAAAAAAAAAAAAAAAAAAAAAAAAAAAAAAAAAAACTGATCCAAATATTATCCAAGGCTAAGCCTTGGATTTTTCTTGATTTTTTTGAAAAAATAGATTTTCCTCAAAATTTCAGCATAGATGCTTTTACGTCTGCTGAATAAGAATCTGTGGTCAAAACCTTAAAATTCGTGCAATTAGTCGAGTGATTAGCATATTAATATAATTATAATTAATACTAAGTATGTAATTAAGCGCTTAATTTTAGGAAATGTAGTCTTTTGACTCGATATCCTTAATCACCATATAGAATACCACATATTCCCAAATTTTCATTAAAATCTGAACAAGTTGAAAATCTGATCCAAATATTATCCAAGGCCTTGGATTTTTCTTGATTTTTTTGAAAAAATAGATTTTCCTCAAAATTTCAGCATAGATGCTTTTACGTCTGCTGAATAAGAATCTGTGGTCAAAACCTTAAAATTCGTGCAATTAGTCGAGTGATTAGCATATTAATATAATTATAATTAATACTTAAGTATGTAATTAAGCGCTTAATTTTACGAAATGTAGTCTTTTGACTCGATATCCTTAATCACCATATAGAATACCACATATTCCCAAATTTTCATTAAAATCTGAACAAGTTGAAAATCTGATCCAAATATTATCCTAGGCCTTGGATTTTTCTTGATTTTTTTGAAAAAATAGATTTTCCTCAAAATTTCAGCATAGATGCTTTTACGTCTGCTGAATAAGAATCTGTGGTCAAAACCTTAAAATTCGTGCAATTAGTCGAGTGATTAGCATATTAATATAATTATAATTAATCTTAAGTATGTAATTAAGCGCTTAATTTTACGAAATGCAGTCTTTTGACTCGATATCCTTAATCACCATATAGAATACCACATATTCCCAAATTTTCATTAAAATCTGAACAAGTTGAAAATCTGAGCCAAATATTATCCAAGGCTATAGCCTTGGATTTTTCTTGATTTTTTTGAAAAAATAGATTTTCCTCAAAATTTCAGCATAGATGCTTTTACGTCTGCTGAATAAGAATCTGTGGTCAAAACCTTAAAATTCGTGCAATTAGTCGAGTGATTAGCATATTAATATAATTATAATTAATATTAAGTATGTAATTAAGCGCTTAATTTTAGGAAATGTAGTCTTTTGACTCGATATCCTTAATCACCATATAGAATACCACATATTCCCAAATTTTCATTAAAATCTGAACAAGTTGAAAATCTGAGCCAAATATTATCCAAGGCTATAGCCTTGGATTTTTCTTGATTTTTTTGAAAAAATAGATTTTCCTCAAAATTTCAGCAGATATGCTTTTACGTCTGCTCAATAAGAATCTGTGGTCAAAACCTTAAAATTCGTGTAATTAGTCGAGTAATTAGCATATCAATATAATTATAATTAATATTAAGTATGTAATTAAGCGCTTAATTTTACGAAATGCAGTCTTTTGACTCGATATCCTTAATCACCATATAGAATACCACATATTCCCAAATTTTCATTAAAATCTGAACAAGTTGAAAATCTGATCCAAATATTATCCAAGGCCTTGGATTTTTCTTGATTTTTTTGAAAAAATAGATTTTCCTCAAAATTTCAGCATAGATGCTTTAACGTCTGCTAAATAAGAATCTGTGGTCAAAACCTTAAAATTCGTGCAATTAGTCGAGTGATTAGCATATTAATATAATTATAATTAATACTAAGTATGTAATTAAGCGCTTAATCTTACGAAAGGCAGTCTTTTGACTCGATATCCTTAATCACCATATAGAATACCACATATTCCCAAATTTTCATTAAAATCTGAACAAGTTAAAAATCTGATCCAAATATTATCCAAGGCTATAGCCTTGGATTTTTCTTGATTTTTTTGAAAAAATAGATTTTCCTCAAACTTTCAGCATAGATGCTTTTACGTCTGCTCAATAAGAATCTGTGGTCAAAACCTTAAAATTCGTGCAATTAGTCGAGTGATTAGCATATTAATATAATTATTAATATTAAGTATGTAATTAAGCGCTTAATTTTAGGAAATGTAGTCTTTTCACTCGATATCCTTAATCACCATATAGAATACCACATATTCCCAAATTTTCATTAAAATCTGAACAAGTTGAAAATCTGAACCAAATATTATCCAAGGCCTTGGATTTTTCTTGATTTTTTTGAAAAAATAGATTTTCCTCAAAATTTCAGCATAGATGCTTTTACGTCTGCTGAATAAGAATCTGTGGTAAAAACCTTAAAATTCGTGCAATTAGTCGAGTGATTACCATAATATAATTATAATTAAACTTAAGTATGTTAATCGCTTAATCTTACGTAATGCAGTCTTTTTACTCGATATCCTTAATCAGCATATAGAATAATACTTATAAGCAGATTTTCATTAAAATCTGAAGAAGTTGAAAATCTGAGCCAAATTTTTCTTGATTTTTTGAAAAAATAGATTTTCCTCAAAATTTCAGCATAGATGCTTTTACGTCTGCTGAATAAGAATCTGTGGTCAAAACCTTAAAATTCGTGCAATTAGTCGAGTGATTAGCATATTAATATAATTGTAATTAAACTTAAGTATGTAATTAATCGCTTAATCTACGAAATGCAGTCTTTTTACTCGATATCCTTAATCAGCATATAGAATAAAACTTGTAAGGAGATTTTTATTAAAATCTGAACAAGTTGAAAATCTGAGCCAAATTGTTCTTGATTTTTTTTGAAAAAATAGATTTACCTCAAAATTTCAGCATAGATGCTTTTACGTCTGCTTAATAAGAATCTGTGGTCAAAACCTTAAAATTCGTGCAATTAGTCGAGTGATTAGCATATTAATATAATTATAATTAATATTAAGTATGTAATTAAGCGCTTAATTTTAGGAAATGTAGTCTTTTGACTCGATATCCTTAATCACCATATAGAATACCACATATTCCCAAATTTTCATTAAAATCTGAACAAGTTGAAAATCTGATCAAAATATTATCCAAGGCCTTGGATTTTTCTTGATTTTTTTGAAAAAATAGATTTTCCTCAAAATTTCAGCATAGATGCTTTTACGTCTGCTCAATAAGAATCTGTGGTCAAAACCTTAAAATTCGTGCAATTAGTCGAGTGATTAGCATATTAATATAATTATAATTAATATTAAGTATGTAATTAAGCGCTTAATTTTAGGAAATGTAGTCTTTTGACTCGATATCCTTAATCACCATATAGAATACCACATATTCCCAAATTTTCATTAAAATCTGACAAGTTGAAAATCTGATCGAAATATTATCCAAGGCCTTGGATTTTTCTTGATTTTTTTGAAAAAATAGATTTTCCTCAAAATTTCAGCATAGATGCTTTTACGTCTGCTCAATAAGAATCTGTGGTCAAAACCTTAAAATTCGTGCAATTAGTCGAGTGATTAGCATATTAATATAATTATAATTAATATTAAGTATGTAATTAAGCGCTTAATTTTAGGAAATGTAGTCTTTTGACTCGATATCCTTAATCACCATAGAGAATACCACATATTCCCAAATTTTCATTAAAATCTGAACAAGTTGAAAATCTGAGCCAAATATTATCCAAGGCTATAGCCTTGGATTTTTCTTGATTTTTTTGAAAAAATAGATTTTCCTCAAAAGTTCAGCATAGATGCTTTTACGTCTGCTGAATAAGAATCTGTGGTCAAAACCTTAAAATTCGTGCAATTAGTCGAGTGATTACCATATTGATATAATTATAAGTAAACTTAAGTATGTAATCGCTTAATCTTACGAAATGCAGTCTTTTTACTCGATATCCTTAATCAGCATATAGAATAACACTTATAAGCAGATTTTCATTAAAATCTGAACAAGTTGAAAATCTGAGCCAAATTTTTCTTGATTTTTTGAAAAAATAGATTATCCTCAAAATTTCAGCATAGATGCTTTAACGTCTGCTGAATAAGAATCTGTGGTCAAAACCTTAAAATTCGTGCAATTAGTCGAGTGATTAGCATATTAATATAATTATAATTAATATTAAGTATGTAATTAAGCGCTTAATCCTACGAAATATTGTCTTTTTACTCGATATTCTTAATCACCATAGTGAATACCACATATTCCCAAATTTTAATTAAAAGCTGAACAAGTTAAAAATCTGATCCAAATATTATCCAAGGCTATAGCCTTGGATTTTTCTTGATTTTTTGAAAAAATAGATTTTCCTCAAAATTTCAGCATAGATACTTTTACGTGTGCTCAATAAGAATCTGTGGTCAAAACCTTAAAATTCGTGTAATTAGTCGAGTGATTAGCATATTCATATAATTATAATTAATATTAAGTATGTAATTAAGCGCTTAATTTTAGGAAATGTAGTCTTTTGACTTGATATCCTTAATCACCATATAGAATACCACATATTCCCAAATTTTCATTAAAATCTGGACAAGTTGAAAATCTGATCGAAATATTATCCAAGGCCTTGGATTTTTCTTGATTTTTTTTGAAAAAATAGATTTTCCTCAAATTTTCAGCATAGATGCTTTTACGTCTGCTCAACAAGAATCTGTGGTCAAAACCTTAAAATTCGTGCAATTAGTCGAGTGATTAGCATATTAATATAATTATAATTAATATTAAGTATGTAATTAAGCGCTTAATTTTAGGAAATGTAGTCTTTTCACTCGATATCCTTAATCACCATATATAATACCTCATAATCCCAAATTTTCATTAAAATCTGAACAAGTTGAAAATCTGAGCCAAATATTATCCAAATATTATCCAAATATTATCCTTGGATTTTTCTTGATTTTTTGAAAAAACAGATTTTCCTCAAAAGTTCAGCATAGATGCTTTTACGTCTGCTGAATAAGAATCTGTGGTAAAAACCTTAAAATTCGTGCAATTAGTCCAGTGATTACCATAATATAATTATAATTAAACTTAAGTATATGTTTAATCGCTTAATCTTACGTAATGCAGTCTTTTTACTCGATATCCTTAATCAGCATATAGAATAATACTTAAAAGCAGATTTTCATTAAAATCTGAAGAAGTTGAAAATCTGAGCCAAATTTTTCTTGATTTTTTTGAAAAAATAGATTTTCCTCAAAATGTCAGCATAGATGCTTTTACGTCTGCTGAATAAGAATCTGTGGTCAAAACCTTAAAATTCGTGCAATTAGTCGAGTGATTACCATATTAATGTAATTATAATTAAACTTAAGTATGTAATTAATCGCTTAATCCTACGAAATGCAGTCTTTTTACTCGATATCCTTAATCAGCATATAGAATAAAACTTGTAAGGAGATTTTCATTAAAATCTGAACAAGTTGAAAATCTGAGCCAAATTGTTCTTGATTTTTTTTGAAAAAATAGATTTTCCTCAAAATTTCAGCATAAATGCTTTTACCTCTCCTGAATACGAATCTGTGGTGAAAACCTTAAAGTTCGTGTAATTAGTCGAGAAATTAGCATATTAATATAATTATAATTAATACTAAGTATGTAATTAAGCGCTCAATTTTAGGAAATGCAGTCTTTTGACTCGATATCCTTAATCACCATATAGAATACCACATATTCCCAAATTTTCATTAAAATCTGAACAAGTTGAAAATCTGAGCCAAATATTATCCAAGGCTATAGCCTTGGATTTTTCTTGATTTTTTTGAAAAAATAGATTTTCCTCAAAATGTCAGCATAGATGGTTTTACGTGTGCTCAATAAGAATCTGTGGTCAAAACCGTAAAATTCTTGCAATTAGTCGAGTGATTAGCATATTAATATAATTATAATTAATATTAGATATGTAATTAAGCGCTTAATTTTAGGAAATGTAGTATTTTGACTCGATATCCTTAATCACCATATAGAATACCACATATTCCCAAATTTTCATTAAAATCTGAACAAGTTGAAAATCTGATCCAAATATTATCCAAGGCCTTGGATTTTTCTTGATTTTTTTGAAAAAATAGATTTTCTTCAAAATTTCAGCATAGATTCTTTTACGTCTGCTCAATAAGAATCTGTGGTCAAAACCTTAAAATTCGTGCAATTAGTCGAGTGATTAGCATATTGATATGATTATAATTAATCTTAAGTATTTAATTAAGCGCTTAATCTTACGAAAGGCAGTCTTTTGACTCGATATCCTTAATCACCATATAGAATACCACATATTCCCAAATTTTCATTAAAATCTGAACAACTTAAAAATCTGATCCAAATATTATCCAAGGCTATAGCCTAGGATTTTTCTTGATTTTTTTGAAAAAATAGGTTTTCCTCAAAATTTCAGCATAGATGCTTTAACGTCTGCTGAATAAGAATCTGTGGTCAAAACCTTAAAATTCGTGCAATTAGTCGAGTGATTAGCATATTAATATAATTATAATTAATACTAAGTATGTAATTAAGCGCTTAATTTTAGGAAATATAGTATTTTGACTCGATATCCTTAATCACCATAGAGAATACCACATATTCCCAAATTTTCATTAAAATCTGAACAAGTTGAAAATCTGAGCCAAATATTATCCAAGGCCTTGGATTTTTCTTGATTTTTTTGAAAAAATAGATTTTCCTCAAACTTTCAGCATAGATTCTTTTACGTCTGCTGAATAAGAATCTGTGGTCAAAACCTTAAAATTCGAGCAATTAGTCGAGTGATTAGCATATTGATAAAATTATAATTAATATTAAGTATGTAATTAAGCGCTTAATTTTAGGAAATGTAGTCTTTTGACTCGATATCCCTAATCGCCATATAGAATACCACATATTCCCAAATTTTCATTAAAATCTGGACAAGTTGAAAATCTGATCGAAATATCCAAGGCCTTGGATTTTTCTTGATTTTTTTTGAAAAAATAGATTTACCTCAAAATTTCAGCATAGATGCTTTTACGTCTGCTTAATAAGAATCTGTGGTCAAAACCTTAAAATTCGTGCAATTAGTCGAGTGATTACCATATTAATATAATTATAATTTATAATAAGTATGTAATTAAGCGCTTACTTTTAGGAAATGTAGTCTTTTGACTCGATATCCTTAATCACCATATAGAATACCACATATTCCCAAATTTTCATTAAAATATGAACACGTTGAAAATCTGATCCAAATATTATCCCAGGCTATAGCCTTGGATTTTTCTTGATTTTTTTGAAAAAATAGATTTTCCTCAAAAGTTCAGCATAGATGCTTTTACGTCTGCTGAATAAGAATCTGTGGTAAAAACCTTAAAATTCGTGCAATTAGTCGAGTGATTACCATATTGATATAATTATAAGTAAACTTAAGTATGTAATCGCTTAATCTTACGAAATGCAGTCTTTTTACTCGATATCCTTAATCAGCATATAGAATAACACTTATAAGCAGATTTTCATTAAAATCTGAACAAGTTGAAAATCTGAGCCAAATTTTTCTTGATTTTTTGAAAAAATAGATTATCCTCAAAATTTCAGCATAGATGCTTTTACGTCTGCTCAATAAGAATGTGGTCAAAACCTTAAAATTCGTGCAATTAGTCGAGTGATTAGCATATTAATATAATTATAATTAATATTAAGTATGTAATTAAGCGCTTAATTTTAGGAAATGTAGTATTTTGACTCGATATCCTTAATCACCATATAGAATACCACATATTCCCAAATTTTCATTAAAAGCTGAACAAGTTGAAAATCTGATCCAAATATCATCCTAGGCCTTGGATTTTTCTTGATTTTTTTGAAAAAATAGAATTTCCTCAAAATTTCAGCATAGATACTTTTACGTCTGCTGAATAAGAATATGTGGTCAAAACCTTAAAATTCGTGCAATTAGTCGAGTGATTAGCATATTAATATAATTATAATTAATACTAAGTATGTAATTAAGCGCTTAATCCTACGAAATATAGTCTTTTTACTCGATATTCTTAATCACCATAGTGAATACCACATATTCCCAAATTTTAATTAAAAGCTGAACAAGTTAAAAATCTGATCCAAATATTATCCAAGGCTATAGCCTTGGATTTTTCTTGATTTTTTGAAAAAATAGATTTTCCTCAAAATTTCAGCATAGATACTTTTACGTGTGCTCAATAAGAATCTGTGGTCAAAACCTTAAAATTCGTGTAATTAGTCGAGTGATTAGCATATTCATATAATTATAATTAATATTAAGTATGTAATTAAGCGCTTAATTTTAGGAAATGTAGTCTTTTGACTTGATATCCTTAATCACCATATAGAATACCACATATTCCCTAATTTTCATTAAAATCTGGACAAGTTGAAAATCTGATCGAAATATTATCCAAGGCCTTGGATTTTTCTTGATTTTTTTGAAAAAATAGATTTTCCTCAAATTTTCAGCATAGATGCTTTTACGTCTGCTCAACAAGAATCTGTGGTCAAAACCTTAAAATTCGTGCAATTAGTCGAGTGATTAGCATATTAATATAATTATAATTAATATTAAGTATGTAATTAAGCGCTTAATTTTAGGAAATGTAGTCTTTTCACTCGATATCCTTAATCACCATATATAATACCTCATAATCCCAAATTTTCATTAAAATCTGAACAAGTTGAAAATCTGAGCCAAATATTATCCAAATATTATCCAAATATTATCCTTGGATTTTTCTTGATTTTTTGAAAAAACAGATTTTCCTCAAAAGTTCAGCATAGATGCTTTTACGTCTGCTGAATAAGAATCTGTGGTAAAAACCTTAAAATTCGTGCAATTAGTCCAGTGATTACCATAATATAATTATAATTAAACTTAAGTATATGTTTAATCGCTTAATCTTACGTAATGCAGTCTTTTTACTCGATATCCTTAATCAGCATATAGAATAATACTTAAAAGCAGATTTTCATTAAAATCTGAAGAAGTTGAAAATCTGAGCCAAATTTTTCTTGATTTTTTTGAAAAAATAGATTTTCCTCAAAATGTCAGCATAGATGCTTTTACGTCTGCTGAATAAGAATCTGTGGTCAAAACCTTAAAATTCGTGCAATTAGTCGAGTGATTACCATATTAATGTAATTATAATTAAACTTAAGTATGTAATTAATCGCTTAATCCTACGAAATGCAGTCTTTTTACTCGATATCCTTAATCAGCATATAGAATAAAACTTGTAAGGAGATTTTCATTAAAATCTGAACAAGTTGAAAATCTGAGCCAAATTGTTCTTGATTTTTTTTGAAAAAATAGATTTTCCTCAAAATTTCAGCATAAATGCTTTTACCTCTCCTGAATACGAATCTGTGGTGAAAACCTTAAAGTTCGTGTAATTAGTCGAGAAATTAGCATATTAATATAATTATAATTAATACTAAGTATGTAATTAAGCGCTCAATTTTAGGAAATGCAGTCTTTTGACTCGATATCCTTAATCACCATATAGAATACCACATATTCCCAAATTTTCATTAAAATCTGAACAAGTTGAAAATCTGAGCCAAATATTATCCAAGGCTATAGCCTTGGATTTTTCTTGATTTTTTTGAAAAAATAGATTTTCCTCAAAATGTCAGCATAGATGGTTTTACGTGTGCTCAATAAGAATCTGTGGTCAAAACCGTAAAATTCTTGCAATTAGTCGAGTGATTAGCATATTAATATAATTATAATTAATATTAGATATGTAATTAAGCGCTTAATTTTAGGAAATGTAGTATTTTGACTCGATATCCTTAATCACCATATAGAATACCACATATTCCCAAATTTTCATTAAAATCTGAACAAGTTGAAAATCTGATCCAAATATTATCCAAGGCCTTGGATTTTTCTTGATTTTTTTGAAAAAATAGATTTTCTTCAAAATTTCAGCATAGATTCTTTTACGTCTGCTCAATAAGAATCTGTGGTCAAAACCTTAAAATTCGTGCAATTAGTCGAGTGATTAGCATATTGATATGATTATAATTAATCTTAAGTATTTAATTAAGCGCTTAATCTTACGAAAGGCAGTCTTTTGACTCGATATCCTTAATCACCATATAGAATACCACATATTCCCAAATTTTCATTAAAATCTGAACAACTTAAAAATCTGATCCAAATATTATCCAAGGCTATAGCCTAGGATTTTTCTTGATTTTTTTGAAAAAATAGGTTTTCCTCAAAATTTCAGCATAGATGCTTTAACGTCTGCTGAATAAGAATCTGTGGTCAAAACCTTAAAATTCGTGCAATTAGTCGAGTGATTAGCATATTAATATAATTATAATTAATACTAAGTATGTAATTAAGCGCTTAATTTTAGGAAATATAGTATTTTGACTCGATATCCTTAATCACCATAGAGAATACCACATATTCCCAAATTTTCATTAAAATCTGAACAAGTTGAAAATCTGAGCCAAATATTATCCAAGGCTATAGCCTTGGATTTTTCTTGATTTTTTTGAAAAAATAGATTTTCCTCAAACTTTCAGCATAGATTCTTTTACGTCTGCTGAATAAGAATCTGTGGTCAAAACCTTAAAATTCGAGCAATTAGTCGAGTGATTAGCATATTGATAAAATTATAATTAATATTAAGTATGTAATTAAGCGCTTAATTTTAGGAAATGTAGTCTTTTGACTCGATATCCCTAATCGCCATATAGAATACCACATATTCCCAAATTTTCATTAAAATCTGGACAAGTTGAAAATCTGATCGAAATATCCAAGGCCTTGGATTTTTCTTGATTTTTTTTGAAAAAATAGATTTACCTCAAAATTTCAGCATAGATGCTTTTACGTCTGCTTAATAAGAATCTGTGGTCAAAACCTTAAAATTCGTGCAATTAGTCGAGTGATTACCATATTAATATAATTATAATTATTAAGTATGTAATTAAGCGCTTACTTTTAGGAAATGTAGTCTTTTGACTCGATATCCTTAATCACCATATAGAATACCACATATTCCCAAATTTTCATTAAAATATGAACACGTTGAAAATCTGATCCAAATATTATCCCAGGCTATAGCCTTGGATTTTTCTTGATTTTTTTGAAAAAATAGATTTTCCTCAAAAGTTCAGCATAGATGCTTTTACGTCTGCTGAATAAGAATCTGTGGTCAAAACCTTAAAATTCGTGCAATTAGTCGAGTGATTACCATATTAATATAATTATAATTAAACTTAAGTATGTAATCGCTTAATCTTACGAAATGCAGTCTTTTTACTCGATATCCTTAATCAGCATATAGAATAACACTTATAAGCAGATTTTCATTAAAATCTGAACAAGTTGAAAATCTGAGCCAAATTGTTCTTGATTTTTTTGAAAAAATAGATTTTCCTCAAAATTTCAGCATAAATGCTTTTACCTCTCCTGAATACGAATCTGTGGTGAAAACCTTAAAGTTCGTGTAATTAGTCGAGAAATTAGCATATTAATATAATTATAATTAATACTAAGTATGTAATTAAGCGCTTAATTTTAGGAAATGCAGTCTTTTGACTCGATATCCTTAATCACCATATAGAATACCACATATTCCCAAATTTTCATTAAAATCTGAACAAGTTGAAAATCTGAGCCAAATATTATCCAGGCTATAGCCTTGGATTTTTCTTGATTTTTTTGAAAAAATAGATTTTCCTCAAAATTTCAGCATAGATGCTTTTACCTCTGCTGAATAAGAATATGTGGTCAAAACCTTAAAATTCGTGCAATTAGTCGAGTGATTAGCATATTAATATAATTATAATTAATACTAAGTATGTAATTAAGCGCTTAATCCTACGAAATATAGTCTTTTTACTCGATATTCTTAATCACCATAGTGAATACCACATATTCCCAAATTTTAATTAAAAGCTGAACAAGTTAAAAATCTGATCCAAATATTATCCAAGGCTATAGCCTTGGATTTTTCTTGATTTTTTGAAAAAATAGATTTTCCTCAAAATTTCAGCATAGATACTTTTACGTGTGCTCAATAAGAATCTGTGGTCAAAACCTTAAAATTCGTGTAATTAGTCGAGTGATTAGCATATTCATATAATTATAATTAATATTAAGTATGTAATTAAGCGCTTAATTTTAGGAAATGTAGTCTTTTGACTCGATATCCTTAATCACCATATAGAATACCACATATTCCCAAATTTTCATTAAAATCTGGACAAGTTGAAAATCTGATCGAAATATTATCCAAGGCCTTGGATTTTTCTTGATTTTTTTGAAAAAATAGATTTTCCTCAAATTTTCAGCATAGATGCTTTTACGTCTGCTCAACAAGAATCTGTGGTCAAAACCTTAAAATTCGTGCAATTAGTCGAGTGATTAGCATATTGATATAATTATAATTAATATTAAGTATGTAATTAAGCGCTTAATTTTAGGAAATGTAGTCTTTTCACTCGATATCCTTAATCACCATATAGAATACCACATAATCCCAAATTTTCATTAAAATCTGAACAAGTTGAAAATCTGAGCCAAATATTATCCAAATATTATCCTTGGATTTTTCTTGATTTTTTTGAAAAAATAGATTTTCCTCAGAATTTCAGCATAGATGCTTTTACGTCTGCTGAATAAGAATCTGTGGTCAAAACCTTAAAATTCGTGCAATTAGTCGAGTGATTAGCATATTATATAATTATAATTATACTAAGTATGTAATTAAGCGCTTAATTTTAGGAAATGTAGTATTTTGACTCGATATCCTTAATCACCATAGAGAATACCACATATTCCCAAATTTTCATTAAAATCTGAACAAGTTGAAAATCTGAGCCAAATATTATCCAAGGCTATAGCCTTGGATTTTTCTTGATTTTTTTGAAAAAATAGATTTTCCTCAAAATTTCAGCATAGATTCTTTTACGTCTGCTGAATAAGAATCTGTGGTCAAAACCTTAAAATTCGTGCAATTAGTCGAGTGATTAGCATATTGATAAAATTATAATTAATATTAAGTATGTAATTAAGCGCTTAATTTTAGGAAATGTAGTCTTTTGACTCGATATCCTAATCGCCATATAGAATACCACATATTCCCAAATTTTCATTAAAATCTGGACAAGTTGAAAATCTGATCGAAATATCCAAGGCCTTGGATTTTTCTTGATTTTTTTGAAAAAATAGATTTTCCTCAAAATTTCAGCATAGATGCTTTTACGTCTGCTGAATAAGAATCTGTGGTCAAAACCTTAAAATTCGTGCAATTAGTCGAGTGATTACCATATTAATATAATTATAATTAATAATAAGTATGTAATTAAGCGCTTACTTTTAGGAAATGAAGTCTTTTGACTCGATATCCTTAATCACCATATAGAATACCACATATTCCCAAATTTTCATTAAAATCTGAACAAGTTGAAAATCTGATCCAAATATTATCCAAGGCTATAGCCTTGGATTTTTCTTGATTTTTTTGAAAAAATAGATTTTCCTCAAAAGTTCAGCATAGATGCTTTTACGTCTGCTGAATAAGAATCTGTGGTAAAAACCTTAAAATTCGTGCAATTAGTCGAGTGATTACCATATTCATATAATTATAATTAAACTTAAGTATGTAATTAATCGCTTAATCTTACGAAATGCAGTCTTTTTACTCGATATCCTTAATCAGCATATAGAATAACACTTATAAGCAGATTTTCATTAAAATCTGAACAAGTTGAAAATCTGAGCCAAATTTTTCTTGATTTTTTTGAAAAAATAGATTTTCCTCAAAATTTCAGCATAAATGCTTTTACCTCTCCTGAATACGAATCTGTGGTGAAAACCTTAAAGTTCGTGTAATTAGTCGAGAATTAGCATATTAATATAATTATAATTAATACTAAGTATGTAATTAAGCGCTCAATTTTAGGAAATGCAGTCTTTTGACTCGATATCCTTAATCACCATATAGAATACCACATATTCCCAAATTTTCATTAAAATCTGAACAAGTTGAAAATCTGAGCCAAATATTATCCAAGGCCTTGGATTTTTCTTGATTTTTTTGAAAAAATAGATTTTCCTCAAAATGTCAGCATAGATGCTTTTACGTCTGCTGAATAAGAATCTGTGGTCAAAACCTTAAAATTCGTGCAATTAGTCGAGTGATTAGCATATTAATATAATTATAATTAATACTAAGTATGTAATTAAGCGCTTAATTTTACGAAATGTAGTCTTTTTACTCGATATTCTTAATCACCATAGAGAATACCACATATTCCCAAATTTTTAATTAAAAGCTGAACAAGTTAAAAATCTGAGCCAAATATTATCCAAGGCCTTGGATTTTTCTTGATTTTTTGAAAAAATAGATTTTCCTCAAAATTTCAGCATAGATACTTTTACGTGTGCTCAATAAGAATCTGTGGTCAAAACCTTAAAATTCGTGCAATTAGTCGAGTGATTAGCATATTGATATAATTATAATTAATATTAAGTATGTAATTAAGCGCTTAATTTTAGGAAATGTAGTCTTTTGACTCGATATCCTTAATCACCATATAGAATACCACATATTCCCAAATTTTCATTAAAATCTGACAAGTTGAAAATCTGATCGAAATATTATCCAAGGCCTTGGATTTTTCTTGATTTTTTTGAAAAAATAGATTTTCCTCAAAATTTCAGCATAGATGCTTTTACGTCTGCTCAATAAGAATCTGTGGTCAAAACCTTAAAATTCGTGCAATTAGTCGAGTGATTAGCATATTATATGATTATAATTAATCTTAAGTATGTAATTAAGCGCTTAATCTTAGAAATGCAGTCTTTTGACTCGATATCCTTAATCACCATATAGAATACCACATATTCCCAAATTTTCATTAAAATCTGAACAACTTAAAAATCTGATCCAAATATTATCCAAGGATTTTTCTTGATTTTTTTGAAAAAATAGGTTTTCCTCAAAATTTCAGCATAGATGCTTTAACGTCTGCTGAATAAGAATCTGTGGTCAAAACCTTAAAATTCGTGCAATTAGTCGAGTGATTAGCATATTAATATAATTATAATACTAAGTATGTAATTAAGCGCTTAATTTTAGGAAATATAGTATTTTGACTCGATATCCTTAATCACCATAGAGAATATCACATATTCCCAAATTTTCATTAAAATCTGAACAAGTTGAAAATCTGAGCCAAATATTATCCAAGGCTATAGCCTTGGATTTTTCTTGATTTTTTTGAAAAAATAGATTTTCCTCAAAATTTCAGCATAAATGCTTTTACCTCTCCTGAATACGAATCTGTGGTGAAAACCTTAAAGTTCGTGTAATTAGTCGAGAAATTAGCATATTAATATAATTATAATTAATACTAAGTATGTAATTAAGCGCTCAATTTTAGGAAATGCAGTCTTTTGACTCGATATCCTTAATCACCATATAGAATACCACATATTCCCAAATTTTCATTAAAATCTGAACAAGTTGAAAATCTGAGCCAAATATTATCCAAGGCTATAGCCTTGGATTTTTCTTGATTTTTTTGAAAAAATAGATTTTCCTCAAAATGTCAGCATAGATGCTTTTACGTCTGCTCAATAAGAATCTGTGGTCAAAACCGTAAAATTCGTGCAATTAGTCGAGTGATTAGCATATTAATATAATTATAATTAATATTAGATATGTAATTAAGCGCTTAATTTTAGGAAATGTAGTCTTTTGACTCGATATCCTTAATCACCATATAGAATACCACATATTCCCAAATTTTCATTAAAATCTGAACAAGTTGAAAATCTTATCCAAATATTATCCTTGGATTTTTCTTGATTTTTTTTTGAAAAAATACATTTTCCTCAAAATTTCAGCATAGATGCTTTTACGTCTGTTCAATAAGAATCTGTGGTCAAAACCTTAAAATTCTTTCAATTAGTCGAGTGATTAGCATATTGATAAAACTATGATTAATATTAAGTATGTAATTAAGCGCTTAGTTTTACGAAATGCAGTCTTTTGACTCGATATCCTTAATCACCATATAGAATACCACATATTCCTAAATTTTCATTAAAATCTAAACAAGTTGAAAATCTGAGCCCAATATTATCCAAGTTGAAAAATCAATTTTTTTTGAAAAAATAGATTCACCTCGAAATTTCAGTATATATGCTTTTACCTCTGCTTAATAAGAATATGTGGTCAAAACCTTAAAGTTCGTGTAATTAGTCCAGAAATTAGCATATTAATATAATTATAATTAATCTTAAGTATGTAATTAAGCGCTTAAATTAACGAAATGCAGTCTTTTGACTCGATATCCTTGAACAGCATATAAATAACGTTTATACGCAGATTTCCATTAAAATCTGAACAAGTTGAAAATCTGTCGCAAATATTATCCAAGCCTTGGATTTTTCTTGATTTTTTTGAAAAAATAGATTTTCCTCAAAATTTCTGCATATATGCTTTTACGTCTGCTGAATAAGAATCAGTGGTCAAAACCTTAAAATTCGTGTAATTTGTCCAAAAGTTAGCATATTAATATAATTATAATTAATCTTAAGTATGGAATTAAGCGCTTAATTTTACGAAATGCAGCCTTTTTACTCGATATTCTTAATCAGCATATAGAATAACACTTATACGCTGATTTTCATTAAAATCTGGACAAGTTGAAAATCTGATCGAAATATTATCCAAGGCCTTGGATTTTTCTTGATTTTTTTGAAAAAATAGATTTTCCTCAAAATTTCAGCATAGATGCTTTTACCTCTGCTGAATAAGAATCTGTGGTCAAAACCTTACAATTCGTGTAATTAGTCGAGTGATTAGGATATTGATATAATTATGATTAATATTAAGTATGTAATTAAGCTCTTAATTCTACGAAATGCAGTCTTTTGAATCGATATCCTTAATCAGCATATAGAATAGCACTGATAACCAGATTTTCATTAAAATATGAATAAAATATGATTTTTTGAAAAAATAGATTTTCCTCAAAATTTCAGCATAGATGCTTTTACGTCTGCTGAATAAGAATCCTTGGTCAAAACCTTAAAATTCGCTTAATTAGTTGAGTGATTAGCATATTAATATAATTATAATTAATATTAAGTATGTAATTAAGCGCTTAATTTTACGAAATACAGTCTTTTGACTCGATATCCTTAATCACCATATAGAGTAGCACTGATAACCAGATTTTCATTAAAATCTGAACAAGTTGAAAATCTGAGGCAAATATTATGCAAGGCCTTGGATTTTTCTTGATTTTTTTGAAAAAATAGATTTTCCTCAAAATTTCAGCATAGATGCTTTTACCTCTGCTGAATAAGAATCTGTGGTCAAAACCTTAAAATTCGTGTAATTACTGAGCTGTTTTCTCGTATCATAAAGTTGGGATGCTATTGCTGCCCGCCCTCACATCACCCGAGTCATAGACCATCACCGCGCCACAGACCATCTCGGTCATCCGCGTTTGCCTTTGTTCAGTCGTGGATCGTGTGCTGTGGTTTACACCCAACCACGGAGCGAGTCCCAGTGGGTTTCAGTATAGTGATAGTAACGACGTGATCTTACTCTCTCTCTCTCTCTCTCTCTCTCTCTCTCTCTCTCAGTAGAGTGCCCATGTCCAGCAAGCCGTCTCATGTGGCAACGTTATGACGACTTTGTTATATGATCATTGATGGGGGTTTTAAAGTGGCACGGAGGTGCTGGAGCAAGAGTGGTTAAGGGAAGAGGAGAGGAACACACACACACACACACACACACATTGATGGGGGTTTTAAAGTGGCACGGAGGTGCTGGAGCCAGAGTGGTTAAGGGAAGAGGAGAGGAACACACACACACACACACATATGCTTAACATCCCCTCCGCCTCCACTTCCTAACCGTGGGGTTCATTCTTGGCCGGGCCTGTGGTGGTGTCCCGTGTGTGTGTAATAACTGGACAGAAGGTTTTACTGGTCACGTGCAGCCATCCCGTTTGATCCCTGGCCATTATATTGGTGTTTGTTGCACTGCTGCATTGTTTAGGTGGGAGGTCTTCAAGACGACCACGGCTGGCCACCTGCGCGCGCGTGCGTGTGTGTGTTTGTGTGTGTGTGTGTGTGTGTGTGTGTGTTCCTCTCCTCTTCCCTTAACCACGCTGGCACCTCCGTGCCACTTTAAAACCCCATCAATGTGTGTGTGTGTGTGTGTGTGTGCGGGTATAATTACCTATTTGTACTGTACAGGGAGGGAGTTTTACTCATTCGTGTGTGTGTTTGTGTATGTGTGAGTTTCTCAGATTTCATATTTAGAGAAGAAAGTTTACTCTCGATTGCACATTTCCGACCGTGAACCAGCTGGTGTTTGAAAATACAGTAGGGGAAAGAGAACCTGAGACAGCCAGTAAGTAAAGTGAACTCTGTGTACGTAACTCTAGAATGGTAAGATGAGCGTCTCTAGAGCAAGCTTCTCTAGAGCAGTATTATTCCAGTTATTATCCTCAGTCCTCATCATCATCTTGGAAGGGACTCGTATTTAGTTTCAGTATTTTACAAGATGCATGATTATCCCCTCGAACGAGGAGTCATAAGGTATGTCACGACTGGACCCCGTCTACATGTAGGTGTAGATGAAGGGAGTTCGAAACGATGATGGTACAGTCGAAGTTCGTCCTCGGCTCGGTCTCGCACCCGGCCAACCAACGAACGGCCTTTGCCATTGCAGAGGTGGTGATGAGCGAGGTTGCAGGAGACGGCCCGGGTACCAAGGTACGTCTGTAAAGATGTTCCTGACGTGCGTGTGTGTGGGTCGGGTGACGACCTCCCCTTACTTGAGTCATCGCTCTCACTTGCTCAGCAAATGGCTCGCTCTCTCTCTCTCTCTCTCTCTCTCTCTCTCTCTCTCTCTCTCTCTCTCTCTCTCTCTCTCTCTCTCTCTCTCTCTCTCTCTCTCTCTCTATCTATCTATCTATCTATTTATCTCTATCTCTTTTCCCATTTCTACGCCCGACACCCCTCCAAGACGCGCTGTTCCGTCCCGCCTCGCTTACCACCCGCCTTCTCCTCTTGTTAAGGCGTCTTTACCACTGCGAGCAGCTCAGCTCTTGTGTGTTTCTGTCACTGGGCTAACGAGGCCTTTTTTTTGTTTTTTCGTCCCCCGTCTGCGCCCACATCGTTTGCATCTTGAGAGTTTGAGCAAGACGCACAACCTTGTTCTCGTGTGTAGTTTTATGATATTTATTAAAGTGTAACAGTATTGCTGACGGGTTGGATTGTGGTGGTATCTGATGCCTGTATCTTTTTCTCTCTCTTTTCCAGGTATGTGGAACACGATCCCAGGCCCCTGCATTAAGGTAAGACCCAGAGGGAGTTGAAGACGGAGACGCAGATTCGGATAGATTTAAAAAAAGGAGTTTAGATTAATCTTGAGTAGAAGGCAGAGTTTGATTGTCTTGTAGCTGTAAATGTAGGGGTGGAGGCCTAAGGATTGAGAAGGGTGAAGGATATGTAGGAGAGAGAGAAAGAGAATATCTGAGGAAAGGGGGGAAAAAAAGGTATTTGAGATTATAAGACACTTTCACAACTTGGAGAAGGATGAGGAGGGAACTGTTATTGAGGGTTTTGGAAAGTAGAAGACACAGGTGCAAGTAAGGTGTGATAGGAAGGTAGAAAACGCAAGGAGGATATTGTAGTAATACGCGAGCTAGGGCAAGGTATCGCAGAATTCACTGGATGAAACTTCGTGTTAGTGGATGGTTGGGCTCACGTCCGACAACTGTGTTCCTCGCTGGTAAGGGTAAGATAGATGTCCAGCGTCGCGAAGGGCGAAGGTGGTAAAGACAAGACTTCGGCTGCGCTGACGCATGAGGGAGACCTGGTGAGGTGAGTGTAGATGACAGGTGTGTGGACGTGGCTGGTGACAGGGTGGGGACGTGTCGAAGTAACCGGAGGTAACTGGTATAACACGGTTGAGGACTTGGCGAGGTGAGGTAAGTGAAGGTGACAGGCGGGAGACGTGGTGAGGTGTGTGGAAGTGACGGTTCAGAGATGTGGTCAGGTGAGCGGAGGCGACAGGTAAGGACGTGGTGAGGTGTCCGGTGGCTTAAGCGTAAGCGTTTGGGGCGACACACCGGCGCGGCGCCGTGCTCTGTGGAGTGTGTGTGTGTGTATGTCATGGGATGTTCTTTGTGGGGCGGTACGCCGCACAGCCAACCCATCTGGTCGTGTCCTCTCAAGGTTTACACTGACAGGTTTTCGCATTCAGTGTCTTAACGCTACGAGAACAGTAGAGGAGGATGAAAGGAAAGACGTGAGCGATGTTCGGGGGGGTTGTGTGAAGCCCCGCCTCAACGCCCTTTGTGTGGCGAGGTCGTCGTCAGTCATTCTGGCGCATCTGTGGCAGGTTTATTTAGCAGTGTTTCTGACCTTGTCTGTTATGGGCCTGAGTTGTACCAAGACAGAGCCCCGCGAGAACCACCTGATCCTGCAGCAGGAGGTGTACTACTTTTGTCTGGTCTTCGTGTCCTGTAGGGGGTTGGCGGCCGTGTCTCTTCCTCACTGGAGGCCCAGCTTTTGGATGTATATATATTTTCGTTCTCTTAACTCATCCAGCTCTTTTGAGGGGCTTCCCTGCAGGGGAATCGAAGGACGACGGCCTTGAACTATCCCGGCGAGATAAAACTTATATGCTCTAGGAAAGGGACACCCTTTGACATCATACCGAACCTGTCACCAGCACGTCATGCCAGAAGGATCATAAGTGTGGCAAAACCAGATGTTGATAACGTCAGAACTGTCTTAAACTACACAGATGTTGAGGTCCTGTGGAAAATAGATTGGCCAGGTCTCTGCCCAGCAGGGAACTTTTGTTTCCCGAACGGTCCTTGCTAAGTTTATCGAGAATAAGATGTTCAGGAACATATACACGACGTACATTGGAAGTAAGCTGGAAAATATGTCGCAGCAGTCTGGCCTCTTCACTTCAGGAGCCAATATAGACCTGTTGGAAAGGATGCAGAGAAAGGCAACAAGAGTGGTTTCCAATGCCGGGTATAGTGAGCTACGAGCAAGGGAGGGAAGCCTAATATCTGCCCACTTTGGTATGAAGAAGGATTAGGGATGACATGATATCTTCATGTAGATTCCCAGAGACCCTTGACGATTTGAACAAAAGAGCAGTCCTCTGAAACTGAAGGAGACTTCAGGAACCCGAGGACACACCAGGAAGTGAGGCAAGAACAGTGTGTAGAGGGACGAGGAAGTTTCTCCTCAGCAGCAGTAGAGCCACGACGGTCACGTGGATCAAGCTATATACAAAGAAGAGTCGATACGAGTACCATTGGAGAATTCGAAACCCAGTGTGATAAAAGTACGAGAATATGACGTGGGACCTCAGAAGTGTAAAGCACTTTCCACACACCTATGCACAGATAGGCAATAGGTTTCTCTATATCATGTGCCGTATGAGAGACTGTGGAGACGGTCTATGACAGTGTGTGACCAACATTCAGGTTCACGTCCATCTGGGAAGGTCTCGGTGTATGTCAGATGCTGCCGACGACGTCAGCGTAAAGCAGAAGGTCTTGGTATTTTGAGAACCTCAACCCCCCACAGCAAACCACACGAAGGCCACCACCTTCTTAACGGTTTAATTTAATTACACCGAGAGCCCCAGTCGTAGAAGGGATATAAGGCTCCAGGTGGAGTCGATCTACGCACTCGAGCAGGCTTCATCCGACTCCTACAGTCTCGCTTTGTTGGAAGTAGCGGACAGAAGCTAGCTTGAGCTCCCACTTGCACCATGGCCAACATGACAGGGCCCCAGGTGGCTTATTACAGGTGAGTGTGATGTGCCGTTGCTCTTCTCACGCTAGTCTGTGCAGGTCTTCATACCATACTAGTCCATCAGTGGTCTGTACACGTCCTCTTGTAGGGACACCACGCAGACCAACATTGGTCTGTCCACCTCCTCTTGTAGGGACATCATACTACTCCATCACTGATCTATACTCACGCATATTGTATATATATATATATATATATATATATATATATATATATATATATATATATATATATATATATATATATATATATATATATATATTGGATAAAATTGGATAACTATATTGTTGATAAGCTTTGTAAACAATTCACCTTCTTGTCCACATAATAAGTTTATGATACGCTCGTTGTCTGTCTTGGACAATCACATGTTTGCCAAATGGCGTCCAAGCTACGTCTCTTCGTTGTATATCATCTGACTGTTATTTCTCTCTTGTATCTCCCCTTATGATGTGATTATTACACGAAAGTGCACTTGGGAACTTATCGTGTTTCATTTTCCCCGTGGACTCATTGGATTATCTTAATCACGCGCAAAATTGTGATCCTTTCCAATATATATATATATATATATATATATATATATATATATATATATATATATATATATATATATATATATATATATATATAAACAGTCATGTATTTAAAGCCCATTGATAGATATAGTCTGGTTTATTTTCCTAACTGCCCGTCTGCTTCCTCAGCCAAAATGAACCCTCCTTCGGCTACCCCGATGGCGTCAGCATCGTGGACTTCGTACCAGAAACCATCAAAAGCATGGTCCACCAGCACTGGTACAGCTTCCCCCCTGTCAACCCCATGTGGCACTACCTCCTGGGTGTCATCTACATCTTCCTCGGGTTCTTCTCCATCGTTGGTAATGGCCTCGTCATCTACCTGTACACGAAGAGCAAGGTAAGATCCGTACACCACCGCTGTTCCATCTTCTGCATGATATTGATGGTCGTATATGGACGATCATAATTCAGGTGGGAACAATACTCATTGAGGAACGCTTCGGCAGGCTCTGAAGACCCCAGCCAACCTCCTGGTAGTGAACTTGGCGCTCTCCGACCTCATCATGTTGACCACCAACTTCCCTCCCTTCGCTTACAACTGCTTCAGCGGAGGACGATGGATGTTCAGCGCCTTCTACTGCGAGCTGTACGCTGCCCTTGGTGAGTGATGGAGGGTGTCTTTCCAACGTCGCTGAAATTTCCAATGATCAATATTACATAGATGAAAGAGTAATTATTTCTAATCATCACCAACTTCATTTGGTCAACAAATGCTAACTCTTTTTGAGGCTAAAGATATGCAGTATCTTTTTATCATCGGAGAGAGATGGTTGAGAGCATAATTATGTAGCAGCCTCGCCTCATCTTAACGCATAATAATTCTCATACTCCAAACATGAAGGCAGGAGAATAATAACCAAATACTGTGGTCACCAGGCGCCGTGACCGGTGTGTGCAGCATCTGGACACTTGGCATGATCTCCTGGGACAGGTACAACATCATCTGCAACGGTTTCAACGGCCCTAAGCTGACCCAGGGTAAGGCAGTAGTTATGTGTCTCTTCTGCTGGTGCATGGCCATCGGCTGGGCTCTCCCACCCTTCTTCGGCTGGGGCAAGTACATCCCCGAGGGCATCCTCGACTCCTGCAGCTACGACTACCTCACACAGGACTTCATGGTAAGAAGAGTCGTCAAAACGTTGTCGCTCATTCAAATGTTTCTCGTTACATTGAAAATCCAGAATGGCGCCCCAGTTGGTACTGTACTAACAGAGCCATTGTCTCCCACGGACAGACCAAGAGCTACAACATGTGCATCATCTTCTTCGACTTCTGCCTGCCCTGCGCCCTCATCGTCTGCTCCTACGTCTTCATCGTGAAGGCCATCTTCGCTCACGAAGCCGCCATGCGCGCCCAGGCCAAGAAGATGAACGTGGCTAACCTCCGCTCCAATGTAAGGTTCTTCTATTCCTCCAGATCTTTCCTTGATTTGGCTATCTGCTTATTCACATACCCTGTCCAGTACGTAGCATGGGAACCCACATAGCAGTAGAGACACACACTGGAACAGCTCACAGAACTCACGAAGGAAAACTAATACGTTCCCAAAGGCCAGGGTAACGATATGTATGCAAATGCGTTTACACAGTACAAAGATACAATGCTGCAGGTGTTGTGTGATAGGAAAAACACATACGAGATGGCAACTTCGCTGAACGTAGAGTAAGAATATATACCTGTGATCATATGATTGTAGTCCATATGTCTTAAGCAGTGTAGGAGAATAGGTGAGGAGTGATGAGATTATGAACGTCATCAAAGCATAACTTGTTGTTGAGAGGAGACAGTATACTGACAGACAGACAGACAGGAGGGGGAAGGAAGGGTAGAATGAATGGCATGTAACCTTATACGGACTTTATAAGGTAGACCGGATCACGGTTCAGTAGATGTGGGAGTTGTATTCCACATTACTTCACACCTGGTCCTCGTAAACGAAGAGCTCCTGTGGAATGGTGCGAAAATTTATAAATTCGAAGAGTATTCTAACTCGGGGGTTAGACACTGTTGACACAAGGGTAGATGTGGGTAATATAGTCAGGCAAAAACGTCAACGCTGTAAGACAGTTCGTTGCAGCAAGAACAGTACTGTAGAGATGACAGGGTTTGACATTTGCTGGAAATGGTTCCGAAATTCAGAAACTAAATAGAAGCGTCGGATTCTTTTTGTGTGTGTGTATGTGTTGGGATGACCCCTGCCACCAGTCTTTAAGACCTCAGCTTACCCGACTGGGAGTTCCCTGATGCCACGTTGCTGCCCCCCCAACAGGAGGCCGAGTCTCAGCGCGCTGAGATCCGTATCGCCAAGACAGCCATCGCCAACGTGTCCCTGTGGCTGGTCTGCTGGACCCCTTACGCTGTCATCACCATCCAGGTTAATGTCAATGAATCTTTTCATTTTTTTTTTTTTGCCCTCAACAGCTAAGATCACAATAGTTTGCAGATACTGCCTTTTACATGGATACAATCAGTTATTTTCTTTTTAGTCGTTCCTTTTGATCTTGTGAATCAGTTGAAAATGTGATGCTAACTGTGCTATGATGGTTGGATGCAGGGAGTGTCTGGTAACTACGAGAACATCACCCCGCTGGTGACCATGTTGCCCGCTCTGCTGGCCAAGTCCGCCTCCTGCTACAACCCCTTCGTCTACGCCATCAGTCACCCCAAGTTCCGTCTGGTAAGACTGGCGAAGATTTCAGTATCTCTTAGATCTAAGATCATGAAATCTTGTCCATACATCCTCTCATGCATTAGTCCCGGAGTTTACGTTTTCGCTAGTTAACTACATTGTCTTGTTGTTTACAGGCCATCACCCAGCACATGCCTTGGTTCTGCGTTCACGAAAATCAACCAAAGTCTGAGGACAACAAATCCAACTCCACCGAAGCCCAAGAGAAAGCCTAAGAAGCCGATTCAGTAAGTATCAACTGAGGAACCTGTCTTGAAGAGTGAATCACCACGTAATGCGTAGTGCACTGATCATCGCAACAGTGAGAAAAATTCGACACATTGTGTCACTGGTACCGTCACTGGTGTATTTGACCTGCAGTCATTGGATGTGTGTATGTGTGTTGTTGATAAGATGACTTGATATACGTTTGGGATGACGCCTCCTGAGCCACGTATGATGACAGCTGGGTTTTCCTCTTGCAGAGTGCGATGCGATAGTGCTGATGGGGAGTCGGTGCTAGGTGCAACCCTTCGAGATCTACGATGCGACGACTCTGTACGACAGTAGCTAGTTCTTACTCCTATTTTCCCCCTCATTGTTTACATGGTGATTTTATATGAGGCCTCATTTTGTTATCATTAAACACCCTGGCAACGATAGCGCGTGTCTTTATCCTTATGTGTCAAGGCTGATCCAGGGACAACAGCAGACGAAAATACCCAAAGGCTTGCTGGGAATTATATTGCTTTCGATTCTATCCAGTAATCCTTTAACTAGTAACAAAACAAATGACGACTATCAGTCCTATTGTGGAACCATTCTTATGATTAAGCAGGAGATTGTATAGCCAGCAGATAAAGGAATGGTAATTCTTTCGTTAATAGATCAATTTATAGAAGAGTATCTGCAGAAAATACATTATTGGAAATCAAGAAGATATCTTGGGGTAATATTCGTGGAAGCTATTGATTCCAGAAAATGTTTGGAGGAAGTATAGGAGTTGGAGAATATTCTCTCCTTTGTCTTGTCATAACGATTGAGATATAATGAATGACCCCTTCCATGGTAGCTGATATTCATGCTGAATATTTCTCTTCAGTGTCCTTCTTAGAAGACTGACAAATACACTAGGAACTTACAAGAAAACAGGAAAGAGCTAACCCCTATCTTTCGTCTATAATAACTGATAAGAATACTGTCATGAACCATTTGTATAGAAGAATCTAATGCTCCAAGGGAGTATGAAATACGCTACATGTTGAAATGTCTCTCTTCAGAAAAAAGAATTGTAGAATTCTTGAAAGTCTTTTTGATATGATGTGGATAGATGGTGTATTCCCAAACCACCCAAGCTATTCTTCAGCTCTGCGAGGATCATACCATTGCTACATGCTAAAACCCATCATATTCCACTGACTGATGGAGATGATGTTTAAGATTGAGCTGGTTCGGTACCTTGAAAGAAATGATCGTATTACTCTCATTCCATTCATCGTTTCCCGTCGATCTTAAATTCTCCGTGAGACTGTTGGAGCTATAAGGCAGTTCCAGCCTCTCCTACCGTGTCCTTCCACCGTATGACTCGTTTCCACCTTTTCTCTAAGGATCGTCATGATGAAAATCCGTCGGGTACGATATTCTCAAGTTATTTCTTGACCTATTCATACGCTCGACAGAAACGCTGAGCTGCCGGGGAGGCGTTGGAAGTCTTTCTTTATTTATTTATTTTCTCCCCAACACGTTGAAAACTGTTATCCTCTCCCTCGTCTCCTGCCGAAGTGAAGCACATTAGGTTCCTGTTCTCCGAGCCTCCAAGGTGTTCTTGTCCTGTGCTTCAATTGCTTCAAGAGAATAGGTACGAGTCAGAACCCTGTGCCATACTACGGTCGACTCTTAGACTGAATAAAGATGCTACAGTGGAAAATTAAACCACCAAGTTTAGATATTTTTTGCCTTCCAAAAGAAATTTAGATTTCCTCGGATGTTTTACCTTTTTCTTTTTCCCAGTTGGACAATGGGCCAGGTGGTAAGAATCAGACTCAACGATGTTGTTGCTAAAATGAAAAAGAATATATACACCAGAATCAACCTTCAACAATGTGTTGATGACTGAGAAAATGGGTTAATGACTGAGAAAATGGGTTAATGACAGAGAAAATGGGTTAATGACAGAAAATGGGTTCATGACAGAAAATGGCTTCGTGACAAAGTGGGTTAATGACAGAAAATGGAAGTCTCAAAGACGTTCGCATTTGACGCGAAGCCTTCCAACATCCGTTGCTCCACACGCCTCGGGCCAGGCTTCGCCACCTTTACAGGCTTTCTCTGCTGACCGAGCGGCGACGACACATGTGTATAACTTAAATCGAAAGGAAAAGTTTTCCGAGCATGGATGGTTAATCCCTATAGCATGTAGACTGTGCCAGTTATATTGTTATCTCGGTAGTCAGAGAATTGAGATATCCTGTAGAGCTTCTGTTGATGATGGATCATCATAAGAAAAATGCATAAGAGAATATATATATATATATATATATATATATATATATATATATATATATATATATATATATATATATATATATATATATATATATTTACACACACACACACACACGGAAGACCCCGCCTTTGTCTTGGTTGTATCATTAGGGAACCTCTGACTCCAAAAGATTATTCTATCATCTCCCTACTACTGATTGAAGCGTAGCCTTGTGAGTATAGGAACACCATAAAACGTGTCCTACGGTTCTGGAACCGTAGACAGATAGATAGAATAGACATTCGACCGTGGGTTAGAGAGAGGGGAAAGGTAAGTGTAGGTTTAAACACATGACAAACCAACTGCCGGAATAAAGAGGGTGTTAACACCTTCACAACGTCTTGGAAACCCCAAGAGTGTGGAAGGTAAGGTATGTTACTATGCTGAACTGACTAGAGAAGTATATTTATATTTTCTTCCTTATTCCTGTACTGTCTTGAAACCATTTCGGTACTTCAGTTACGCCTGTGTGTCGTATGACCTTTATAAGTGATTGATATAACTCTATGTTAATGCCTATGATTTTGTTATATTGTCTCCTAACTTCCCTTAACTTCCCTATTCTTGTAATGGCCGTTGTCTGTTCCTCTTTCTGTACTTCTTAATCAAATAATATCTTAATAAGTTCATCTGTGAAGTAATTGAAATGTAATTATACATTGAAGTTTGACGTCCTCTTAGAGAACAGGCCACCAGTGGTAGAGATCTAGGGGCCTGTGCCGGGGTTGGTCGTGGCAAATATTTGATAAATCAATAGCAAGAACGAAGAGTGTTATGTGAACTTCTGTAGGTTGGGTTGAAAAGCCTATCGACTACCGGGGTTATGCAGTTCTTCAGCGCCAAAGTTGCAACCACCACTCGAGAAAAGAACCTGAATATCCCCGGGTGTTCGAGGTAATTCACAAACTCCCACTGCGTATATGGCCCCCTTTTGTGTCAATATCAGGTGGTGTATTTGGGCTCTTAAGCTTTTGAATTGCTAGGATTAGCAAGGCCGTCAGCATCAAGCTTCATCAACGGTCTAGAATATCTTTCAACACCTTTTGGTGTTATGGTTAGTTCAAAGACCACAAAGACCACAATATCAGTAGTTAATTCGAAGACCACATACACTCTGATGACCTATATTGCCCATGTTAATATTGAGGAGGTTCGTTGGTGGTTTAGACTTTCGGCCTATATGGGACTGCTGGGATCATAAAGGCCATCGCCAAGTTATAAACACCAACCGATTACATCTTAAGCGTCCTCTCTAAGTGTTGCATAATGGTTCTCAAGCCACGTACACTGTCACTGTATACGTATATGGTTCTTTTTGAGACAGTGCAAAGCCTCCGCCTCAGAGAGCCATAAGTCACATAGTGTTTTGGGAGGGTTTCCTTTCTTCATTTACATATTTCCTCTCGGTATTGACATAGGATGATGCATAACGAAGATCAGATTAAAACTTACAGCTCGCTGAAGAGGGTTAGAAAGTATAGCAAAGTTCCGTGTGAATATATTCTTGTTTTATTTGGCGAAATTCGTGTGATTTTTGTTGGAACAAAATGGGAAGAGACTGAAAATGAAACACGTCCAAAATCTGGTATGATTACCGTTTCGGACACCCAGCCAATCTTGTTGGGTCAGGTGTAGTTTAGAGTGAAATTGTTTTTCCGATGGTTTTTGATCCCTTTTGGCCCTCGTTTCTGACACAAACAGTTGGCTGTGCAAAACGGTAACTTTAAATAACCAAGAAATCTTAGCATAGCAGGACTTAATGTCTGCTTACATAGTCTCTTTATATATATGTATGTATATATATATATATATATATATATATATATATATATATATGTATAAAGACTGATATTTTATGTTTCAAAATAAGTAAAAGGTTTAACTAGTCTCCTTGAGGTGTATTTCTTCACTTACATAGGTTCTCTGTAGAGTGTGGTAGGTACATAAAATGGTAAGCCTGACAAAAAGTTTTGATATAGATATATATTTGTGCTTATGTGTACATACATGTATACATATAAAAACTAATATATAGATAGACATATTCTCGTATAAGCCTACATGTACAAAAATGTTTCAATATACGTGCATGAAAAAAATAAATTAAAAATATCGGGCATTAGTTTAAGCAGAAAGAGGCTAGGCTGTGGCGTCAATCCTCGACACTTGGTGTGGGGGGGAACCAGTCATGTGTACATGGTTCTGGAAGGTGAACCTCAGACAGACGCTGGTCAGGCTCTGGACATGATCTCTGGAGGTGACAGGTTCATTTGATATCCCTTGCAGAGGAAATGGGAAAGGTAATTCTTGTCTATCATACCGGTAACATACATATACAATAATGGTTTTCTGTTTATCTAAAGATATAATTCGATTTCCTAAGTATAATACAAAAGTAAACGCGTTTTTAGGGAATAATGATGAATCAAACCCACAATTTCTTTATCAGTTATTCATATTTATACTTTCAACTTTCTGTATTATGAACGTTTATGTAATCAAGACAACGTACATTAAGAAAAACCATACAGGGTAATTATTATTTCCTTCCCTTGCGCCAAGTTGATATTAGACACTATCTTTACCCTCAGAAGATAAGTTGTTTCAGTTACCGAGCATCGTACGAACTTTTGAGGGAAGAAAGAAAATGCTTAATTTCCCCTGAAAAAAAAAAAAAATGAGGGATATCCAACGCGAGGCAGTGGAAATGCACCGCTAACGGACGACTTTGGATTCCGTTCTCGCCAAGAGGGAAGTGCTCCCAAAAATACGTGAGCAGGACTCCATGCCAGTGCTAGCAAAAGCAATAGTCACCCCCATAGTGTTCACACTTATGAATTACCCAGTCGTGGACCAATCAAGCCTCCTGTTGTCTGTCTTTGTCATGTAAAACTCATCCTCACAACCATCGTCACCCCCTCCGCCACCTTCATCTACCACAACCCACAGTGGTCGAGGTGGACCCCACGCCTCATACCTGCCTCGCATTTGGACTCTGTAGAAAAAAAAACTCTTATAATGATAATCCCTTCAGAACGTAGCGAAAGCCTTTGAAGGAGAGTCTCTGTGTGTGTGATTCTTTGCATTTGAATGTGCCCCACTGCTTAACTTTCTCGTTATATGTATATAAATCAGGTATATTGTGCAATAGGACACCTGTATAAATACAAGAACTCGACATCAATCATATGAGAGAAAGGAAACATTGCTGTTAGGTTATGGAAACCTAAGCGGCTGGGATGTGGGTGGATAAGTCAATCTGCTTGAAGACCAAACAATCCGGTTTCGTAGCTCAGTAGGCGTCTTGGAAGGGTGTTGAAGCGTCTGTTACACGTTCCAACAGTTGCTTGCTTAACTCCACAAGGGGAAATGGTTGACCACAGTGTCTTTATGAGCTGTGAAGTTAGCGTTCGAGATACGGACGAAAAGCAGGTTCAGCCTCTTTCCATCAAGGTATCTTTATGCACTGTTGCCTTATTCAAACACCGAAGCACAACACGCAACACACACGGAACACTCAGTCACATCATGTCCTTTATCATGCTTAATCCTAACCGACTTTATGAACTCAAGGTCAGAGGTACACGTTCCTCATATGCGCCGAACTATTTCCGAGTCTGATTCTTATTGATGCTTTATCTTCTGCCTCTTACAGGAAATCACCGTCTTTTTTTCATCTTTGATCTGCTGTACAGTAGCTGGGCGCGTCGAGTGGAGGTCGCCAGGTCTTGCAGTCACGAACTCTCCAGGTAAGACCAGTGAATATACGAGTAGGTAGGTAGAAGGACGGAGCAATGCTCAAGTCTTGGCGGAAGGAAGGGCAGCACCTCACTCCAACCAGGCGAGCGCCCCGTCACTCGCAGCAGAAGAGGCCATCCCCTGAAACAGCAGAAGGACACCACTTCCTCACTTGTAGAAGGACTCCTCCCCACTTACAGCTGGACACCACCTCACCTACGACAGAAGAGAACATCCCAAGTTGAAGCTCCAGGCCGGGCTGCGCAGATGCAGCGCGATGAACAGAGTCCACACTTGTCATGGTCTAAGATTCGCCACTCGCGGAGGGATGGAGATCTGCTCATTCATTCGTCACAGGCTTCGTAACTCCTCACCGCAGTGGGATCGGAGAACTCACCAGCAGGAGAAAGGAAGGGGGGCGCTCCTCCCTCGTCGTAAAACTGCATTTAAGTTCGAAACTCCCGACATGTAAGGTGGTACCCGAGGTCGTCTTGTATGTAAGTGCACCCAGTGGTCCCATGTGATGCCGGGTGGAGGTGTTTACGACTTGATACATGGATACACCCTGCCTGGGACTCCCTTTACAACCCTGCTGTGGAACTCTTAGGACCTTTGAAAGTTCTCATCTTTAAACAAGTAATGCAACAGTCGATATCACGTCTACCGGGTCTGATTTGAAAGAAGTGAGTTCTGACTGGAAAGCATTTTGTAGTTCAGCAGTTCCTCATCGCCTCCCTCTAGTTCATGGCAGATATGATGAGGAAATAATAAAAAAAAAAGTATCGTAAAAATCTTGTGGAACATTTCTATGTTGGACTTGCATGTCGTCTCGAGATGGCCCTGGTGCACCTTGGGCGACGTGTTTGTGTGAACATGACCCTGTTGGCGGTCTCTAGAACTGAGTCGCATTCAGTGCTTTTAAAGATTTGTTCTTACTGGTTGTCGATAAAGAAGGGGGGGGGAAAAAAAGTTCAGCGCAAACATGACTGGATCAAAGAAGGCTTTTGAACTCCTTCCTGGTAGTCTTGAATGCAAGAAACCTTTCGTGAACATAGTTTTTTTTTAGAATATTTCTTCAGATGTTCGTTCATATCCGGCACAACCGTAGGGACGCGAGAGCTGTTTGGGGTGAGAGTCTATCACACGCCCATGTCTGTGATCGCCAGTAATCCTTCATTTCCGTATTGATTTGTGTTTCAATCCCCTTACATCGACCATCACGATCCTATTGTTGATTACCTATGTTTCTTTGTCTTCCATAGATTCTTGGTTCCTTTCTTTATGCCTTACCAAAATGGCAATCTTCCACGGGAGGAATATAGATAAGAAGTTACATGTAGAGTGCAATGTGAACTTAATACTGATAAAAGCTGCATAAGAGCGAAGTCCCCTGATAATGCTGTGTATAGAGTCACCTTTGTTTACATTGTGAGAGGCACAACACTTATTGTTCAGTGGATCCACGAGTCTCGGAAGGCGGTCGTGATTGTGTTAATCCCTTGGGAACACAACACTTACCCCACACCGCATGTACTGCCGTCTGTGCTTTGCATCACCCTGTGGCAACGCGTGAATCGGCCAGAGGCACTGCAAGCGCTTGTGGTGATTGTGGTCTCTGGGGGGGGTGACCAGTAGCACCGCACTGGTACTTGCTCGTCACACGAAGGTCACCTTGTTGACATCGGTGGTCTGCGGCACGGCGTTGAGGGTGTTCAATGCCTGGAGTGCCAGCCTGTTGGCCAGGCTGCCTCGCGAGGTCAGCCAGCGGTCGCGGGCCAGCTTCACGTACTGCTTGTACAGCTTGGTCTCCTCCAGCTCTCGCTGCTCCTGCCGCACGAAGTTGGCCATCATGAACACGATGCCGAAGGAGTAGAAGGCGAGCACCACCACGATGTAGATGACCGCGTCCGTCGACTCCTCCCGGCGTTTTCTCTTGCGCTCCCAGACCCAGTAGCGGTGCAGGAAGCTCTCCAGCGACGCCTCCGTCACGTTGATGCAGCTGTTCGTGCCGTTGCACAGCGAGGGGATGACGAGGAACAGGACGGGCACGCACTCGTCCAGCATCTTCTCCCGCCTCTCAACGGCCACACTCTCCCCTCCTTCCTTCTCGCAGGTCCCCTCGCCCTTCTTCGAGACCTGGCGGTTGTGGGCCCTCATCCACTCCACCAGGCACTGCCACTTGTCCACGTTGGTCACCCCTTGGCTTTCGCGCGACTCGCCACCCTCCGTGCCGTTGGCGGCGGCCGTGTTGAGCGCCTCGGCTGAGCGCAACAACCTGCTCAGCAGGAGCTCGTGCGCTGTCCTCAGGCTGTCGTCCTGGTCCGACAGCCGCCCTAGGCCGTCGTCCCTCTGGTGGGGTGAGGTGTGGCCTCCCTCGCGGGGGTCACTACCATCCCTGGTGTGGTTGTGGTGTTGGCGGCCGCTCGTGGTGGTGGTGGTGGTTGTATTGCCGTTCTTGACGCTGGTGAGTGGGACGAGGGAGGAGGTGAGGAGGCGTGTGGGTCCCCCAGCGGCAGCAGTCAACACACACGCCACCAGCACCAGTCCACCGCCACCGCGCCACATCTCGCCACGCTGGAATAGGGATAAACATTAGAGTCTGGAAAAAAAACATAAAAAAAAAGCACGTTTCCAGTGACCCTCCTGGAAACGTATCTGATGTTCCTCGTCCATGCATGTGTGAAACATACTTGCTAATACGAAGTAAAGAATATTGCTGAATATCATCTAATACGAAGTAAAGAATATTGCTGAATATCATCTAATACGAAGTAAAGAATATTGCTGAATATCATCCAATACGAAGTAAAGAATATTGATGAATATCATCTAATACGAAGTAAAGAATATTGCTGAATATCATCTAATACGAAGTAAAGAATATTGATGAATATCATCTAATACGAAGTAAAGAATATTGCTGAATATCATCTAATACGAAGTAAAGAATATTGATGAATATCATCTAATACGAAGTAAGGAATATTGCTGAATATCATCTAATATGAAGTATAGAATATTGCTGAATATCATTTAATACGAAGTAAAGAATATTGCTGAATATCATCTAATACGAAGTAAAGAATATTGCTGAATATCATCTAATACGAAGTAAAGAATATTGCTGAATATCATCTAATACGAAGTAAAGAATATTGATGAATATCATCTATAACCTAAAAAGCAACGTATTAATGATTCTTATGATACTTGTGCTGAATATTACTTGCCACCATTAAGGCTTGCTCGAGTTTTTGTTGAAAAATGGCCTTACGCTCATTCGACTGTTTATTTGATTTGGATACCCTATCTATACAACAGGTAAACTACAGATATCATATTTTAACAAAACCAAACGATTCCTGAGGCATGTAGAATCCATCAGCTGACTGTAAGAAGGCGTCAATAAATTTGAATGTACGTAACTGAAAAGCTCCAGTCACGGACTATCTCAAGTTCTACATGGAAGCCAACTCTTGATTGGAGAAATGAAAGAAAACGAAAAGAAAGAATAAAAGATTTTTGAGGAAATGGTCAAATTACCTTTGTAAAAGGGGAACAGGTCATGGGAGAGGGAAAGAAACGGGCCATAAGAGCTTATCCTCGAGTTACCAGAGACCACAGAGGAAACTATGCGACATCGCCTTCGTGTGGTCAGGTATTGCATGGCCAAGCTAAGGGCGGAGGCACACAAGCAATCAAGTATCTGGTGTAGGAACTGGGAGAGTTAATGAGGTGAAGTACGTACGCTATACTCACTCCAGATGAGTATGTAAACCTCGGACCGTCCGAGATGTTGGGGGGGTCACTCGTTCACATTGGATTGGTATATTCATGTTACGAGAGACAGATTCGTGGGGGATAGGTTTATTCCAAGGATTCCTAAGGGACTGGATTGTAGATATTGTTGTGGTATAACATCGTAGTTTTAGTCTTCACTGTTGGAACCAAGGAGACATAGATGGACTTTTAAAATCCTCCTCCAACTATCTATCGCCGCTCTCATTCCTCTGCTGTCTCCCAAGTTTTCGACACTCTCCTAACTCTCTTAAAGAACTTAAGATCCCATTTTCTTCTTTCAGGTTGCCAATACGACGACGGTGGCGATGCAGGGGTCTTCTGACGGTGGCGATGCAGGGGTCTACTGACGGTGGTGATGCAGGGTTTACTGATTGTGGAAATGCAGGGTCTAGTGACGGTGGCGATGAAGGGGTCTACTGACGGTGGCGATGCAGGGTCTACTGACGGTGGCGATGCAGGGTCTAGTGACGGTGGCGATGAAGGGGTCTACTGATGGTGGAAATGCAGGGTCTAGTGACGGTGGCGATGAAGGGGTCTACTGACGGTGGCGATGCAGGGATCTACTGACGGTGGCGATGCAGGGATCTACTGACGGTGGCGATGCAGTGGGTCTACTGACGGTGGCGATGCAGGGATCTACTGACGGTGGCGATGCAGTGGGTCTACTGACGGTGGCGATGCAGGGGTCTCCTGACGGTGGCCTTCCGTCTCGTGTGACACAGTGCTGGTCGTCCGTTCTCTTTTGTGTCGTGGTCCTCGACGTCTCCATGGCACTCAGAGGTATGGCATGTTTAACGTTCTGTTTCAGAGTTGATTTTGTGTTCCACTTGAACTTTCTAGAAACTTAAATGGTGTAGGAGTGTATTGAATCACCGAGTGGGTTGGCCCCGACCTATAGCAGCGACTAAATGAATACCAAAGAACGAAGAATTCAGATCATTCATACATCATTTTATTTCCGTGGAACTCGGCGAGTTACACTGTATATGTCTGTATGCATATACGTAGACATTTAGACCCAAAATGCGGTCAGTACAGTAGGGCGAACACACACACACACACACACACACACACACACACACACACACACACCATAAAACGTAAACACAGTAAGGGTCACAGTCGCTCCGGCACTTGCCATGAATAAAAGAAATAAACAAAACAAATAAAGAATTGGGCAATGGTAATTCTACCGTATGTTGTGTGCACCGAACGCTGCCAATATCCAGAGGACATAAATTCCATGACTTTAGAATTATTTCATAATGATGGGATTTTACTTCAGACGTCAAAGTCATGTATTGCGTCGATGTGTTGGTTGGTGTATACGCAATACGCTAGGGCGGGATGGACTGCAGTTGTTCGTAGGTTAATCCTCTGTTTTATGTCCATGTGATGTTAATTCTCTGAAAAGGCTGCACATATGCGTGTGTTTAATGGAAATGGGTGTGTGTGTATATATATATATATATATATATATATATATATATATATATATATATATATATATATATATATATATATATGGAGCGGGGGCTGGAAATCCTCCCCTCTCAATTTTTTTTTAATTTTTTCCAAAAGAACGAACAGAGAAGGGGGCCAGGTGAGGATATTCCCTCAAAGGTCCAGTCCTCTGTTCTTAACGCCACCTTGCTAACGTGGGAAATGGCGAATAGTATGAAAGAAAATATATATATATATATATATATATATATATATATATATATATATATATATATATATATATATATATGTAGGTTTGCGGCAGGGGTGTGTGATGTCTCCATGGTTGTTTAATTTGTTTGTGGATGGGGTTGTTAGGGAGGTAAATGCAAGAGTTTTGGAAAGAGGGGCAAGTATGAAGTCTGTTGGGGATGAGAGAGCTTGGGAAGTGAGTCAGTTGTTGTTCGCTGATGATACAGCGCTGGTGGCTGATTCATGTGAGAAACTGCAGAAGCTGGTGACTGAGTTTGGTAAAGTGTGTAAAAGAAGAAAGTTAAGAGTAAATGTGAATAAGAGCAAGGTTATTAGGTACAGTAGGGTTGAGGGTCAAGTCAATTGGGAGGTAAGTTTGAATGGAGAAAAACTGGAGGAAGTAAAGTGTTTTAGATATCTGGGAGTGGATCTGGCAGCGGATGGAACCATGGAAGCGGAAGTGGATCATAGGGTGGGGGAGGGGGCGAAAATCCTGGGAGCCTTGAAGAATGTGTGGAAGTCGAGAACATTATCTCGGAAAGCAAAAATGGGTATGTTTGAAGGAGTAGTGGTTCCAACAATGTTGTATGGTTGCGAGGCGTGGGCTATGGATAGAGTTGTGCGCAGGAGGATGGATGTGCTGGAAATGAGATGTTTGAGGACAATGTGTGGTGTGAGGTGGTTTGATCGAGTAAGTAACGTAAGGGTAAGAGAGATGTGTGGCAATAAAAAGAGCGTGGTTGAGAGAGCAGAAGAGGGTGTTTTGAAATGGTTCGGGCACATGGAGAGAATGAGTGAGGAAAGATTGACCAAGAGGATATATGTGTCGGAGGTGGAGGGAACGAGGAGAAGTGGGAGACCAAATTGGAGGTGGAAAGATGGAGTGAAAAAGATTTTGTGTGATCGGGGCCTGAACATGCAGGAGGGTGAAAGGAGGGCAAGGAATAGAGTGAATTGGATCGATGTGGTATACCGGGGTTGACGTGCTGTCAGTGGATTGAATCAGGGCATGTGAAGCGTCTGGGGTAAACCATGGAAAGCTGTGTAGGTATGTATATTTGCGTGTGTGGACGTATGTATATACATGTGTATGGGGGTGGGTTGGGCCATTTCTTTCGTCTGTTTCCTTGCGCTACCTCGCAAACGCGGGAGACAGCGACAAAGCAAAAAAAAAAAAAAAAAAATATATATATATATATATATATATATATATATATATATATATATATATATATATATATATATATGTAGGTTTGCGGCAGGGGTGTGTGATGTCTTATATGTGCTGCTGCTGATATAAAGAACAAATCTTAGCGATATACCTATATAAACAGTCTGTGAATATCGGTCCGATTCGCTCTGAAAGGCGTCAGCCGATACGTGAGACGCACAGCGCGATCGGGATCCGTAAAAAAAAAAAAAAAGAAAAACTAAAAAGAAAATGTAAGAAATTGCTCTACGGAGAAATTCCTTCTTCGACGAAGGTGAAGGAGATAACAGAAAACGGAAGGTCAATTAATACGTAGCATAAGAAAGTGTAGTGGTGTATCTTGGGAAGATGCGTATGGCATAAGAAAGTGTAGTGGTGTATCTTGGGAAGCTGCGTATGGCATAAGAAAGTGTAGTGGTATGTCTTGGGAAGATGCGTACAGCATGAGTGGCGGTGGTGAGAGTTCGTCCGCCCACTGCCAACTCTCTCTCTCTCTCAGAGAGTCTTACCAGTCCAACAAACAGAGCAGCTGGGCTAATCCAATGCATAATGGCCCAAAAGGATTTCCCATGAGTTCATCTGCATACGTAGCAGGTGGCTGTTCCCACGAGAGATTTTACCGAGAGTGGAATATCCTCCACATTTATTTTATGATTAGAACTCTCCACATTGATGTGCTCTAGAGCTTTGGTAGGGGAATCTAGAAACCCTAGTGCGTTGTTCTAGAACTCTTGTGTTGGTAATTTTCTGGAACCTCGTCATCATAGACCAGAGCCTTGTTGGTATAGAAGCCAAGAAGAGTTTCATTTCGTAATATATCTTGTATTACAATTTGACTAATAAAAACTTACTTACTTACTTACTTCCAGAGCCTAATGGATGTATTAAAGGTTGGCTGGTGTTATACCCTAGTGTGATATACTAGAGAACTGTTAGTATATCTAGAACCCCGCCATGGTGCACTAGAACTCTACAATGCAGAGATATTAAGGTTTGGTTTTGAACCCTGTTGAGAAGAAATTGGCAGACACCTCCCCAAAGCGATGGTAGACTACCCATTTACGACTAAGCTCTGGTACGGATATCCCCTCGTCCATCTCCAGGGAACTTTGATGGTGTCCAAAATCCCTTCTGAAATAACTACAGTTCCTAGTAACTCGTCAAACAAAATTAGAAGGGAATATACACAGTGTGTGGTACCACTGGAAAGAAAAATATAAATCGTTGAAATTATCTATGGTCATGTAGAGGTATCTGTCAACTCAGTTCGGTATCTATGGTGGCTACAGGCGTTGAAAACCTCCGATTATATACGAAAGAAAAAAATAACTACAGCTCATTTCATTTAGAAATTAGATAAAAGAGATTCTCTTCCCCCCAAAGAAGAAAGGTAGCGTAGTATTAAAAGAGAGTCGATTCCCCTCAGAAAAAAGTTAACGTAGTATCTTCCAAAATCTTGAAATATTAAACAAAATATTGGGAGCGAAGATTATACGATAAGGACCTGATTAAGATATCTAGAACTATTCTAGAATATTTTAAACGTGTAGATTAAAACCCACTTTATCTTCTAATGACGCGGGACTTCTCCTAATATATTTATCTTAGTTTACCATAAACCATCAAGACCTTTTTCTATAATGGCATGTGGTCTAAATAAACATTGGCACGTGTGGAGGAGAAAATTGTACCACATGTGACTATTTGTGTTCTCAGACCGACTCCGAGAGCCAAGAGGTTGTCTCAAGAAACCCCCGCAGCGCACAACCCCGGGATCTCTCAGTGGTTTACCCCAGAGCCCCACAACCCCGGGATCTCTCAGTGGTTTACCCCAGAGCCCCACAACCCCGGGATCTCTCAGTGGTTTACCCCAGCGCCCCACAACCCCGGGATCTCTCAGTGGTTTACCCCAGCGCCCCACAACCCCGGGATCTCTCAGTGGTTTACCTCAGCGCCCCACAACCCCGGGATCTCTCAGTGGTTTACCCCAGAGCCCCACAACCCCGGGATCTCTCAGTGGTTTACCCCAGCGCCCCACAACCCCGGGATCTCTCAGTGGTTTACCCCAGCGCCCCACAACCCCGGGATCTCTCAGTGGTTTACCCCAGAACCCCACAACCCCCGGAGTGGCCAGGTCGGCCGTAATATCAGGGGAAGCGGTGGTGGCATACGAGACCGAACCTCCGGCACTGTTTGTATCAGATTCCCGCAGACTGTCACACTCGATCCTTGTTTAGCCTGGGCACGAGGCTCTTTGGGAGAGAGAGAGAGAGAGAGAGAGAGAGAGAGAGAGAGAGAGAGAGAGAGAGAGAGAGAGAGAGAGAGAGAGAGAACTCTTTCAAATGTACTTCCACTAGACGTTATATAAAAACCATAGCATTACATGTCACACGCGTGGGAAAAATATACATATGTGTCTGCTGAGTGGTGTGACTGTATCATGTATCCATTTGCATGTTTACACACACATCTGTGTGTGTGTACGTGTGCGCAGGCGTGTACAAAAACATTCCCTGGATGAAGGATGCGTGCATACGATTGGCCCAGGAAAGTCTTGGTAGTATTCAAATGACGCCTCCGTTTTTAACCACGTATATTATAATCTCAGGTGTTCTCTGCCTCAGGCTTGGAGAACATAGTTCTGACTCAAGCTTGGAGAACATAACGTTGACTCAGGCCTGAAGAACATAGGCGTTGACTCAAGTCTCGAGAACAAGGCAGACTCAGGCCTGGAGAACAATTTGATGTTAGCAGACATGAACCTGGGTTATGACGCAAGACTCTCTCTCTCTCTCTCTCTCTCTCTCTCTCTCTCTCTCTGGGTGGAGCGGTTCCCCACGGCAAGGTAGGGTCATGGAGGCGTCGTCAATTTCCCTCAGTTCCTGTAAACATCGTCCCTAATTAGTGGCCGCGCCACTCATTTTCCTCGTGTTTAGCAGTACAGTTTGCCTGCTGCTGCCTCCCACCACCTCATTCCTCCTCCCGCTGTTGGCTTAGGTGCCTCAAGTCTTTGTTAGTGTCTGTGGTCTGGGCAGGTCCCTCTGTGTTTGTTAGTGTCTGTGTTCTGGGCAGGTCCCTCTGTGTTTGTTAGTGTCTGTGGTCTGGGCAGGTCCCTCTGTCTCTGTTAGTGTCTGTGGTCTGGGCAGGTCCCTCTGTCTTTGTTAGTGTCTGTGGTCTGGGCAGGTCCCTCAAGTCTTTGTTCGTGTCCGTGGTCTACGAATGTCCCTCTGTCTCTGTTACTGTCTGTGGTCTGGGCAGGTCCCTCTGTCTTTGTTAGTGTCTGTGGTCTGAGCAGGTCCCACTGTCTCTGTTAGTGTCTATGGTCTGCGCAGGTCCCTCTGTCTCTGTTAGTGTCTATGGTCTGCGCAGATTCCTCTGTGTTGACAACCGTAGTCTGGGCTGATGCCTCTATTTTCGATGATGTCTTCAGCCCAGTCAGGTGGGGACCGTGTGGAGGGCGTAGATGGCGAGTGTTGGACAAACGTTGGAAGGTGTGGATGGGTGTGGCCCTAGTCGGTGGGTGTAGGCACGCTCCAGTTACGAGGCTGGGTGGCTGGCTGGCTTCGTGTTAGCCATAATTGTCTCCCTATTCTACCAGCTCTTTTTTCCGTGTCCCTTTCTTACCTTTATCGTGGCTATGAATATTTGTATCCTCTTGCGCTGGTGTGTTGGACTTTTGTGGGCAGCCGTGGTCGATCATATGTCCAGACTGAGTTCTGTATACTCGAGTCTTCCATTTCGTTATGGTTCTGATTCTGGTACTTGCTCTGTGGTTGAGGTGTGTGAGGATGGCTCTGCTCATGTGCCTGGGAGTATGAGCGACAGGGAGGTAGAGGTGTGTGGTGCTGTATTTTCATTCGAATCCATAACAAAGGCGTAACGTTTTAAGTGTTTCTTTTGTTTGATAATGATGTTGGATGTTGGGTGCGTGGGGTGTGTGAATACGGTGTCTTTCTCGAGGTGAAGGAGTGCGTTGTCTCACAGTATCTAGTCATGCGTTTAGTGAGGGGAAAAGAGTTTAATTCAGCACTGCTCACACTGAGCTGTGTACATAAAAGTCTGCATCATAACAAGGCCGTTCTTTCTCTTTGTAGATACACCGAGGAAGGTGCACGATGACTAACCCATCAGGAAGTTGCACGATGACTAACCCATCAGGAAGATCCACGATGACTAACACATCACACAGCTGCCAATAATTCATCAATTTTCGTGGCAGGATATAAATTGCAGGCTGCTGGGGTGATATGCTGTGGGGGAAAATATTACACGATATCATATACTGTAGACACGCAAGGGAAGTTGCCAGACGCTAGATTATATTGCTATCCCCATACACAGTTCCCAGTATTATATCAGTTTTTTGTATATGACGAAAATTGGTGGCTACTGGGACAATTTATTTTCACGAGAAAATGTCACCCAACGAAAAGGATGTTCCGAGAATATGGATGGTATGAAAAGGAAGAATAACAGTGGTAAAAGGTTACACCACTGAACAATGCCATTCCTCCGTTCTCCTGCAATAAGCAGACAAGGGCACGAATCTGCTATTAATGATGATACAGAACATCTCGTGGTGTGTGAGGAAGTTATGTGAAGGACAGTGCAATCTTGTATTTCCTCTCAGTATGGATAGACACAGGACCTTAAGCGAGAGGTTCCTCACAAGCCTGACACCTATGCATTTGGCTCTCGTGGTGTAAAATTGGTTTAGTGTGTTTTTATGTGAGGTACGGGCCTCATGTGGTGCAAGGTGGGGGTTCTAGACGCGAATGATGAAGAGTTATCTGCGTGCCATGTTAAATGCTGGAGGTCGAGATACACACTTTAAGAATTTTTTTTGCGTACTCGTGCTGATGTGTTGTGTACCCTCGAGACTTGTTTGTTTACATTCGAGCCGCGCGCCATCTCTGGGCCGGAGAGTAGAACTGCGACAACACCATAACGACCAAGGGAAACTGTGCCCCTGTTGCTGCAGGGTATATGAACCTTTAACCTCTCTCTATCAGCCGTGCCATTGTGTATCCCATATTCTTTTTATATATTTTTTTTTTCTTTAGAAAAGGATGGAGTCCTGTATGAAGCATTCATTCGTCAGAGATTTTTCTTAATTTTTGTTGTGTCCGACTTTACTCTTGAGTTCTTCATTGTTTTTTCTCTCTATTATTATGACCATTGTTATTCCCAGCAGCCATTTTATGGGTACTTGCAACTTTGAGGTTGCGCTCCACTCGGGAGTAAGGTAAGGTGAGCTCGTTCAGGGAAAGGTCTTCGACCATGATACAGCCTCGTAAGCTCGTTGAAGTAACTTCTCGTTCTTGTTGCTTACTACCTGCAGGCGGAGTCCGGTAACACACAATGTGATGTATATTTTCCTATGAGTCCACGGGGAAATGAAACACGATAAGTTCCCAAGTGCACTTTCGTGTAATGATCATGTCATCAGGGAAGATACAATATAACAGTCAGTTGATATACAACGAAGAGACATAGCTAGGACGCCATTTGGTAAACAAGTGACTTTTTTTTTTTTAATTTTCCAAAAGAAGGAACAGAGAAGGGGGCCAGGTGAGGGTATTCCCTCAAAGGCCCAGTCCTCTGTTCTTAACGCTACCTCGCTATCGCGGGAAATGGCGAATAGTATGAAAAAAAAAAAAAAAAAAAAATATATATATATATATATATATATATATATATATATATATATATGTATATATATATATATATATGTATGTATGTATGTATGTATATGATATAGAAAAAGCTGTTGAATCTTCATTAGCTTTCATGGGATAGAGATTTTCATTTTGAAGGGACGGAAACATTCATCCTGGGTTTGGAAAGGTCACAGGTCAGTCAGTAGCGTTGCTTGCTTACCGCTCCACACACACACAAAGACCAGCCACCAGAGGGCAGGCAACAACACCACAACAGCATCAACAACACTGTAGATGTTTTTCCCCTCCTCCTCCTCCTCCTCCTCTTACTCCTCCCTGCAGACGACCTCGCCCGCCCGGGAGGAGAGGATGACCGTTCGTTCGTCGACAGCAGCACCCACCCCTTCGTCAGGGGGCTCCTCCACCCAGACACTCTTCTCTCTCTCTCTCTCCCCCACACGCTTCGGATATTGAAAATTTGATTTAACCCACATCCTGGATAGGGGAAAAAAAAGAAAAAAGATCCTCTCTCTCTCTCTCTCTCTCTCTCTCTCTCTCTCTCTCTCTCTCTCTCTCTCTCTCTCTCTCTCTCTCTCTCTCTCTCTCTCGTATTGGCTGTTCGTATCGAGAGGCAGCCACACAAGGGGGAGGACGGTGTTGATTCCAGTCCCCGGGTGTTCGCCGCAATTTTTGATAGAGTTCGTTATTCGGTGGCGCGTTCTTTGGCGGAATTCGTAACGTTTGAATTTCCAAGTTTGACGTTTTCAAATCTGATTATTTCCATGATACATTTGCCTGCCTGGATTTTACTCATTTTGTGTTTTACACCACATGTGTTGTAGTTTCTCTCGTGTGGTAGAATGATACTTCTGTTGGAAAAATGTTTACTGTTCTCGATACGTAATTAGACCTCGACCTCTGTATCAGTTCCCATGACCTACCACCAGACACCACCCAGTCTTCCATAAGCTGTTCCAGGTCATTCAGAACCCCGATCAACCTTCCAGAAGCCGTTTTAGTATCATCTACACCAAAGCTAGTCTTTCAAAGCCGTTCCAGAGGTTTTCCAGACCCCAGTTAGCTTTCCACAAGTCGTTAAAGCCTTTCAGATCCCACCAGTCTTCCAGAAGCCCTTCCAGAACATTGCAGAACCCAGACGTAATTCCAGAAGAAGTTTCAGGATCTTCCAGACCACAGCCAGTCTTTCACAAGCCGTTGCAGGAGCTTCCAGGAGCTGTTAGAACCTTTCAGATCCCGATCAGCCTCCAGAAGCCCCTCCAGGACCTTCCACAATCCAGTCATTTCCAGGAGCCGTGCCAGGACCTACAAGACCTCAGATAGCCCTCCAGGAGCCGTTCCAGGACCTTCCAGACCCAATCAGTCATACAGGAGCCCCTTGCAGAGCCTGTATCTCAGTCTTCCAGGAGCCATTTCAAAACCTTCCAAATATCAGCTATTTTCCAGGGTTCTAAGGACCCTCTACACCTCTTGCCTGACCCAAGTCGAGGTCTTCCAGATTCTCAACCAACCTTTCTAGAACTTTTCGGACCCCAGCTAGCTTTCCATAAGCCGCTGGAAGACCATCCAGACCCCAGTCGGCCCTCCAGGGGCCATTTCAGAAATGACCAGACCCGCATCGGTTCAATCACCCTCAACTGATGGGCAGAATTGACCCCAAATGATCAATAAAGCATTCGAGGAATAGTGGGTGAGGGGATCGTCAGGGGCAATGAGGGAGAGTGAGGAATTATGAGGGAGAGTGAGGAATTATGAGGGAGAGTGAGGAATTATGAGGGGTTGGGGGCCATGTGTTGTGATGGAGGACGAGGAGTCTGTGGTGAGGGAGGGGAGAAAGGAAGGAAAGGGGTGTGAGGTAATGCGAAGGAGAATCATGAGAGGTTGGAGGAGACAATGAGGAAGAGAGTTGTGAGGGAGAGTGAGATGTTATTATGAGGTACGAAGGACTGTGTATGCATGTGTGTGTGTGTGTGTGTGTGTGTGTGTGTGTGTGTGTGTGTGTGTGTGTGACGTAAATGAAGATTTTGGCGAGGCTGTATTGTCTTCAGGTACATTTACGTTTTATTTCAAAGGAGTCCATCCTGTATCTCCCCTGATGATGTGATTATTACACGAAAGTGTACTTGGGAACTTAACGCGTGTCATTTCCCCGTGGACTCATAGGATATATATATATATATATATATATATATATATATATATATATATATATATATATATATATATATATATATATATATATATATATATCTTGTGTCTCCCCTGATGATGTGATTATTACACGAAAGTGCACTTGGGAACTTTTTCGTGTTTCATTTTCCCCGTGGACTCATAGGATATATATATATATATAACTATAAAAAACAGTAGTGTGCCGTTTTCTGTTGTCCAACGTTTTAACAGGCTACAGTCGACTGCTGGTGGCATATTCGCTATTAACTATGATATGGAAAAAGATTTATGGTTATAGCCAAAAAAAAAAAAGAAATATTACCTCGCTCGCCACAACATCACTTGCAGTTGCATGAATGCAAATTAGCTCATCACTATGCAAGTGGAGTTTGAAAAAAAAAAATAAATAAAAAATACTCGTACATAATCATGATCAAAAAACGCCATTGGATACCCGAAATGTCTCTATTGACGTGAGAACAATGTTATATTTTGTTAGAGTAACTGACCCCCTCACCACACACACACATCAGTACCGACAGAACAGCACATGTGTGTGTGTGTGTGTGTGTGTGTGTGTGTGTGGGGGGGGGGGGGGAGACGCCATAGCGAGATATGGAGGGAATAATAATATATTGAATATCTCGGTCGTCATAACTGATTTGTTAAGTTTGGTGCATTCACGGGCCCGCCCAGGGTCGAGCGCATAAGTTCGACTCTGGTTACGGCTGCCGGTCCACAGTCTACCCAGCTGTTCATCCACCCGTAAGAGTTGGTCGATAAAGTGAGTATATATATATATATATATATATATATATATATATATATATATATATATATATATATATATATATATATATATATATATATATACAAATTTTGATTAAAAGGGAGGGGATCACTTGTTCCATTTTGTATACAAGCACTGTAGAAATTTTCTTGAACTACAAACACTTACACACATAGACACAACTGAACACCAACTTAATGTAACATATATATATTGTGGCTGTCCTACCGTAAAACTCAACCCATACTCAGTACACATATCACACATTAAGTGGTTAAGAACTTAGGGCGAGAAAGCGCACTGTATGGTTCAAGATGTCTTGCGAAAGAACACGTATGAAATGGCATCATACAGACGACAGATCTCTATGTTGTATAGATTCTTTGGACGATGTTAAATCGTCGTATATATGTATATACTGTATCACACACACTACAAGGTCTCTCTTTATACTTTAGAACGTAAGTGACGGTACAACGCTCTTACGAGTAGGCTTACCTGGGTACTGAAATGACTTTTGACACGTCCCAACACATAACACTCATCAGTTTTCTAGAGACACGCCAGTGTGACAATTAATCCGAAATAAAGATAAATGTAACTGGTTCGTCCTTTATCTATAAATATCATGAAAGTGGATTTGCATCTGACAGATCTAATAGCACCATGAATATTTGATGTATTGTTGTCATTAGTTACAATGAATAGTTTGCTGGCTTCCACGAATCACTTATTATACGTGAATAAACTCGAAGGCCAGTGCAGCGTATGGGAGGGTTAGATTGTGGAGTTGGAATCTCATTTTGTTATATGCCGTTTCGTGTAGGTAACCTGGACTGATAGAGTCTTCGATCTCAATTTCGATCATCATAATAGCCATACCGTACTGACTGACTAGACGATAAAGGCTTTAGTTGACCGAGAGTCGTTCCGTTTCTTATAGATATCAGAGCTTTTGTTCGAGATGATTGTGACACTTGAGGATAATCAGTTGCTCACTGGGTGGGTCATTTCGCGGAGTCGGGGAAGGTAAATCACCGCCATCAGTGTCCATGTCATGGCCGAGTCGCTTTTCCTCCAGCAGACCACTCAGTATTCTTTTCTTTGGTCAAGCGTTGCTGCTCCCGAGACTAAACCTTATTGTTTCAAAGCGTCTCGTCATTATATGTGGCTGCTTGGGTGTTCATTGTGGCAACCTGCTGGCTTGTGAGAGAGAGAGAGAGGCGGTGGCGTTCGAAGCCTCTGTGGTTATCTCCCAGATGGGAGGAAGGACGAGAGACCAACTGATGGATGCAAAGTGACTGGCGGAGATGCTGGCGGAGGAGCTGATCCTTTTCTATCAGATGAGAGAGAGAGAGAGAGAGAGAGAGAGAGAGAGAGAGAGAGAGAGAGAGAGAGAGAGAGACAGAGAGAGAGAGAGACAGAGAGAGAGAGAGACAGAGAGAGAGAGAGAGAGAGAGAGAGAGAGAGAGAGAAAGGACAGCGCGAGGGTGGAAGTAGGAAGCAGACGTTGGAGGGAATAAAGTGGAGGGTGGAAGATGGGGGAAGGAGACACTGGTAGTAGTCTATCGTAGGTTGTGGCCATTCTTGTAGTTGGCTCATGTAGTTGCTTCTGCTGGGACTAGTTTCTCTGATATCATACTATTGCTACTCCGTCTATTTTACTACTTTTCCTAGTGCAGTTACGACCCCTTTTACGACGACTTCTACTTCTACTACTACTGCTGCTGCTGCTCGTACACTTACGACCACTTGTACGACGACTACTACTACTGCTGCTGCTGCTCGTACACTTACGACCACTTGTACGACGACTACTACTACTACTACTGCTGCTGCTTCTCGGCACTACAGCTACTGCTGCTGCTGCTCGTACAGTTACGACACTACTGCTTCTACTGCTGCTGCTCGTACAGTTACGACACTACTGCTACTGCTGCTATCGCTGCTGCTGCTGCAGTTAGACCACAAAGAAATTTCATTTCCAGGCGGCACCTTCCTGCTGGAGGCTCACCACGGGAGGAAAATTAGACAGAAGCCTTCAACTGCAGGTCCTTTGTCGGCGCCCGGCACTAAAGGTCCCCTTTGCTGGAAACCCTGCCAACGACAACTCCTGTACAGGAAACCTAACCTAAACTCAGGAGACTTTTATTGGGTCACTCCTGAAGACCTTTTCCAGAATCCCGTCTCTTCGAGAGCCTCTGGAAACCACACGAAGTTATTATACAGGCGGAGGTAGCGAGTCCTGGAAGCGTCGGACTCTGGCAAGCTCACCCACCAACCATACGGCAAGCTCACCCACCAACCATACGGCAAGCTCACCCACCAACCACACACCAAGCTCACCCACCAACGACGGCAAGCTCACCCACCAACCACACACCAAGCTCACCCACCAACGACGGCAAGCTCACCCACCAACCACACAGCAAGCTCACCCACCAACGACGGCAAGCTCACCCATCAACCACACGGCAAGCTCACCCACCAACCATACGGCAAGCTCACCCACCAACCACACAGCAAGCTCACCCACCAACGACGGCAAGCTCACCCACCAACCATACGGCAAGCTCACCCACCAACCACACAGCAAGCTCACCCACCAACGACGGCAAGCTCACCCACCAACCATACGGCAAGCTCACCCACCAACCACACGGCAAGCTCACCCACCAAACACAAGGCAAGCTCACCAACCACACAGCAAGCTCACCCACCAACCACACAGCAAGCTCACCCACCAACCATACGGCAAGCTCACCCACCAACCACACGGCAAGCTCACCCACCAACGACGGCAAGCTCACCCACCAACCACACGGCAAGCTCACCCACCAACGACGGCAAGCTCACCCACCAACGACGGCAAGCTCACCCACCAACCACACAGCAAGCTCACCCACCAACCACACGGCAAGCTCACCCACCAACGACGGCAAGCTCACCCACCAACCACACGGCAAGCTCACCCACCAACCACACGGCAAGCTCACCCACCAACCATACGGCAAGCTCACCCACCAACCACACGGCAAGCTCACCCACCAACCATACGGCAAGCTCACCCACCAAACACATGGCAAGCTCACCCACCAACCACACGGCAAGCTCACCCACCAACGACGGCAAGCTCACCCACCAACCATACGGCAAGCTCACCCACCAAACACATGGCAAGCTCACCCACCAACCACACGGCAAGCTCACCCACCAAACACATGGCAAGCTCACCCACCAACCATACGGCAAGCTCACCCACCAACCACACGGCAAGCTCACCCACCAACCATACGGCAAGCTCACCCACCAACCAGACGGCAAGCTCACCCACCAACCATACGGCAAGCTCACCCACCAACCACACGGCAAGCTCACCCACCAACCACACGGCAAGCTCACCCACCAACCACACGGCAAGCTCACCCACCAACGACGGCAAGCTCACCCACCAACCATACGGCAAGCTCACCCACCAACCACACGGCAAGCTCACCCACCAACCACACGGCAAGCTCACCCACCAACCACACGGCAATGGGACTCGGAGACCACCACCATTACAGCGCCCACCACGGCAAGCTATCCCATCTACCACGTCAAGCTGGCTCGTCCACCACGTCGGGTTGATCCGACCCCAAGCTAGCCCACCAACCACAGCAAACCCAACCCCACCAACTACGGCGGGGTGACGCACCCACCCACGACAAGCTGACTCGACCAACCAGGGCAAGGAAGGCATCCCGCAGACCACGTCAAGCGAACCTGCTAACGAACCAGGGCAAGCCAACATTATCATAATGGAGCCGTTGACCGCCGACATCGCTTGCTGTGTGACCCCCCCTGCAAAGCCAATATCTCGGTCAGACGAGGGTGTTGGGCACACACACACACACACACACACACACACACACACACACACACACACACACACACACACACACACGTCCTCTGGTGAGCTAACCCACATCTCTCAGTCCACCATCCCATATTAACTGGTTTATAGCCTTTTTTCCCCCCTGATTCCTGTAGGTAGAGAGTGTAGACAGCTTTCGTGCTTGTGTGAGAGGCGTTACAAAGGGCGTGTCGCTCCATCATTTAAGTATACGATAGCACATACTCAGAACTTGATTCATGCTTTCCAAGTGTATAACTTCACTGCCTACGTACATAGTGTACGTACGCAATGCACATGTCTCGATATCATGTGCCCATCTGAACTATGTTTGTATGGATGTGAACACATTTGCCTTAACATATGTACAGACGTAATGACAGACGTCTGTACGTACTGATGCGCAGACGCGTCTGTAACATGACACACCATCACCACACTCCCTCCTCGACCTGTGGTCATTTCCCGGTGGACGTGGCTGGTTTACCTGAGCGCTGCCGGGAGAGAGAGAGAGAGAGAGAGAGAGAGAGAGAGAGAGAGAGAGAGAGAGAGAGAGAGAGAGAGAGAGAGAGAGAGAGAGAGATCCATAAAGGGGTTTCCTTGGTAGAGGAGGGTAAAAGTATACCTTGTGCTGTAGGGGGTATGGTCGACACGCACACACACACACTGTCGAGCCCCCCTCCTCGCCCAAGCCTATGTTGGCGTTCATTAGTGAATTAATCTCCTGCGCTTCGCGTGATCCATTCCTCCTAATTGGTGCTTCCCTGCGCATGCGCGGTAGAGCATGGTGGGCGGATGACATACAAGGAAGAGGTGGTAGATGACTTTGAAGGGTAGATGAATGTAGATGAAAAGGAAATATGACAATGGAAGGGATCAGAGAAGAGTAGGAATACACACACACACACACACACACACACACACACACACACACACACACACACACACAGCAAAGAAGGAAGGGTTGAGAAAACGGGTTGAAAGAAAAAGAAAAGAAAACGAAGGAATTAAGAGAAAGAAAAGGGGACCTTCGTGAAAAAGAGATTATACGAATAAAGGAAGGGATAATGAAGTGTAGAATGTATGGAGTCCAACAGAAATCATAGACGAATGTAAGTTCGGTCACCACCCAGGACCCGTCCATCACAGCACATCATCAACACAGCACCCAGGACCCGTCCATCACAGCAGATCATCAACACAGCACCCAGGACCCGTCCATCACAGCAGATCATCAACACAGCACCCAGGACCCGTCCATCACAGCACATCATCAACACAGCACCCAGGACCCGTCCATCACAGCACATCATCAACACAGCACCCAGGACCCGTCCATCACAGCACATCATCAACACAGCACCCAGGACCCGTCCATCACAGCAGATCATCAACACAGCACCCAGGACCCGTCCATCACAGCACATCATCAACACAGCACCCAGGACCCGTCCATCACAGCAGATCATCAACACAGCACCCAGGACCCGTCCATCACAGCACATCATCAACACAGCACCCAGGACCCGTCCATCACAGCAGATCATCAACACAGCACCCAGGACCCGTCCATAACAGTAGATCATCAACACAGCACCCAGGACCCGTCCATCACAGCAGATCATCAACACAGCACCCAGGACCCGTCCATCACAGCAGATCATCAACACAGCACCCAGGACCCGTCCATCACAGCAGATCATTAACACAGCACCCAGGACCCGTCCATCACAGCAGATCATCAACACAGCACCCAGGACCCGTCCATCACAGACCACGTAAAGTTTAGGAGAAAAAAATAAATTCGAATCATATGGGAGAAGAATTTGTGATGCGAAAGAGAAATTTTACGTAAAGCCAGAGACCTGAAGGTTGCCGGATCAAATTGTGAGGGGGTAAACATTGTCTGTCACCTGCCACCTGGGGTGCACATTAGGATAATGTCTGCTGGGAAATCATTGAATGACATTCAGGTATGTACATGAGGAATTATTCAGCAAGCGGCTCCCACCAGGCCAAAACTAGAGTATGATCTCTCAAAGTTTGGTCACCCCAGTCAAAGATGCACAAAGAGCTAATGGAGGAAGTCCATAGGAAGGTGACAGTGACTGTACCAAGAACTGAGAAGGCTAACTTACAAGGGAGAAGTGAGAGGACTTCAGAATTTAAGCACTGTGGAGGGAAGAAAAGAGTAAGGGGTGACCTGATCATAACCTCTGAAGTCTTTGAACAAGTGTGATGAAGTCAGCAGTGACAGGTCGTCGACAGATGCAAAGACAGAAGAACAAGAGGGCCACAACGTGAAAATGAAGCACGAAAATTGTCAGAAAAATATGTAAAGACGTCATTCCGTAATGCAAGAGAAATGGACGAATAGAGTGAGTGATGAAGTTATGAAAGTGGACAACATGCTGAAGTTCTGATGAAGTTTGACACGAGAGAAAGTTTTTTTAAGGGATGGAGACCCCCCTCCACGAGTAGTTTACAAACCCTCCCGTACAATGTTCAGGTCCTTACAAACCTGGGTTCTCATGACGTCAACCACTGAATCTGCCCGTCACATCTGGTCATCAACACAACACGGAGGGGGTGAAGCCGCGCGTATCCTGAGGGAGAAGAGGAAGAAAGCCGCGCGTATCCTGAGGGAGAGGAGGAAGAAAGCCGCGCGTATCCTGAGGGAGAGGAGGAAGAAAGCCGCGCGTATCCTGAGGGAGAGGAGGAAGAAAGCCGCGCGTATCCTGAGGGAGAGGAGGAAGAAAGCCGCGCGTATCCTGAGGGAGAGGAGGAAGAAAGCCGCGCGTATCCTGAGGGAGAGGAGGAAGAAAGCCGCGCGTATCCTGAGGGAGAGGAGGAAGAAAGCCGCGCGTATCCTGAGGGAGAGGAGGAAGAAAGCCGCGCGTATCCTGAGGGAGAGGAGGAAGAAAGCCGAGCGGATGGTTGAGGGAGGAGGCCTTTGGAGGCCGCACGAGTCTATAGGTCAAAGGTGAGCTGGGGGGAATATTGGTGCCTCTGTATCCTACTGGTGGCGATGGCTTGCTGGGACACGACGCTGGGCTGTGGCTTTGGCTGTGAGAGAAGGACAATGTGGGTTTTCACCCACCTGTGGCTGCTGGCTGTGGAGGAGCGGGTGAGGATGCCCGACGCAGGGGCGTCCTGGCTCTTGAAAAGTGTCGAAGTCTCCATCAGTACATACCAGTTACCCTGTAGTGGATCCCATCCTGTACAGAGGGCCTTTCTGGTTATCATTTTTCGTGTACAATTCCCTTCCGTCATGAGTATAATCTCGGGGTCCACACACCTTCCCCTTCCTCACTCGCTTCTAATTCATGAGTCCTGTGTGTCTTGAATCCACACACACACACACCCTCCTCTCCCTCCTTCCCCGCACGCTCCTCATTCATGAGTCGTGTGTGTTGCCACTCCTCTCCCTTCCCGCCGTCAATTTATGAATCGTTTGATGTCAAATTCAGTTTCAGTTGCCGTCTCTCTCTCTCTCTCTCTCTCTCTCTCTCTCTCTCTCTCTCTCTCTCTCTCTCTCTCTCTCTACTCTCTCTCTCTCTCTCTCCTCTCTGCCCTCGCTCTCGTCTCTCGTCTCTCTGCGTCTCTCTCCGTCCGCGTCTCGCTCTCTCATGTCCTCCCTCTCTCTCTCCTCTCTCGTAAACTCTCTCTCCCTCATCTCTCTCCTCAATCTCTTTCTCACTCTCTGCTCATCTCTCACGTAGCGATAAGCCAAGCCCCACCCGAAGATCACGACGTTCGATCCTTGAGCACGACGGTACGATCCTTAGGTACGACTGGACGATCCTTGAGCACGACGGTACGTTCCCTGAGTACGACGTTACGATCCTTGGGCGTGATGACCTAACCTTTGCCATGACTTTCAAGGGTTAGGTCAAAGGGTCACGTTACCATGCCCCAAGGATCGCCCCGACGTACACAAGGGCTGTACCGTCGTGCCAAAGGATTGTACCATCGTGTTCAAAAGGTGTTCAATATGGAATTCCAATGTCCATCGCGCTGAAGGGGACTACCTTGTAATCTGTCTCTCCCCACGTACCCACCTGAGTCAGCGTACGACCCCCAGGTAGGTGGCAGAAGCGACATATACGTCACTCAGGATGTACACATGTGGCGGTGGTGGATGGTGGTGAAGGAGGTGAGGGGAGTCCTACAGCGGCCGACGAACCAAGAGGGAGTCGTGCCAGTGGGCCGTGAATGTCCGGGTGATGGTGAGGAATGTGCACACCTACTCTCCTTCTCCACCGAGGTGGCGACCCTGAGCTGCTCAATTATGGTGATGAGCTCGGCTGAGGGGTGAGGGCGTCAGGCTGAGGCATTTCAGATGGGAGGAAGAGGAGGAGAATGGATGCTGACGCGTCCTGAGAGGGTGTGGTGTGGTGTGGTGTGGTCGCGTTACGATGCGTTATGAAAAGTGCGACGGTTACGTAACATGAAGACCTCGCCCCACACCCCTGTCACCTCTCAGCCACCAATGATTATTACAGTCTTGCTCTGTTATTATTCATTGTACGTAACGCGTCCTCTTCCTCGAAGAATGATGGACTTGTAATCTCAGATGACTCAAGGAATACGTCGGTCGTGGTATGACAGTTTCTTTTTTCTTCTTTCCTTGTGCACCCAAGTGTTTAAGCTGCCTGTTGCTGGCTGCTGGCAGGTGGGTATAAAGAAGTCGTCACGATGGACTTAATCTAGCGGAAGAGAGGGAGCGCATTTCAGGTCATTAAGGGCGACTTACCCAGAGGAACATCACCATCAAACCGGCTCTATATAACGTTTTTCTCTTTCCCAGAGGAGGTAAACATATCTGAACCGTGTTTTCTTGAGGGCGAATCTGTAGGATACGGTCACTCTAACTTCTCTTGACGTGGCGGGAAAATGTTGTGGTTCTATATTAGAAAGATGGGAACTACTTCATTTCGCGTGGGGCTCGCGGAGGGATTTCCATGATTCGTTGTCGCCGAGACGCGGTTTTTGAGCGAAATAAGCTGACTCCTGCGAAATAAGTGACCTACTCTTACGCGTCAGATATTCTGCGTGATGAAGAGCGAAATACGTGAACGCGCAGCATAGATGACCCACCGTATATTCTCGTTGCGTGCTGAATGAGGACTTCAAATCTTAATGGTGTCGGTACGTTATGACGTATTAATGACAAGTTTACCTGTACCATTCACAGTGTATGACCATTTTGTGCTATTTACGACGCTGACGGTGTTTGATCATAGTGCTGTAGTGATGGGCAATGGCCAGGGCGTAGGCGGGAGAGTGGGACTCGTGTTTGTCTAGGGAGTGTGGTTTCCGATAGGGTGTATGGATGTGCGGTGGATTTGATTCCTTATGCAAAGCAATATGGAATTCCAGTTTTTGATAGAGATTCAGAAACCTCTTTTTTCCTCTCTCTCTCTCTCTCTCTCTCTCTCTCTCTCTCTCTCTCTCTCTCTCTCTCTCTCTCTCTCTCTCTCTCTCTCTCTCTCTCTCTCTCTCTCTCGTCACTTATTTTTCTCTCCTTTTCTCTCATGTCATTTATTTTTTTTTCTCTCCTTTTATCTCATGTCATTTATTTTTTTTCTCTCCTTTTCTCTCGTCATCTTTTTTTTCTCTCCTTTTCTCTCGTCATTTTTTTTTTTTCTCTCCTTTTATCGATAACTGCCACAAGGTCGCTTGCAAGTGCCGATGAATGGAACAAGTAACTGCAGAGGGGGGAAGTCTGTAAGAAATCATCACCAGAGACACTCTTGCGCTCTCTCTTTCTCTCAATCGTCGTCACACTGATCTTCGTCCACCGCGGACGCCCGGGTGATGACAGGAGGAGGAGCTAACCTCCTTAAGGATGTCCAGTGGTTCTTGACATGTTAGGAGCTGGTTGTAGGTGACTGCCGTTATTGATCTGTCCAAGGGCGTGACCCCACGACCCCTCACCACCACCACCACATCAGGAGCACCTTTCATACGGACCTGACTTGTGATGGAGGTAATATAGACGAGGGCGGAGAGGTCATCGTTATATATATATATATATATATATATATATATATATATATATATATATATATCAATTGACTTATATTTCTCTGTCGTGTCTCCCCTGATGATATGATTATTACACGAAAGTGCACTTGGGAACTTATCGTGTTTCATTTTCCCCGTGGACTCATAGGAATATATATATATATATATATATATATATATATATATATATATATATATATATATATATATATATATATATATATATATATATATATGTGTGTGTGTGTGTGTGTGTGTGTGTGTGTGTGTGTGTGTGTGGCTGCAAAAGTATTATACCAGCACTAGCGCCAGCTGTGGTGCTGGGTTATACCCATGCCGTACCCTGTGGACCCCCTGACTCTACGTGGGGTTAGGACGAGGGAAGGATCGGGAAGTTGAACCTGTGTAGAACTCCCTCCTTCTCTACCTGATGTGTAGTTCTTCGAGCGCTGGAGGTCTCTCTACGAGTCGCGAGGGAGTTAGGTAAATTCAAGCCATAAACCATCCATCTCCTCAGACGTGTAAGACTACGTAAACGCACGGGTGTGTCATCAAGCAACTCCTCCTCCCACCTCGAGACACCGATGACGCGCCACAAGTTAGGCACACTCGGACGGGGGGGGTAACTTGGGCTAAGCTTTATGCTAACTTGGGGTGACTTGGGCTCTACGCGAAGTGTGGGATGGCGTCTGGGAGGGTTTACTGGCGACGACGAGTCGGTGGGAGCTGTGTGAGCTGAGGATGTGTTGTTGGCGATGGTGTTGGCAGACCCGGGAGAAGTTACCATGGTGACCGCCAGGTGCAGGGAGGAGGAGGAGGAGGAGGTAGGGGAAAGGCCACCCACTATCCTCCCCCATACTGAGCTACTCCCCTTCTCCCACTTGGCCTCACCTCCCTCCCATACTGAGCTACTCCCCTCCCACACACTCACCCACCTGATCCTCCCCATACTGAGCTGCTGTTGCTCCTCACTCCCCATCCATCTACCCACCTCACTCTCCCTGTACTGAGCTGCTCCCCCTACTCCCTCTCCGTCTTAATTCCCCCATACTGAGTTGCTCCCCGCACTCTCCACTCTCCCCCACCCACCTACATGTCCACCTAACCCCTTATATACTGAGGCTTGGTGTCAGTATGCAACACAGAGAGGTGTCGGACATGACCAAGACACATACAGCAACACAGCAACACTGTATTGGAAACAACACACACACACACACACACACACACACACACACACACACCTAGTAGGCCAAGGGTATATGATAATTAATATAATTCCATACTAAACTGACCGGAAACAGAAGTAAAAAAAAACAGGAATGTTAAGACGCTCCAGAACCGCAGCCACGACCGGGTTCTGAGAAAGACACCCACTGTGGATTTCCCTGAAACATCAACCTCCTGGTGTGAGAAGTCGTCTGTGGTTGATCCGTGACTGAGGCGAGTTTAATGTCGCTCCTGGAGGCATATGATGAGGCTCAAATCATCAGTAAGAACCAACCAACACACACACACATACGGAGGAATCTTTGACAGGTGGTGGTGTACAGGTTTTGTCACAGTTCTGATATTATTAATGATCTCGTGTCAGGATCTCATGTGTTTTCCCCTGCTCTCGCCTCCGCCCTTCGCCAGTCAGAGGAGGCTCACACCCGCAGGAATTGTGGCCAGTTTACTTAGGCAGATGAAGCGCCAAGGGGCAAGACGCCGTGAACTGACTAGGATAAAAAGAAAAATAATGCATTATTGGTTATGTTGAGGTAGGGGTATGGCTGACGTGTATATATCCTGGTGAACTGAGGGCTTGGGATATATCTGACGTGTATATCCTGGTGGTATGATGGTTTAGGGATATATCTGACGTGTATATCCTGGTGGTATGATGGTTTAGGGATATATCTGACGTGTATATCCTGGTGGTATGATGATGGTTTAGGGATATATCTAACGCGTATATCCTGGTGGTATGATGTTGGTTTAGGGATATATCTGACGTGTATATCCTGGTGGTATGATGTTGGTTTAGGGATATATCTGACGTGTATATCCAGGTGGTATGATGGCTTGGGATATATCTGACGTGTATATCCTGGTGGTATGAGGGCTTGGGATATATCTGAGGCATATATCCCGGTGATATGTGGGGCTAGTGATATATCTCGTGTGTGTGTGTATATATATATATACTGTATACTACGTACGTGTATATACTGTATATTACGTACGTGTATATACTGTATATTACGTACGTGTATATACTGTATATTACGTACGTGTATATACTGTATATTACGTACGTCACGGACAGTGAAACGGGGGAGGGGAGGTGCAGGGGATGCATCGTACCCGAGGTCGGGGGTCCAAAAAAAAAAGGGGGGGCGCGGGGGCCCGAGAATTTCCTGGGATCTCAGAAAAAATGCAGAAAATCAACAGAGCGGAGGCTCCATTCCACCCGTCTCTCATGGCATAAAATCGGAGTGGATATAAAAACAGGATCACGAACGGAGAAGGGAAAGTAGATTACTGTAGGACTGGTAGAGTCACTGTACGACTCAGAGTCACTGTAGGACTGTTGGAGTCACTGTAGGACTGGTGGAGTCACCGCAGGGAGACTTAGAGAGAGTCACTGTAGGACTGGTAGAGTCATTGTACGACTCAGAGAGTCACTGTAGGACTGTTGGAGTCACCGCAGGGAGACTTAGAGAGAGTCACTGTATTAAGGGACCTGTTGAAGTCACTACTGTAAGGGGGGGGGGGACTGGTGGAGTCACTGTAGGGGGGACTTGGTTAAGTCACTGTAGGAGGGAGAGGGGACTGGTAAAGTCACTGTAGGGGGACTTTGTGAAGTAACTGTAGGAGGGAGAGGGGACTGGTAGAGTCACGAGTCACTATACGATGACTCAAGGGGCGTCGGGAGCCAAACACGGTCTCCGGGGTCAAGCAAGCAACACCCCACCCCAAACCCCTCACCCAATAATCCCGTTCCGACGCGCCTTTGAAAAAAAGAAATAGGCTGGTGGGTTAGATGGGGGGCGACGACGATGTATTCCTGGGGATGTGCCCATTCTCTCCCCTTTCTATAACCTTTAGAAAAAAACTTACTTTAAAAGAAAAGTAGTCCTTAATTGGGACAAAATAACAAGGTGCTGGTCAAAGCAGAGTTCATGTAACGTGTTACGTAACGGGAGATAAAGACGAAGTGAGGAACCAGGGTTCCCGTTTTCTGTCGGAAATAAGATTGTGTTGGATTAGGGGGGGACTCAAGCCAGAGTCCTTAGAGGGGGTAGCGACACCCCCTTTACCCCTCTTTTACCCCTCTTATCGGACCTCGGGGAACTAGAGTCATTATAGGAAGACTGGCAGAGTCAATGTAGAATTTGTAGAGTCAGCGTAGGAGGACTTGTAGAGTCACTGTAGGAGGATAGGTAAAGTCATTGTAGGAGAACTGATAGAGTCACTGTAGGAGAACTGATAGAGTCAGAGTCACTGTAGGAGAATTGATAGAGTCACCGGAGGGGAAGTGATAGAGTCACTGTAGGAGAATTGATAGAGTCACTGTAGGAGAACTGATAGGGTCACTGTAGGAGAACTGAGAGTCACTGTAGAAGAATTGATAGAGTCACTGTAAGAGAATTGATAGAGTCACTGTAGGAGAACTGATAGAGTCACTGTAGGAGAACTGATAGAGTCACTGTAGGAGAACTGATAGAGTCACTGTAGGAGAACTGATAGAGTCACTGTAGGAGAACTGATAGAGTCACTGTAGGAGAATTGATAGGGTCACCGGACGGGGGAAGTGATAGAGTATCTATAAGAGGACTGGTAGAGTCACCATTTCGGGTGTAACTACTACATTCTTCATAAACAAATTAACCCTTAATGAACCGTTAACATCTGGCTGCAGTATATGCTTACTACAGAGTCGAAATTAGATGGTGATGTCTCAGGTAGATGATGGACAGTCGGGTAGAGTGGCGCAGTGAACGGTGGCCACAGAGTAGAGTAAGGCAGTGAACGGTTACTTACCTCTCGTTGCCTTGGTCCAGATTTTGCCTTTAGGGTGGGCAAGAGCCCCAGGCAGTGTGCTGGATGTGGCAGTAGTCAGGACGACAGAGCATGACGTGCTGTGTTCTTAGCCTTCCTTCACCGTCGCTGCATGCACGTCCCTCCTCATCTCTCTCTCTTGCCTGGTGGCTTCGTTTACACTCCCTCGCCGTCCACCACCCACTCTCGCTCACACTCGCAACTCATTGCTTAAAAACATCTTCACTCAACACGCCCATGGAGGGAAGGAGGGTGGTAGGAGGGTGTGGGAGGACAGAAATCATATCACATTGTGTCCCATGTGTTGTTGTACCGTCGCTCATCTAAATCTTCCCCCCACCTAACTCAACACTGTGTTCCATCAAGGAGGATCTTTTCTCGAATCACTCTCGGCTCCTCGTTCCAGGCACGTCTCTACCGAGGGAACGTAGTCACGTAGGAGCCACTAGCACCATTCACAGTCACGTAGGAGCCACTAGCACCATTCACAGTCACGTAGGAGCCACTAGTACCATTCACAGTCACGTAGGAGCCACTAGCACCATTCACAGTCACGTAGGAGCCACTAGCACCATTCACAGTCACGTAGGAGCCACTAGTACCATTCACAGTCACGTAGGAGCCACTAGCACCATTCACAGTTGCGTAGGAGCCACTAGCACCATTCACAGTTGCGTAGGAGCCACAAGCACTGGTTGATAAACGAAAGGTTTTTTCTTCTCTGACTTGGCCACTTCCCCGAGCATCACCAGTCGTGATTGGATTAGCAAACGAGCTAAGACCACTCGCGTTTCGCTGGAGAGGGGTTGGTCTGTGATAGGCTGGGCTCTCAGTGGGCTGAGTTCCTCTCAGAGGGTGAGCGTGGGAGAGGCGGAGAGCTCCTCTCACAGAGGGAGCGTGAGCGAGTGAGCGCCATCCTGGACGTCACATGAGAGAGGCAAGTTTTCCCCTCACTCGGTCGCCAGGGAGACCGGGTGTGGCAGCCTGTTGCGCCTCCCCCTCGCTCACCACCACTGAGGCGGGGAGAGGGGGGCACCTGCTGCCAGCCTGGATGAACGGGAGGCACCACGCCCTGGGCAGAGAGGGTGCTGCTACCACCGTGGGGTACATCTGTGGTGAGAAGAGTTAGGAGGCACCACGCCCTGGGCAGAGAGGTGCTACCACCGTGGGGTACATCTGTGGTGAGAAGAGTTAGGAGGCACCACGCCCTGGGCAGAGAGGGTGCTGCTACCACCGTGGGGGTACATCTGTGGTGAGAAGAGTTAGGAGGCACCACGCCCTGGGCAGAGAGGGTGCTGCTACCACCGTGGGGGTACATCTGTGGTGAGAAGAGTTAGGAGGCACCACGCCCTGGGCAGAGAGGGTGCTGCTACCACCGTGGGGTACATCTGTGGTGAGAAGAGTTAGGAGGCACCACGCCCTGGGCAGGAGATGCTACCACCGTGGGGTACATCTGTGGTGAGAAGAGTTAGGAGGCACCACGCCCTGGGCAGGAGATGCTGCTACCACCGTGGGATAGGAGGAGGCGGTAAGGCTGGAGAAGGGAATGGTAACACTGTGGAGGAACAGGAGGTGCCACTGGGGTATTCTGAAGCACTTCAGTGGTATGGATGATGGTAGTGCCAGCATGTACGTAGCAGTTGTTAATACCACTGTATGCCGGGTAGATGTGTCACTGAAGTAGGTCTGAAGGTTACACTATAGTGGTGTGGAGCAGGAAGTTGTACCACAGTGGTGTGGAGCAGGAGATTGTACCACAGTGGTGTGGAGCAGGAGATTGTACCACAGTGGAGTGGAGCTAATAATTGTCCCACAGTCGGATGAATATGAACGTACCACTATGGAGTGGAATGATATTCATGACCTGTGCAAATGACCCAACGGATGTAAATCATTCGTGAATACTTGAGAGTGGATGATGACACGACAACTTAACCGGTAACTGTATACAGAACACGATTATAATCATCCCACTTCAGGAGGTGTGAAGATCCTTTGCGAGAAACCCACCGTTGGAGGACGAAAGCAAGGAACCTGACCCCATGGGGAAGTGGAGGAGCCGCCACAGACTTGTGCACATTGAGAGGGAGGAGGAGGAGGAGGGCAGACACGGCGCCGCACCGCACCCTTGACGTTATACTGAGACGATCGGGACCGTCGAAACGGACCAGCTTTGTAAACAGGAACAGATGAATCAGGGAACATAGAAAGGAACGAGCGAGAAGAGATGCGAGGAAATGATTCCCTGATTCAATGATTGGTCGCTGAATGGGTCATGTTACATGGAGAGAATGTGAGCGAAGGGTGTCTTAAAAGAACAAAACAAAAGTTGTGTTAAAGTTGTAAACATTTATGATGCTCATATGAGTCAGGGTTCACATGCCCAAGGGACGACACTGATAATAACTACGAATGAATTAGTACGAGCCCTTTGACGACGTTTACACACAACAGTTCTTAGATGGTTAGAAAAGAGAGTCCAGAACAAGAGGGCACAACTGGAAGTTAGGAGGCTTGGTACGTGTCTACGGATGCACGAGAGGAAGCTCCCATCTCTAGCATCAGTTGTGGACCTATGGAACAAAGGGACGTGAATACGACTAGAGGTCGTGAATTCCCAATTAGATATATGATTATATAAATGATAAGAGGTTTGGTGGGGAGGGGCTTCTTTGGCTGGCTTTTCGAGGGGTAAGCACCCAAATTACGTCGTCCAGACTGAGTTACAATTTTGATGCCAGAGTCACACAATACCCAACATCACACCCTGTTCGCCTTACCACCCCACCCCCTACCTAAACATCGATGTAGGCTATAGAATCATGTTGAACTTAAGGAACTTTAGTAGTCTGGTGAACTATAATGCCTGATATTCTTACATTCATAAAAAAAAGAAAGAATAAAAGATCAAAACCTCAGTCAATACAAGTTCGATGATATTCATTTAACTCGAGTCGATGAGTCGAGGTGTGGCGCCAGCGACGAGGATGTGGCGCTGGTCCTCACCCAGGGAGGAGTGTGGCTCTCCGGGTGTGTCACACCATGGAAGATCTGTCACAGGAAAACATCTGTATGACGTAGGAGTACTTGGAGGAGAGAGTGGGAGGACGACGACGGCCCTGGTGGTGGTGGCGATGGTGGGAACCAGTAGCTTTCTTCCCCAGGTGTTGTCAAAGCCAAACTGTTTACCTCAGGAACACGAGTGGTGGCTGGGGGTCTGCTGGGTGGTGAGGGAAGAAGGGGGAGGGGGGTTGTAATGGAGGCATGGAGGTGCGGGGGAGGAGGGAGAGGGAGAGGCAAGAGGCCATCATCTGGGCCATCTCATAATAACACTTTGGGTTCACTTAACCATCACGTGAGTATCTTAATCAATGATATCTCCGACGGAATATTCTTTTTTTCTTAGCAACAGTGTATTGTCATACACTCAGACATATTTCCTGAAGATGGTTGCTTATTTATGCCATGTTTAGTCGGTCATTGTGGCCGGTTAGTGTGGGAGAAGAAGATCCGGGTGTTTATCCTCCTGGCCAACAAGATTTGATCCGGACGAGGCTGGTGGCGAAGCCCTTCCGGTGAGGGATGGCTCTTCACTATAGGAGTTTACAAGGTAACTCAGATGAAGCAGATCTCAAAATGGGGAAACTTGTATTGCAAAATCTCTTTTTCATATATATATATATATATATATATATATATATATATATATATATATATATATATATATATATGTGTGTGTGTGTGTGTGTGTGATACTTGAGCATATGTAAAGGAGACGATGGTGCTATTCTATCTTTGTTCTGGTTATGTAGGTTTTTCATTTCAATGTATTTGTTCTCCATTTCCTTATCCATGTTTTGAGAACCGTTCAGCATGCGATGCTATATAAGGAACGGAGGACTGTTTTTAGTCTTTAGTATTAGTAGTATTCTGTACTCTATCTAACCTGGTTTTTTTCTCACTCTCTCTTTCGAGATAGAGTTCCATAAGTCTGGTCCCGAAGCTGAAGTGAAAGACTTTGTCTCGCGAGCTTTTCCCGAAGTCAAACGGAGCAAATTTTATATTTCACAACGTCTGTCCCTTTGGGCAGCACTCTTTATGGAGAGCTCTCTTCTGTTGTCATACTTAGCCATGTTTATTGGTTTGTTGATGACTGAGTGGGGTCGTATTCTCAAAATTAAACACTTTTCATCAGTATCCATTTACGAATCTTTATCATGTGGACGCAGGATATATAGCCATTTTCTTAACAGTTCTTTTTTGTCCTTACTCATTTATTGATTATGATGTTCCCAGTGCTTGTGACCGTCAGGTCTTTATGTGGTAAAATGATATAAAGGTATAGTGATAATGCTAAAAGAACGTTCCCTCTCGCCCTGTTGTCGTTCTTTTGAACGTTTATACACAGACCAATCCAGGCTGCAGCTGCATCATAGAAAATGGTTTATTGATTTCTTTTTTCCTATTATTATCATTCTCTGTCTGATTTGGACAGCAATTTTCACCTTTCCTTGATAAAGGATATATGCCCTTTGCAAAATAATGATGAAATTATCTTTTGATTCCGATGCAAACATAAAGGAAAAGAGTTTGGAGGTACAAGTAGTTGAAAAGGGACCCTGTTACGTAAGATTAATTATAGCATTGTCATTAATATTATTATCATTACTACTATTATTGATATAACGAGGTATTCTCAGTTTCTTAGGTTATCCAGGTGTGACTTCAGTGATAGAATTTCATGAATCTCGATGCAAAATTCCGTTAGTATTTGTCATTTCGAAAGATCCAATATGTGTAAATACAGTAAAATGGATTTTTCCAATATTAAAGAATCGCGAATATTACAGAGTAAGGAGTAATGTCATCAAAGATTGTGAAGAAAACCCCTCTAAACTACTTTACATGGTGATTAAGTCTTCATACTTTATCACGTTATTTGAGGCTATTCGAAAAAGAAATATTCAACAGGGTGGTTGATTAACATTGTTTTAATGTGTTGCCAAAACAGTAGTTCGCCAAGGGGGAAAAATGAGTAGAGGTTTCTCTACCTGCCCGTATCTTTGACTAGTTTATCATTCATTTAATCTATTTAGCAAGTCATCTACACACACACACACACACACACACACACACACACACCACGTCCAACGAATTTAGAATTTCCTGTGCTGAACGAATAGGTAATGACACGCACACGCTAACTTATCGATATTCATTTACATCTATTCACTTGCAGAAAAAACTCTTTCACCATGATATTGTCATTTAGTATAGATTCAGACTGACCTAGCCACAGTACATATACGTCGATATATAACATGTTACCAAGTATAACATGAGGATGCGTTGTCTGATTCATCCGCTCTTATTTATCCCCTCTGTGTGTTGATATGTATCCTCAAGTTTGAAATAAAAAAAAGTGCATAGGGTAGATCTGATTGGACACTTAATTTTGGGCAAGGACAGACGGAATATCCGGTAAGTGATTACTAACGTTGAATTGGGCTATAAATTGCATCAGTTTCCCCTTAAATAGCGAAAACGAATGAATATTTTTTTTCTCCCGTTTTCTGTGGTGTAGTGCCAACAGCTGAGGCTGGGGCGAGGACGTAAACAAACCCGAGAGAGAGAGAGAGAGAGCAAAGTAGAATAAAACTGTGGCTCCTTAGAAATATTCTCCGGACAGGTGGATATGCCACAAACTGCAATCAATAATATAAGTATTAGAAATCTGAATATCTTAACGTTTGTGTCGATGATGGTTGTTATTGCAACAGTGACTATCAGTACTCTGGTGGGTGAGTATTGAACCTTTGCTTGTTTGTGGCTTTGTTCATCTCCGGTTTGTTCGTCTTGCCTGGGGTTCCGGCATGCATTCCCTGTGATCTCAACATAAGTTTGATCAGCAAGTTGTTCTCATCTTTCAAGTCGTACACGTCACCCCATTCACAAAGAAATTTTTGTCATGCCATGATTGCTCACACATGCACACACACACATAAACGAACGTAGACATTTGGGCACATTTCTTCATCATGTGTTTTGAATTGATTTCTTATAGCTATTTATGCTTGTGTAATTGTGTAATTACTCTGTGTAATTACCCAGTATTCTGTACAAGGGCGCTTGAACTCCCTTGGGGCTCCATCTTTTGATCTTTATCTATCATATATCTTTTAATGTCTTTAAAGGTTGCTTACATTTGTTATAATGTTGTGCATGTCCTTGAGGAGAGACTGTTCCCCAGTGATGCAGCCTTGCCATAGATAACTTTTCACACATGGTTTAACCTCTAGCACGCAGAGTCCTGTAACTGCTGCTGCCAGAGGTAATAATGGACTGTATTACTTTCATGTTTGTCTTAACATGTGATTTGTTACATATTGATGGAATAATTGTCATGTTCCTCTTATTCCTCCATAAACAAACTGATTTATAGATATGATTTATTAGTCATATTTCCAGTAACATTTTTACAGATACCCTATGTACATTAGCATATATTTGCAAATGTGGCAACATTTATGCACATGCTCACTTCCCTCTTCATTGTGATCGTAGGGCAACTGAGAATTATTTTCCTGTGGAAGTATTTAGCACTCACAGGTTCCCACCTTTCCTACCTCCTACCCTGAATGTTGCTCTGAAATTGTAACAGGAATTCTCAAAGCAAAGATCTTTATTTGTGAATGTTGATCTTATAACAAAGATCTCCGATAAGTTAATGTTAAGGGGTTAAACTTTTTGAGTGTCTCATTGTAATATTTAATTGATTGAAATATAGTGTGCTGTTTGATTCTTACATGCAAGAAAAATATTTCTCATATTCAGTTCTATTGATTTTTCATTCAGAATAGTTAGTTAATTCACCTTTCCATTTTAAGCAGGGCCTTCATCACACATTTGATCATTCAGTGTAAGTCATTTATACAAGAATGTTGGGGACCATTGATTTAAAACAAAATCTTTGATCATTTGTAGACAGTGGAAACAGTTCAGAAGATATTATGCTTGATTTCCCCTTTTGTGTATTGCTGGAAAAGCCTGTCATTTGCTGATAGTTAATGGAAAGGAAATCAAACTTATACTAGAAGGGCTAGATTCCCATACCAGTCTACTCTCCTCCCTGGTCATAATGTATTCTTTGTATTGAAATGAATTTACTTGCTTGGTGAGCTTTTTGTCTTGTCAGTTTCTGTATAAGATTCTTAAGTTTTAGCTCATTACTATTTGTTGTCAGTCCAATCAGAATTGTGAACATTCATTTTCATCTGGATCAATCTTGTAGCGAAAGGAGTTAAGAGATCTTGTACTGTTATTTTCCCTCCTCCATTATTTTTCATATCCTTTTTTTGAATACCCTGATGACTTTCTCATTACCTGAAATCTCATGGGCCTGACATAGCAATCCCATGTTACTTTCATATATATATATATATATATATATATATATATATATATATATATATATATATATATATATATATATTCTTTCTTTTCTTTCATACTATTCGCCATTTCCCACATTAGCCAGGTAGCGTTAAGAACAGAGGACTGGGCCTTAGAGGGAATATCCTCACCTGGCCCCCTTCTCTGTTCCTTCTTTTGGAAAATTAAAAAAAAAAACGAGAGGGGAGGAGTTCCAGCCACCTGCTCCCTCCCCTTTTAGTCGCCTTCTACGACACGCAGGGAATACGTGGGAAGTATTTTTTCTCCCCTATCCCCAGGGATATATATATATATATATATATATATATATATATATATATATATATATATATATATATATATATATATATATTTATTTATTTTATTTATTTTGCTTTGTCGCTGTCTCCTGCATTTGCGAGGTAGCGCATATATATATATATATATATATATATCCCTGGGGATAGGGGAGAAAGAATACTTACCGCGTATTCCCTGCGTGTCGTAGAAGGCGACTAAAAGGGGAGGGAGCAGGGGGCTGGAAATCCTCCCCTCTCGTTTTTTTTTGATTTTCCAAAAGAAGGAACAGAGAATTGGGCCAGGTGAGGGTATTCCCTCAAAGGCCCAGTCCTCTGTTCTTAACGCTACCTCACTAATGCGGGAAATGGCGAATAGTTTGAAAGAAAGAAAAGAAAAAGATATATGTATATATATGGGAGCAGGGGGCTAGAAATCCTTCCCTCCCATTTGTGATTTTCCAAAAGAAAGAATGGAGAGATGGGCCAAGTGAGGATATACCCTCAAAGGCACACTCCTCTGTTCTTAACACTACTTTGCTAATGCAGGATAAGGCAAATATGTATGAAAAAATATATATATATATATATTTATATATATGTGTGTGTGTGTGTGTGTGTATGTATGTATGAGCATTGTGTATCCAGTATCATTGATCTGTGTATCTTGGCAGTTGGTGTAACAGCAGATTCCTCTCGTGGCAACTAACAGCATGTTTTTCTCAACCTCAGCAGTTGCTCATGCAAGCATATAATGTCATACATTCCCATTCCAAGCCAAAGTTCGTGAAATATTACTTTAACAAATATAACTGTGTGATTCTACTCAGAAAGTAATCTAACGTTCCTTTAATGTAGAGATTTCAAGGTCATTAACAAATTCCTTGTAAGTCAGTTCAGAAAGTAATTTAAGTTTCCATTACTTTGTAATTCATTCCTTTACTTCAAAGACTTTAAACTCAGCAACTAATACTTTGTAATTCAATCTGGAAGGTAATCTAAGTTTCATCCACTTTAGAGGCTTTACGTCATGTGTTCTCCTAATTACTTTATTCTGTGCAGTTCTCTGCCGAGAAACCAATGCCTCATACTCTTGCACCTCACCAACATATTATATACTTCCATTTCAGTAACTAATGGTATGAATTACACCAGCAACCATTACAGTATCTGCAAAAAACCTTGTCTGCCTCTCCATACATTTTCAAAGGTGATGTCACACTTACATTTTATTATATTATCTCATCTCCTTCGGCCTTGATTACCACCTGCATACAAATGGGCATGGAATTGGCGAGGTTCCTGAAGTATCATAGGTAAATATTTTAGGTCCATAAGGTCTCAATCTCCTGAATGAGGCAAGGTACTGACAAGGTGTTGCAATAAGCAGCTGCCAGTGCTTAGAAATCTTACATGTACCCATCTTGTGCCAACCATCTTGAAGTACAGTTGGAAGAAATACAGCACCCTGAAGCAAAATTCCCAAAACAAAGTGGCAACCAGGAAGAGTAAAAAAAGAACATCCTTCCCTGAAGTTAGCCTGCACACTGAAGCAGGTTGCTGGTGCTCAAACCGCTAGAAACACTAGGCTCAGTGACCACCAGATGGGTGATTATTTCACCCTGATAACATCATATGCTTGTTCCCACATTAAACCTCATCCATTTATTGCCACTGAAGACATATGGGGTTGGACAGTTTTTTTGTGGACACTGCACAATGTATTCCCTCACTTAAGCCACTAGTGTAATATACAGCTTTACATCAGTGACTTGGACAATGTATTTCTTCACTCCAACTGCTTATGCAACATATTTCTTTACCTTAGCAACTAATGAATATGTATATTTCTTTACCCTAGTGACTAATGCAATTTGTTATTTCACTTCAGCAAATGGAATTGGAATATCAGCCACACCAACAACTGGTACTGTATATTCCTGAAACTAAATGATACAGTCTACGTAATCTTTCACCTAAATGGCTCCTACAGTGAACTTTATCCAAGCAAATTGTATATTCCTGAGTCTTGGCAACAAGTACAGACACTTAAACCATATGCTTCTCAGCTGCATTAACTGATGTCTTACATTCCTCCCTGTAAACAACTAATACCATTCATATCAGAAACTGCTGTTCCTCAATCCTAGCAAATTCATTAGATATTTTTACACTTCATCCCATCACATATTACCACCTCCCCATCGTTTAGCAAGTGATACTACATATGCTTCCAGTCACTACCCTACACTACATCTTCCACTGTATAGCAACAAGAACTACCTAGTACCAAATGCCTATCACTTTACTTTCCAGCACCTTGTTTGCTTACACACTTCACTTCCAGCCTTTTTACTTTTTTCCCGAGATAATAGCACAGACTTAAACACCTAGTATCAAACGCCACAAGCTTCACTGACAGGTACTTCAACACAATGCTGCTCTTACCACATACTCTACCACCCACCACTTTATACCACTGACTTAAGACTTAACAACCAGATTACCTCATACCCACAAGTGAGGACTTACTCCCATCCAATCAATTACTCAGCAGCCAATAACACCCACTGTGCTACACAATACTTAATACCACCTATTTTGCCATTCATCACTGATTACTACTTACTCTCCACTCTGCTGCCATAGCACTCTTTGTCTCATTTAATCAATCTGCATTTAATGCCACCCAGTCTGCTGCCACACAGTACTTGATACCACCCATGAAGCCAGAAAGCACTTAGTATCATCAACTTTGTCCAGCACTGCTTTGCCACTAAAAACTACGTATTGCCCAACATACTACCGAGCACCTATCATCCACTTTGCCACCTAGCACTTGATACTGCCCAACCTGCCACCCAGCATTTAATACCAGCACTTAATACCACCCACTCCTTAATCAAGTAAGTAATACAACCCACTCTCCCTACCTGCACCTCATATTACCCAGTGCCTAATATCACCCACTCCACCACCCAGCACCTTCGCCATGGACGCACACAACAGTGAAGGGGACAAAATGTGTGGCCCAGCACAGCTCACAGCATGAGTGGTTCTGGCCTACAGGTGACCATAAGTGCCACACTGTCCTTGCTGCTGACTCCCTGACCAGGCATCACCATAACATCTCCCTCCACCATATTGTCTTCGCATTCCAGGTATTGTGTCTTTTGTAGGGGTCAGGTTGGATGTATTATGGTTATTTTGTTGACAGAGAGAAAGACATTTATGAATTACAGATTGATTTATGGCCCTTTTGATTTTTTCAGATGTTTTCCATACTCTTACACATGTTTAATTCTTTGCCTTTAAGCAGAACAACCATAAAGACATTTATGAATTACTTATATATTCCTTAAGATAATTCAGCTTCTTTTATGTCCCTATTCTACCTTTCATCCCCTCTCCCATGTCACATCATATCTTTCCCTTAGTCAGTCATCCTTCTCACTTGGCTGGAGAGTACTCTCCGTATGTACATCATCCTTATCTCCTATCTATGTTGTCCCTCTTTCCTTTCTCTCTTGTGCTCTTTCTGTATCTTTGTCAGTCTCTTCTAGTGTCAATGTTGTATTCCTTCTGTGTACTTCCTCTTCCCATCTCCATACCTCTCCTTATCCACATTTTCTTGATCATATATATAAATGAATATAAAATATATGAATATATGAAATGTGACTACTTTAGCAAGCAGAATTTTATTGTGTTGTATTGTGGCATCAGTTCAATGAATAGCAGGTACTTGTTGATGCAGTGATGTGTGTCAATATGGGTAGTGAACCAATGTCTCCCACAGTTCCCCCCAACAAAACATGGTGCATCCCGATGGCAGCAGCGACTGGCAGGGTTGTTGCGGCTTCGTCTGCTACAGGAGGAAGGTTAGTGGTAGCTTTCCTGCAGTTTCATAATTATTAATATTACCTTAAAAGAATGCCTTTATATGCTTATGCTTATTCAGTGAAAGGTATCATTATATAGTGTATACACTCATTGAGAGGAACCAAGGTTTTGGTTTTGGAAATAGTTTTGATAGAAAGTAGGTCAAGGTGAGGTAAGCATTTTCATCTCTTATAGGTGTAGTACAATTGCCATGTATTTTGACACTACTTATTATTTGAAGTTACATAAATGAATACGCTCACACATTGTATATGATATGATCTTTATGATACATATAATTTTTATTGCATGATCTTCATATTTAGTATTTGGAAGATGAGTCATTTGACATATGCTGATGATATAGCTCTGGTGGCAGACTTGAGTAAGAAACAGCAGAAGTTGATGTTTGAGTCTGGGAGCATTAGGAAAGAGAAAGTGAGAGGTGATGTGAGGAACATAAGTTTATCAATTTTAACAAGGGAGAGTGACAGGTCGGTTGGAATATGAGTTTGATTCGAGAGAACCTGGAGGAAGTGGAGTGTTTCAGATACCTTTGGGTGGACATGGTAGTAGATGAAACCATGGGAAGTGAAGCAGGCCATAGGATGGATGAGGGGGCTAATGTCTTGGATGCACTGAGGAGTGAGTAGAAAGAGAGTTCACTGCCCTTGGAAGCGAAGATGGGTATTTTGATGGTATAGTAGTCCTGACTGCATTGTATGGATATGAGGCATGGGCTATAGATAAAAGTGTATGGAAGAGGATGGATATGTTATAAATGAAATGTAGAATGCAGTGTGTGGAGGATTGATAGAGTAAGAAATGATAGGGTAAGAGACAGGTGTTGTAGGGAGAAGAGTATGATCAAGAGAACTGAGTAGGGTGTACTGAAATGCTTTAGAAATAGGGAGAAGTAAAGGCAATCTTGAGAGTGACCAGAATATAGTTACCTTCCCAAACAATCTTCCTCATGTGTTGTTTAGGCAGCAACGTCATTGTGATGTCAATTCCAAGGTCCTACTTGCAGAGCAGCTCTGTAACTTACTGCTGTCAGTGTAGTACTCATCGCTTGTCTGTTTGCGCTGTTTCCCACTTCATGACTATATTTTCCAGAGATTGATTTCACAAGCCATTTGTTCAACCACAGCTACATCCCATCTTGGTTCCTTTACAGTTTTTCTTAGTCTCTGCAGTTATACACTTCTTTTACAATTTTATTTTTAGCAAACAAATTCAGGAATGAATGCGCCTCATCTGGTAGATTATTTACACAGAATAGGAATAGAAGTGGCTCCAGCATTGAGTCCTGGAGTACTCCACCTGATACAACTTACACACATTGAGAAGTATCCCCTAACTTGCATTTTTTGTTTTCTACCAGTTAGGTGGCTGTTCATCCACTTGCTTAGTCCTTCTCTAAGACTAGTCTGGATGTTTAGCTTCATCATCAATCTTAGACATTATCAAATGCCTTCCAGGAAAATCCAGTCCTATTAGCCAGCCTTTTTCTCTAGAATGTTGCTAACTCATCCATAGCAATCCAATAGATTCATCACACAGTAGCTGTTCCTTTTGAAACCCCATTTTCTCATAGATAGTTAATGCCGGTTAAATATTGTTCTAACTTTTCAATTAGCTTCTTTAGTATTATGCAAGTTTTGCTCATTAGAGATACTGGCCAATAATTCAGGGCCACCCCATGTCACTTTTTTTTTAATACTGGCACACCATTGGTTCTTTGCCATTACATTGAAACACTTCCTTCATTAGGGGGGGGATTAAAAATGAATTAACAGTTTGGCTTGTGTTTATGTGCACTTTTTGAGAACAAATGGCTTATTTCTACAAAAGCCGTACAGGGAATGAATAGAAAGTGAAAAATATATCAAATGATGAATCATTATGAAGTCTGTTGGGGATGAGAGAGCTTGGGAAGTGAGTCAATTGTTGTTCGCTGATGATACAGCGCTGGTGGCTGATTCATGTGAGAAACTGCAGAAGCTGGTGACTGAGTTTGGTAAAGTGTGTGGAAGAAGAAAGTTGAGAGTAAATGTGAATAAGAGCAAGGTTATTAGGTACAGTAGGGGTGAGGGTCAAGTCAATTGGGAGGTGAGTTTGAATGGAGAAAAACTGGAGGAAGTGAAGTGTTTTAGATATCTGGGAGTGGATCTGTCAGCGGATGGAACCATGGAAGCGGAAGTGGATCATAGGGTGGGGGAGGGGGCGAAAATTTTGGGAGCCTTGAAAAATGTGTGGAAGTCGAGAACATTATCTCGGAAAGCAAAAATGGGTATGTTTGAGGGAATAGTGGTTCCAACAATGCTGTATGGTTGCGAGGCGTGGGCTATGGATAGAGATGTGCGCAGGAGGATGGATGTGCTGGAAATGAGATGTTTGAGGACAATGTGTGGTGTGAGGTGGTTTGATCGATTAAGTAACGTAAGGGTAAGAGAGATGTGTGGAAATAAAAAGAGCGTGGTCGAGAGAGCAGAAGAGGGTGTTTTGAAATGGTTTGGGCACATGGAGAGAATGAGTGAGGAGAGATTGACCAAGAGGATATATGTGTCGGAGGTGGAGGGAACGAGGAGAAGAGGGAGACCAAATTGGAGGTGGAAAGATGGAGTGAAAAAGATTTTGTGTGATCGGGGCCTGAACATGCAGGAGGGTGAAAGGAGGGCAAGAAATAGAGTGAATTGGAGTCATGTGGTATACAGGGGTTGACGTGCTGTCAGTGGATTGAAGCAAGGCATGTGAAGCGTCTGGGGTAAACCATGGAAAGCTGTGTAGGTATGTATATTTGCGTGTCTGGACGTGTGTATGTACATGTGTATGGGGGGGGGGGGTTGGGCCATTTCTTTCGTCTGTTTCCTTGCGCTACCTCGCAAACGCGGGAGACAGCGACAAAGTATAAAAAAAAAAAAAAAAAAAAAAAAAAAAAAAAAAAAGAATCATTATGAATTAGAAACTTAAGTTCAAAGAATGTATTAGTTATATCGTACTTTCAAACCAAATAATGAGTGTTATGGTGATGAAAATTTTCACAGGAGATAGAATGCTGATAAGAGACAAAATTGAATCCTGCTCTGTTGAAAATGTTTAATGTATACATGAGAATACATTACTGCTGTTTCATATGATCAATTAGACAAGTGGAAATGAGCAAGCTGGAAAGAATACAGAAACTTTTCACAAACCGAATTGATGGTCTAAAGCATATGAACTACCACAAGAGGTTGAAAGATCTTGTACTTTATAGTCTAGAAAGAGGTAGTGAGAGATGCATTGTAATTTATGCATGATAGCAAATAGAAGGCATAAAGAGTAACTTTTTAAATCTGAAAGCATCCCAGTTAAGAAAATACAGGATTTTCAAGTCAGCAATAATTCCTGCAAACACAACAAAGAGATATAAGACCAAAATATAAGTGTTCTAGAAAAAAAGTTGGAAAGATTGTTTAAGGTAAGAAATGAGAAACAATCGTGGAGTAAATACAGAAGCATGAAAAAGCAAACTAGATTCATGTTTGAAATCAGTAATTGATGAACTTCAGATTGACAGTTATGCAAAAGGAATGATGCAGGAGAGAAATAGTATAATTGTACAAGTGGTTAGGGCTATGTGCTTGCCATACCATTATGGCAAAATCTTGTTTTATGCACTAGTAAACAGATAGGTAGGTATTCATTTCTAGCTCTCTTCTAACTGTCAAATTCAGCTTAATTCTGTTTCCAGTATCTCTTCCATTGTGTGACTTTGTGCTCCCTCGCACTGTAATGCAGTCCCTTCTTCACAGTGACTGGAATATGTTTCCCCATGCTTTGATTGTAGATGTTACAAAATCTGATATAACTCTGCCCATGTAAGTAGACTATGGAATTCAGCCTCCTAGTCTTTTCTTTTGAATCAGGGAAAGGAGTAGGGCCTCATAGTTTTCTTGTTTTTTTTACTTAATATTATAATGGATTGACTTTGTATGTACACTCTTCCTTCTTTCTCGTATAGTCCATCTCAGGCACTAGGTGGTTGCTTTTTTTAAGTGGAGGTCCAGGGGTAATGTTTTCAATTTCTAGGCTTTTGAGTTTGAAGAATAAATCTAACTATATTTCTTTATCTGCTCATCTAACTCTGATGACTTTAGAAACATGTTAGCCAAACAAGTTATCCAGCACGTGCTCCTAGAATTTGAATTTCCCTCTGCTCTCATCCTCATGCAGACCTAAGGTGGCCCAGTCTATTTCCTTGCAGTTGAAGTTCCCTGGAGTGATGACCTTGCCACCTCCCAGCATGGCTGCCCTTTCTGCTGTATTTTACATTCATACTGTCTCTTTATTATTTACATGAAATAGTTAATCTGGTTCTTCTGATAATTGTAAGGGATAGGACACCAGTAAGGTTATAATAGTATTCATGTTTCATTGGCCAATGTCCTTTCTAAAATGTAATGGTTAAAAGCTCCCTAATCTGCTATTTGTATATATACCCTAACCTGAACCAGGTACCCATTTCATCGACCAACACCTAGGGGTGGATGAAGAGCAGGGTTGACTGTGGACCAACTGCCACAACCAGGACTCAAACCTATGTGCTTGACCCAGGGCAGCGCGTGATATTTTATGTTTTCATTTACCATCAGTGTTTTGCCTCCCCCTCCTTTCTCTTTTTTTTCTTTGATATGATATGACACCTGGGAAAAGCACGTGTGACAACACCCTTTTTCATCTTAATCTCTAATATGCCTATGATGGCTGGCATACTGGTCGCCTCCTAGTCCTTAAATTCAAGTTCCATTCATTCTTCACTAAACCATTATTATTTGTATACATGATCTTTAGAGTGTACCATAATTTGTTACTTTCTCCAGTATTATTTGCTTTTGATGGGAATCTCTCCCTTTTGTCAAGGTTTTTGCTTTATGTAACTTCTTTCTGAATCCTCCATTGTTCTTCCTTTGTCCTTCCATTGTTTATTTACATCTTGAATTTCTCACTATCATCCAGTTTTAGATCCTACCTTGGTACTTCTTTACTACCTCATCTCATTTAAAATGCTACTTTCAGTGGATACCCTGTCCATTATTTGCATGATATTCCCATCCTTCTTGCCCTTTTTGTTCCAACAGTCATCTTATACAGAATTTCCAGTATATCCATAATTTTCTTTTACTTCATTTATGTCCTGTCCATCCTGCTTTTAATTTGCTCTTCTTGTAGATAAGAATCAATGACAGTACTTCTTTCCTGTTTGCATTTCATTAACTTGCCTTAGCTAGCCTTCAGTATGCTTGAAAGTTTCCCATAGTTCCTGTGGATGCATGTCTTTATAACCTGACTTGTCTTTCAGGCTGTCCATTATCTTGGAGCAATCCCACTGAATGCTCTTATCATCTCTAAGCTCATAAGTGCAGCCTGTATTTTTATTTTTGATATACTCCCTAATATATCCTTAGTTTACTTTCACATCATTCTGGAGCTTTAATGTACCACCCCCCCTTAATGCTGCATTTGGCACCCCTCACACCCTCAGTCTGGGAGTTTCACCTTTCCTAACGGTTGGTTGTCTTTGTTCCTTCACTTGTCTTCCCTCTAGTATCAGTGTTCCTGCTACAAGTGGGAGGTTTTCCATTCTCTCATATCTTCAGCGGTATTTGCTTGTTGCTTTCTTCGTTCACCATGTCCCTTAGTGATTTTACTTCAGCTTTAGTTGCCTCACATCTTCCCTAAGTATTTATATTTCATCCCTCAGGTCTTTTAGAAACTCCTCCCTGAATGACTGGAGAATCCTTGACTGTTGTCCTATGAGATTGGAGAACCAAGGTTGGTAATTTGCTGTACCCATATTTCTGCTCTGTGTGTCGCCTTCTCTGTCACTATCTTGAAGGTATTAACATTTAGTTTTTGGTCCCCTGGACCCTGTTTTCTTTGCAATGTTGAGGTGCTCAGTTTCACAATTAGCAGTGCAACAAGTGTGCTTACATTGCTGATAACTTATTCATTTCCTTATTTCATGTTCTTTTGCCTATTACTTTTGTAGAAACAGCTTGTATGTATTCGCACTGACTGAACTTACAGATGCTTACTCTTACACAGTTTTACAGATTTAGCTGCTATACTCATACCAGTTATTCCCAGTGATTACACAACTTATAACACTATATAATGCAATTAGACCTCTTTAACCCTTTCAGTCTTAAGGCTTATTTATTTTTCATTCCACCAGGCTTTAGGGTTTTTCAAGAAATTAAAAGAAAATCAGATTAACCTTATAGCTTAATTCATTATAATCTTTAAAGACATAAAGTATCAAGGAAAAAACAAACCTTTATAAACAGCTGTAATCCCTTAAACTGTTTTCTTGTCAGAGCAATAGTTTGTGAGCCAGTTTCCACTGTGTGACTGTCATCACTGGGTCCAAAGAAAACTTGATCATCATGATCCTTAGTATCACTACTTTTGTTCAGAACTGCATGTTATTTCTTCCCATGTTGCTACGCATTTATGTTTGTGGCTGCCAGGTGCATAGTATCACATTTGTGGCTGTCAGATGTGTGCTCTGATAAAGGTCCTTTCATGGTGTTTGTAGATTAACTGACAGCTGCTATTAACATATAGTATTCTATATGCCCCTAGGAAGTTAATCAGAATATCCTTATGTGGCAACATGACTTGAGTTTCTTGTGGAGTCTATTCTTGGCCCAGTATGTAAAATCTTCAAATCTCAGGAAATTTATTATAATGACTCTCTGCTCCTGACCCTATGATATACTCCCCTACCCAGCACCAATAGGTTTAAGCCAGAACTTGCCACGGTGATAGTAATCATGTAAAAAAAATAGTGGCAACAAGAAGGGCACCTGCCAGCTCACTCACTTCATGTGATAACTTGTTTTTTATGTGTGGAGAGGGAGTTTCACACACCCGGGTTCCCTTTCTCATAGCTCTCCTTTCTTTCATGTAAAACCTCGACTTTCTTTTTCCTGTACTTATAGTACTTTCTAATTTGATTGTTCTGTGGAAGGGCCCTGTGAGTGTAGAACTCCGTCCATATAATAAGATAATTACAAATAGGTAGTATGTCTATTTATCCACTACTTCAATGAAAGTCCAGTTATCCAACCATATTTGGACGTTCAGCAAGTCAAATAACTAGAAAAGTCAGATAACTGGATGTCTATTAGTATTTTACTATATTAACCTATAAGCAGTGATAATCATTTGCAAATCCCATAAACATGTTTACATATCAGAAAATAAGATTTACAGTTTTCCTTTATGAATTGACAGATTGGCATGCAAAAGTAAAAGAAATTACCGAAAAGTAATGTAAGTACTATTGTGTTGGCCTGGCAGGATGTTGATTAAAGTGGAGGAAGGGTTGTGGCAGACACATCTGATGTCGTGAGATAAGAGGGGAGGACAGTAAAGTTTTGTTTCTTTTTCTTAAACATAGTATCAAACTCTAGTTTTATTTCATACACAGTTACAGCATTGATGGTTTATGCACTAATATATATCCCCAGGACTTCATAACCAGGGGCCCTTGCAACTTAAAAGCTACAATTCAATCAGTAGCAGGTAAAGGTTTAACTCCTTTGGTGTGAGAAATTCTTTGACATCCTGTACTTTGGTGATACAGCCTCATAGAGAGTGACTTTTCACTTGCACCATAGCCACAAGCAGATGGAGTCTGAGAACACCTTAGCACTGATCGTGAATAAAGCGATTGTAATTGAAAATACTACACTGGCCTCTTCACCCTCTCCTGCCTCTATTGCATGAACCTGAGGGAACTTTCATTATAAAACATCATCTTACACTACTGTTGTTCACTCCAGTACTTGCATTTCTTTGCAAATGCAAGTCATTTACATTTCATTTCTTTCATAAGCAAAGGTTTGGCAGCTGAATTGTGGGTGGGAACATGAAGGTCCTTTTGCAGGTGATGTTGAATGGTTCTTTGAGAAACATTTCGTAGATGTTTTGGATGGCTTTTCTAAAGTTCATCAGGCTTACTCTAAAATTTCTCATTTTTTAGAGGGTGTTTGTATTTCTAGAAGTCCTCCCTGGGTGACCAGAGATAGGTATTAGTGGTGGGATGATGATGTCAGGGAGACCATGAGACCTGGCAAGCAGCCACCTGATCATGTGTTCTGAGCACCTGGTGTGCATGGCAATCTTATGTGTACCCACATATTCTTGCCTCCAGGCAAGAATTCAGGCTTTCTCCTCAGAAAGATAAGAGCCAACTATCTTGAAGCACAGATGGAAGAAATACAGTGCTCAGAGGTGAATTTCCTGAAACAAAGTGGTAGCCAGGAGGAGTAAAGAAAGAATATCCTTCCTTAAAGGTAGCTTGAGTACACTGAGCTGGGTTGCTGGTGCTCATACCATTAGAAACACTGGCCTCAGTGACTCAATGTATGTTGATTTCACCCAAGTGTATCATGTGCATGTATTCACTATAAACCTTAATGCTGTATCCCCTTTGAAAATATATTAGGGAGGGACAAGGTTTTTTGAGAACCCTAAAATGTTTCTGTGACTTCACTCAAATCACAAGCAAGGATGAACATTTTTTCTGGCCTGTTAAGGACATTGGTGCTATAATCACCTTTGTTTTCTTTTTCCTTCTCCAATTTGTGGAAAGTTAAGTGTTGAATATCATCTCATTCTTGAAGGCAACTTCTCCAGAGTGTGATAATGTCTTACCACTCTTGCACAAGAAGGCAGTAGGCATGATGACATTCTCCCAGGTCTAGTATGACGATTTCATAAAAAGGGTATATGTCCAGAGCAGATGAAGTTTACTAAGGGAAGTGTACCAAGGAATGACTACATTTACAGGAAGTCCTTGCTATGAATAACAAACACTCTTTATCAGTCTGTGCTATTTTAATTCAAATTCTTGAAGGAAATAACTCTTATTGAAAGATGCATTATTATTAAGCCATTCACTTCCTAACTGAATGCCAGCCCAGTTTTAGTGAAAGAACATCTCTCAAGCCTGCATTGCACTTAATTGAAAACTTGTTCTTGCTATATTCCTGATATCCTTAGATCTTCCAGAAGTATTTTATACCATTAACCATAACATTTCTCATCATAGAAACTCAGCATTATTAGTTTTGATGGCAGTGCTTCATCAAGTGTCAGGATAGTCGCCCATAAGATACTAGAATGAACGGCTGTTCAGCTACTCAGGATGCCCTTTAGTGCCAGATTCTTTCATTATCATATCTCATCCTCCACTAGATAGGGAGCATACAGGGTCTTATTGGAAATACCAAGTCCTTCCAGAAGCTATATCCTCCATCCCCTTCACCTCCAGCCAGATATGTATATTATGCAGTTGAATATCTAGGTATGTCATCTGATTTGCATAGCCCCTTACGATCCTTTTACAAGAGGTTTTGTTATAACTCCAGAGTCATTTGATTTGTTGGCAGATCATAGTGTGTTAAGCATCATTGCAAATTATGCTTGGTGGCTGATTGTAGTTAAGGGAATTTGCAAGAAGTTTCCCATGTTACAATCAGTATATCCCTGTTTGAAATTTGTAAAATAGTGAGCAGACTTTTTATTCATTGTTGTCACCGTATGATAAATGCATGACACACTTTCCACATTGCAGGGCCACAACCAGCTGCTGGTGCTAAACTTAGCCTGATAACTCGCTTAGGTTACACTGATGGTGATGACCCAAACCCCAAGCTAATGGCTGCAAAGATTCAGGACCGACAGATATCATGCCATTTACGAAAAAAGCACAAGTTTGGAGGGTCAACGTATGACTGTTCCCCCATGCCATTGGTTGTCCTGTACAGCCTCTACCATGACCACTACATTATCAACATCAAAGTGGCTGATAGGGAGGGTTCGAATTCAAAAAAATTCAAGATCCACCAGGGATTTGATCACATTGAGGACTTATATGTGTCGGTGAGTTTTACAAAAAGTGTGATGGGCCTAATGCATCTATCTTTTGATATCTCAGTTGCCTGTTCCTTATGGGAACTCCCTCAAGGGGGTGGCCTTGGCAAAAGAGTCTCAATAAATGGTAAATTCCAATGCCACTTCTTAGCCTTTAGACCTAATACCTGATGAAATATCCTTGTTTTAATAGAATGTTATGGGCACACAGATTTGCAGAGTTTTCACAACTTTTAGGTAACAAAAAAATTAATGCCATATACCATCCTGGATATGTATTATTCAGTCTTGTCTTGATTGAGTTTTTATAAGCCAAAGATATGTATACCTCAGGTGTTACAGACAACCATTTTGTGCATTTTTGATAAACCTTGTTTGATTTGAGATGTGTATTAGTGACAAAACAAGTTTTCAGAGAAATTTTTTTTAAAACTATCTTATGAATTAGAGACCTCATGATGCAAGTTGCAGCTATGAGTAGCACTGTTCTGGGTGGGGGCTATGAAGAAAACTAAGTTCCTACAGTTATGTAATGTATTTAGAAGTTGAGCAGTGGCTACCTTGCTGTATAGCAGGAAATAGCTTGTAAGATGTTGGTGTAAGAGTATCTGTAACAAAATGATTCCTTTCACATCTTCAGTTCATCAGCCAGAATGGGCACTACACTAAGTTACTGGTAGCACTCCAGACGATGTTCTTCCCTGCTGTTGCCACCCTCCTGGCCTGGTACATCCGCCTTCTCTGGCAACTGTGCTGGTCCTTCACATACTTCCAGATGATGCTGCTCTTTCTTGCTGTGGCTCTTCTACTCATAAACTGTGAGGACAACTAGCCATAGCCCTCAAGTAAAGGCGTATTAATGAAAACTATAGTTTTAGTTTATATTTTCATTGTTGTAACACCATTAATGCATTTTTATTTTTTCCATAAGCGATCAAGATATATATTTTTAGATCCGTCATCATGAAATTAAAGTTTTTCTCTCTTCTGAATATTTTTGTCATGAGGCCAGACTGCAATTGAAGGAAAAATATATGAAGATCCAGTGACCCCAGTTTTAAGAACACTTGATTTGGCAGTTCTGTGGTGTGGTCAGCCTTCACTCTTTAGGAATGAGGTGGGATCTGGATCATCAGTCTGTCAAAGTATTTAGTTTTATTGAAAAGTAAATAGGATTTGTAAAAATTTTCAGTGTGCATGCAAGGATTTCTTGAGTAGAAGTCATAAAAAGCTAACAAAAGTACTGATGTTGGTTGAGTGCAGGTCAAGGAAGTTGTGATATCTGGGAAGATGTGCCGCTGGTAATTAACATAGTTATGTTTAGCTATGTTGTAGCTTTTCTTGAAGGAGTCGTGAATTTTTCAAGCCTAGTCTAGAAACCCCAGCCATGCCCTGCAGGGTCCATTTTAAATAATGATAATGGAAGAGATGGATTAATAACTGAAGAAGAACAAGCCTTATTTGGCAGCCAGCCATAGACCAGGGAGGTACTACTACCTGCATGTTAGGAGGGGTAGTGATGGCATTGTGCTGGGAAAGCTTTGCAGTGGCTGTCATGTTCCACTCCCTGGCCCTGGTTGTTGTCTTTCCTTTCTGCCTTATATACGTGTCTTTCTGTTATTCAGTCCACAAACACAGGTTCTCTCTCTCTCTCTCTCTCTCTCTCTCTCTCTCTCTCTCTCTCTCTCTCTCTCTCTCTCTCTCTCTCTCTCTCTCTCTCTCCATCTCACAAGAAACACTTGTCAGTACATAACTGACACATTTCCTTATTCTGTATGTCTATATTTCCATAATTTTTATCATACATATAGAAGTGGCTTAAAATGAAATTTCCCTGGTGTTAAGCTGTAATGGTGTCACCAATTTAGGAGGGCTGAATGGTTTCTAGGGACCCATTGACTGCCACCATACAAATAGAATCACCAGACCTTCACTGACGCTGCTCCTAGACCTGGCTCTTTCTCTGTTTACTTCTGGAATATTCACAGTCTCAAATTCAACCTTTTCTCTGTTGGACACCATCTGTCTGTTTACTCACCTGATGTCTTTTGAAACTCACCTTTTCTAGGTTGCTTCTTGTCTTCATTTCCAAGTCTCTACCATATTCTTTAAGTTAGTTCTGATCCTTGCTCACCTATTTCACCTCCATTTAAAAGCCCAAACATTCCATCCTTCTTGGAAGCATGGCTTGGTCTGACCCAACCCCAAGAAAAAAAATAACTAATCCTTGTAATTATTATGCTTATGCTTTCACTTCAGCTGTCTCCATAGTCTTTGAAACTCCTCTTAAATGTAACTTTTGTAAATGCTTAGGGTCTCATTCCCTTCTTTCAGATCACTAGTATTATTGCAGTGCTAGGTCTTTTTGTAATATTGTCTGTGTGACCCACCTCTGGTCATCCTTTGGTAGAGATTTTGTGAATCTTAAGCCATGACCCATAACATCTCCACAGCATTCATTAGGGTGTGGCTCAATCCTTTTCTTACTAAATCTCCACCATTTGTGTTTTGTGCTTCTCTGTTCTCTCATGGAGATATCCTTTCCAATCATACTATTGTGAGTATTGTTAATAGAGTAAATTCCCTTTTTTCTATTTTCAAAAGAAGTGTCTGTTAGGGCTCTGTCCTATTACCTATACACTTCTTTCTTTCCATAAATGATCTTTCTTTAACCTCTAACTCAGTACCTTTTTATGCATGATTCCAGTCCACACTCCTTGACGAACTTTATTTTCCTTTCTCATTCTGACATTTAATATTTTTCTTATTCTAAAGATATTTACTAACTTAAATGAGACCTGTGCAGCATCTCAGAATGGAAAAACAACCTTGTTAAGTTCATCAGTTCAAAAATACAATCTCCACTTGTATGTCTCTCTAAATCCCATTTGTTTCCTACCATCACATTTCAAAACTCTACAAGCAACTGAGCAGGCATAACCATATCATTTCCTCTATACTAGACTCCCCACATACTGAGTATCACAAAATCTGCTACTTAAGAGTTATGGGTGTTGTATCAGCACTACAATTTTCCTTCAACAAGTATTCCACATGTAAAGGGGCCTCATGCACCCCAGGATGGAGGTATACTCACGTGTCTGGGATGGTTCTTCTTCTAGCTTTCTTGTAGCCAGATTGGAATATAAAGCCTTTGGCCTTATTTTTTCTGCTGTCATCTCTCTTCGGCCATTTCTGTCAGACCATCATGATGTTGCTTTCATCTCTGTGTTCTGCTGTTATAATTATTTCCTCCATGGGCTGCTTCATCCCATGGTCTCTGTGTGAAGACCAGTCACACAGTGATTAGCTGTTATGATACCTCCTCCTCTTGTAAAGTGAAGCTGTAGAATTCTCTTCTTTCTTTCATTTTTCCCTCATATTTAACCTTTCTGCTTTCAAGAGTCAGGTCTACAAACACCTGAGGAGTTCAAATTAATTCCTGTTGTATTTTTTTCTTTTTTTGATAAACTTGGTATTTTACCTTATTAATTGAAATGGCCTCAGTTGCTTTTGTGTATACCATATTGACTACTGTGAAAAAAAGGAATACAGTGACATGCCCTGACCTTCATTAAGAGCTAGAAGAAAGAGAGAGTATAGCTGGGTGTGAAGCTTCTCAGTTTAACAAGACATAGTGTTTCACTGCAAAGATAATCAGGGCTAATATCAGCCTTCTGAGATGGAGTGGGCTGCAGACTTGATGACTGTTGTTTATGACTCCAATTACTGCCCTAAGGCCTGTTGATGCTTCAGCTACTTGATGGTGAATTGTTTTGAGAAGGAATACTTAGAGTTGGCTGAAGAGATCAAAATCAGCTTTCAGGAACTTATTTTCTGCACAGAAAGTAAGGACAAATAATTGCAGTTGACAGTAGATCACGGATGGAAAAATGAAGGCATTGCAAGAACATTGGTCGTGCTATGGTGCAGGAATAGCAAGTTGCCTTGATAAGAAGGAATATGAGTCCTTAATTTATAGTGCTGATAAAACCCCCTTGTGGTTAAGAGGAGACATTCAGTTTGGAAGCTCAGAATCCTTTTATCAGTTGCTTACAGTTTGTGACAAGACAATATATCTCCACTTTTTTGGAGTGACATAGTAAGGGTAAAAATTTCCACAACTAAGAAAGACTTCAGAGTAAACAATTCCTTTCTTTATCACATGTATTAGCATCAGAAGAATGCTGTCTTAAGTAGTGTTTCTAATGCAGCAGTGTCCTGGAGAGGTAAAAGTTTGAGAGGTGGGGATTAGTTTTAATTTCAACATCAGACCTCTTGACATGATTTGCTTTGTGAAAGGGTATTTGAGATTTTCGTGATGGGCCCCTGCCATTATGATGAAAGAACTTACCCTTGCCTCTGCTCTTATTGTCCTCAGACTGCTGATTACCTTCAGGTGTCATGTCTTGAAGCTGAGAAAGGTGAGAGGAGGAGGATTGCTGCAGAGGCAAGACTTGGTGGGGTGGAGCAGAGAGATTAAGGCATTTGAGGCTAGGACTACTTTTATATTTGTGCTCCAAGACCCTCTTAACAGAAAAAAGGTAGGGGAGGAGAATTTTAGCACAAAGTAGGTAGTAGGTCATAGTTAGCAACAGCTCATGGAAGTACAACTGTCCTGACTTAGGAGTGCTGAAGTAGTGCCCAGAACCACCTTACACCTTTTATGTCAGGATTGCTGGTCTTTGTTTCATCATAACTAAACTACTGGGCTCGTTTTAATAACTTCTTCCAGTATGTACTGTACAGCTCTTGTTTACTCATACTTCTTTACCCTTTCTTCCTCATTGTAAATATTCAGAGTATATCTGGGTAAAAATAGTCATAATATGGTCCTCAGCACTTGGCATCTTGAGACGTGAAGAATCTTGAGGTTCTGCCCGACTCTACTGCCAACAAGAAGAAGGGCTCAGGTAGTAACATTGTTGGTCTGTCTCATGGCTATATCTCTCTTGGTAGACCTGACTTTTTACCATTCATTTCACTACTCCAGATAATTTATACCAATTGTTCTTCACCTGTTCACTACCTAGCTTTTACTCCTAATATCTTTTTTCTCTTTCATATGTTTCCATAAATTCATTATATATCTCCTACTATAATACACATTTATTTTTCTCTGTCAGAGAAGGAATTTTATTTCTAATATTTCTTTTCTCTTTCATATGTTTCCATAAGCTCATTTTACATCTCCTACTATAATCTGCATTTATTTTTATGTCAGAGAAGGAATTTGAATGTATTTCATCACCATTGCCCATGTTACATGCTTTGTGGACCTTGAACTTCCAAACTCTTATTTCCTTTGGTTCATGATTTCCCTGTTTACTACTGTACCATTGTTTTTCTTTTTACTTCACTTACTGTTTTCTTGACTGTAGAGACTATTAAATTCTTTAACCTGCAATACGGTTTTGATATCCTGTCATCCTCAAGCTGAGAATAACAGGACTTTAATAAGCACCTCAAGGAGTGTGTGTAATTATCTATTGCAAACAATTTCTTTATCAAGTCCATAATAGTGATCCAGATATGTATAATGCATGACCTCGTCTGTGTAAACCATGCTGACTCCCATTTTTCAGTCCCTCTGTATTTTTTTTTTTCATAGTTCCTCGATTTTTTTTTTTTACCTTGCCTGTGGTTTACATACCATACTTATCAGTTTTATTGGCCCATCTTATGTCTTAGATATGAATGTAACAGTTGCTCTCTAATAGAAGAAAACATATGAAGTAGTCTGTCAGGTGTTTTTGCACTATGTTGGATGAGACATTAGGGTTATGTGCTGTATACCGTTATAGTTCTTTCATGAAGCTGCATGTGTTCCCTACTCATCTTACTACTTTTTATGGCCTGTCCTTCATATTGATAGTTTAGGGGTGGGTGTCTTTAATTCTGAACTTTTAAACTTGCATTTAACTCTTCATATCCTTTTCTGTTTTTATAATCCTTCCTTCTAAGTTCTTTAGGCTATTCATTACTTAATTGACAGTTTACCTCTGATGAATTTATGAAGTAGTTTGAACTCTCAGTCTCTTCCACGTTGCTGTTCTTATAATTGTTTTATCTTGTTTTATTGTACTCATTTCTTGCTCTTATATACATCTCAAATGCTGCCTGGCTAAGGTTCTGTGGCATAAGTATCTTCTCCATTGTATATTTCTAAAGTTGTTCAGCTCTGCATATTTCCTCCCTTTATATCCCCTGTGACTGAAGGATTCTGTATCTTTATTTGTTATATCTTCACTAAATGCTTGTTTGGATCTAGCATTTTGTGAAACTTAATACACGCTGTGGTATTACGGCAAAAGTTTTTTATCTCTGATATTTTATGTTGAAATAAGATTGAGAAATGATGGCATGTGTATTCTTATGGCCTTGATATGTTCTGTGACTTGTTAGTTCGTGGAGTTCTAAAGTTATTTGAAAAACTTGTCTGCCCAGGGTTTTGCTTTCCTTGTGCTGATCCCACAGTATTCAGATAATCTCTGAAGTTAAGATCCTCCATTATGAGGAATTTCCTACTACATTTTAGGGTCAGACTTTTTGCCTTCTGTATTATACTAATTTTACCATCAGTATTGTCTTTTAATTCTCATGGTTTGACAAGTATTTTTGGTAGATAGTATACAGCTAATTCAGTTATGTGATTTTGCATTTATTGAAACTTTTCCTATGTGCACCCTTTAAAGACTTCAATGTCTGTTAATGCCATCAAGTATTGTATATTTCAAGAAGAGAGCCAAGCCTCTCACTACTCCTGTCCTTTCTTTCAGTGCTACTGTATTGTGAATTCTTTGGGAATACTATACGCAAATTCACCTTTTTTGATGATCACCTTGACACCTCTTGTATTTGGTATGGTTCCCCCTATGTGATCTCTGATTTCCAGTTCCTTATCATTTGCCACCCATCCAAATGCTTTTATAAACATCATTTTGTTTGGTTCTCCTTTCTTTACCTTTTTTTGCATAATTGTTGTTAATAGTACTATACTGATTTGTTTCTTTTTCCTTCTTTATGATTTTCTAGCTTCTTAGGTCTTTCAAATCTTTCTTTTACTCCCTGTTCATTTGATCATGATTTATGTACTTCATTTATCAGTATTTACCACAGGACCCCTTTTAAAAGGAGTCCTTTTGTTACATTTATAGGATTTCTTGTAGCACCAGGGCTGTGCTACACTCCTTTACAGGGAGAGGAAGGACCCCTTTGAAACAAAAATTTATTTGACAAGATTTTACTCTGTCTTGTCAGCTGACAATGGTACACCCTTGTCAAAGGTGACTTTTCATTTGTGGTGTAACCTCAAGCAGGCTGAGTCTGGTAACATCTTTGATCATGATTTGTAGACCTGTTTGTTTGCCTTATACAGCTGGGCTACTTTCCATTGTTTTGAAAATATAAGTATTTGCTTGCCTCATCACGGTTAGGCTATTATCCTGTTTTGAAAATGACCTTAATATACTTGTCTACATTGAGTATTTTAGTTACCAGTTCTTCTTGATTACTCTGTCCACAATTCACATCTTTCATGTCTGATGCCTCTAGTCTTTCACAAATCCTACTTTCTTTTGTATTCTGTATTTGGTACTTTAGATGAGTTCTTTGCCTGTCCCAAATATCATCAGTGATTGTTACCTTTGTCTCATGGTTTACTACTCTCTTAGTGTTTGTTGATATGAAAGTGATGTTTTACAACTTGAGCTTAACCCTTTCATTGTGTTATGCCACTATGGTAGTGTTATGTACTGTAGTACAATACACCATACCACAATTGTGAGTCTAAACCTTTGCTCCATCTTGTAAATTGATTTGGGACGGGGAGAAAGCATACTTTCCACATATTCCCTGAGTGTCGTGGAAGATGACTAAGAGGGCAGAAGTAGATGGGTGGAAACTGCCCCTATCTTATAGTTCAGTTCCTAAACGATTGAATAGAAGGAGCTGAGTGAAGAGTGCTCATCCTCCTTGAAGGCTCAGGCTGGGGTGTCTGAATGTGTTTGGATGTAACCAAGATGAGAAGAACAGAGATGTAGGTAATATGTTAGAGGAAAGGAATCTGAATGTTGTTCCTCTGAGTGAAACAAAGCCCAAGGATAAGGGCGAAGAATGGTTTGGGAATGTCTTAAGTGGTAAAGGCAGGGGTTAGTGTGAGGGTTAATGCTTTAGAAAGGATAGCACTTTTGCTGTAGGAGGAGTTGTGGCAGTGTGTGAAAAATTGTGAGAAAGTGAGCTCGCTAATGTGCGTAAAAATGAAAGTGGAATGTGAGAGATGGGTGATTAGTGCTTATGCACCTGGCCACGAGAAGGATAGCAAAGAAAGGCAAGTATTTTGCGAGCAGCTGAGCAATTGTGTCAGCAGTTTTGATGTGAGAGAATGCGTATCAGCGATGGGTGATATGAATGCAAAAGTAGGTAATGTGGCAGTTGAGAGTATAACTGGGGGTCATGGGTTATTCAGTGATGTGAACAGAAATGTTGAACAGCTTACAGAGAAAGAGTGCAAGTTAGGCAGAGATGTACAAGAGAAATTGGTGGTAGGTCAAAAGGAAGGTGCAGGAGCTAAGAAGACAAGACAAATGAGAATTGGGATGAGTATGTATCAACAGACTTCATGAAGAATGAGAAAAATTTTGGGTAGAAAGTTAATAGTGTGAGGAAAAACATTAGAACAAATGGGGACATCATTGAAGGGGGCAAATGAGGAATTGGTAACAGGCAGAGATGAGTTAAAGAGGATTGTGAGCCTTTTTTGGATCATAGCACGTAGTTCTTTGTTAGATTCTTTTATAGATATCTCAGTGCTTTGTAAGACCTCCCCATTCTATCATATGGATGTTGAGATTCAAGTTTTTCCCCACTGTGAAAACTAATTTGAACATGTCATTCAGTTCCTCACATATTCTGACATCATCCTCTACAACTCTTCCCTGTGACTCCCTTAGCCTCTGATTAACTGCTTTTTAACTGACAGTATACTCCTGATGAATTTATGGAAACGTTTTGGATTCTCTCCTGCCTTATCCACAGTATTCTTTCAGAGTGTCTTCATTCTTCCTTTCTTATCTTGCAATACTAATTCCTTTTTCTCTTATAGGTTCCAAATGCTGGTTGGGTGTAGTGCTGCCTGTATTGTCATCACAGCTCACTTCAAAGCTCCTTTGCTTTTTTACATCTTTTATTGAACCAATCCTCCCTCTTTCTCAGTCTTCCCTCCTTATTTGAGGCTAGAGGTACCCATGTTCCTTCTCTTTCTCTGTAAATTTCTTATTTCCTCTCTCCATAATTCTTGATTCCTGGCCAGTGAACTCCATTTCCTATTTTGTATTACCGTAAAATTTGTTAAGTTTTGTGTGGTTTCCATGTTTATATCTTCTCTTTAATTCTTCTGTCACCTCTATTTTTTTTTATGTTTTCACTTACTACTTAATCAGATTGAAGTACCACATCATCTTTTTATGCATTTAGTGTATCATGTATGATATTTTCTATATCTATGGTAGTATGTGTGAAGATTAGCTCCTGTAATGATGGCTTATCATTCCCTGTCATCTTAGTGTGTTCACTAACATGCTGATATTGAAAGTTTTCTGTATACATTAAAAAATTGGGTCTCAGTGACTTTGTTACCATGAAAATCAAAATTTCCCCTGTCTGTCTCTTTATAATTGAAATGCCCCATTATCAGTACTCTCATCTCCCAAGAAGTGCATGTTTTACTTCATCATGTTTCATCCTGATTATTCCATTATCATTATCATTGAACATTTTTTCTGAGTTGTTAAGATTCTTTGAAGGATTACTTAATGTCAGCATAAATATGCACTCCTTTTCCACAGTTACTCTTCCCATTATGTGTTGTCTGAATGGGCCATCTTCCGCTGTTTTCTGAAACTTAAGTCTCTCTCTTATTAGGAGGGCCAGTCCTCCTCCCCCTTTGTTCTCTCTTCCCTCCTTGCTATCATGTACCTATCTGAACAGAACAGGTGGGATCTTATCTCTGTAGTAAGCTTTGTTTCCACAAGTCCAACATTATCAGGTGCATTTTCCCTAATGCAGTCCTTAAATTCCAGCTCTGCCATTTACTACTAATCCATCTACATTTGTTTATATTAGTTTTGGTCTGATATTACCGTCACCTTACATTCCTGACCTGTGTGTGTATGTGCATTTAGAGGATGTAGTGTGTAGCATACTCAGAATAAAGGGAAAGGGTTACTCCTTATGAAGACAACATACAGCCAGGTAGTGTCTTTGCAGACTCCAGTGTAATGAAGAAAATGTATGGTGGCAGGTCCTTGGACGTACATCACGTTGCTGGCCAACTGCCCATGGCTTGTCATCCTGCAGGACCTTAGTCATGGATTCTTTTATGGGACCTTCATGACCTTCCTCCACTTTCTGACCTATTTATACCTTGAGGTAAGTGATAACTGGGATAGATGAGATAATTTGTAAAATTATACTAGTAAAAGGGCCTATGGTCTTTTCCTCCTCTCATCTTTCCATCATCCTTTTAACCTTTTTATCTTCAAGAGTCAGCTCTGCAAACACCTGTGAAGTCCTGATTAATTTTTTACATTCTTTTTCTTTAACTTCATTCCTTTCACCCGAGATGGCCTTTGTTTGGGGCATATTTTACCAGTGTCATGTCAGTCTATATAAAAAACTGTACAGTGTTACTACATATATGCATGTGTTCATTGAAAAAAGGGCTGTGTGAGTTCTATTTTTTTTTTATTTTGCTTTGTCACTGTCTCCCACGTTTGCGAGGTAGCGCAAGGAAACAGACGAAAGAAATGGCCCAACCCACCCCCCTACACAATGTATACACACACACGTCCACACACGCAAATATACATACCTATACATCTCAGTGTACACATATATATACATACACATACATATATACCCATGCACACAATTCACACTGTCTGCCCCCATTCACTCCCTTCGCCACCTCGCCACACATGGAATACCATCCCCCTCCCCCCTCATGTGTGCGAGGTAGCACTAGGAAAAGACAACAAAGGCCCCATTCGTTCACACTCAGTCTCTAGCTGTCATGCAATAATGCCCGAAACCACAGCTCCCTTTCCACATCCAGGCCCCACACAACTTTCCATGGTTTATCCCAGACGCTTCACATGCCTTGATTCAATCCACTGACAGCACGTCAACCCCGGTATACCACATCGATCCAATTCACTCTATTCCTTGCCCTCCTTTCACCCTCCTGCATGTTCAGGCCCTGATCACACAAAATCTTTTTCACTCCATCTTTCCACCTCCAATTTGGTCTCCCACTTCTCCTCGTTCCCTCCACCTCCGACACATATATCCTCTTGGTCAATCTTTCCTCACTCATTCTCTCCATGTGCCCAAACCATTTCAAAACACCCTCTTCTGCTCTCTCAACCACGCTCTTTTTATTTCCACACATCTCTCTTACCCTTACATTACTTACTCAATCAAACCACCTCACACCACACATTGTCCTCAAACATCTCATTTCCAGCACATCCATCCTCCTGCGCACAACTCTATCCATAGCCCACGCCACGCAACCATACAACATTGTTGGAACCACTATTCCTTCAAACATACCCATTTTTGCTTTCCGAGATAATGTTCTCGACTTCCACACATTCTTCAAGGCTCCCAGGATTTTCGCCCCCTCCCCCACCCTATGATTCACTTCCGCTTCCATGGTTCCATCCGCTGCCAGATCCACTCCCAGATATCTAAAACACTTTACTTCCTCCAGTTTTTCTCCATTCAAACTTACCTCCCAATTGACTTGACCCTCAACCCTACTGTACCTTGCTCTTATTCACATTTACTCTTAACTTTCTTCTTTCACACACTTTACCAAACTCAGTCACCAGCTTCTGCAGTTTCTCACATGAATCAGCCACCAGCACTGTATCATCAGCGAACAACAACTGACTCACTTCCCAAGCTCTCTCATCCACAACAGACTTCATACTTGCCCCTCTTTCCAAAACTCTTGCATTCACCTCCCTAACAACCCCATCCATAAACAAATTAAACAACCATGGAGACATCACACACCCCTACCGCAAACCTACATTCACTGAGAACAAATCACTTTCCTCTCTTCCTACACGTACACATGCCTTACATCCTCGATAAAAACTTTTCACTGCTTCTAACAACTTGCCTCCCACACCATATATTCTTAATACCTTCCACAGAGCATCTCTATCAACTCTATCATATGCCTTCTCCAGATCCATAAATGAGTTCTATTACTTTTATTAATATGCTTGTATTCTCTCATACATATTTAGAAAAATGTTTTACTAAATAACTTCCACCTGAGAGGTTAGGTATAGTCTTTAAGGACATTAGTGACATCTCATGGTGAAAAGAAACATTACTTGAGATGTTGAGTAATCAAATTTACAATACACTACTTGTAATATACTGTAGTTAATCTTTTACAAACTGCATTCTTCTGTTATTCTTATTTTAAGAATTCTTTTCATAGTATTTCGTTATAATATTTCCATTTTATGAACTTTATAGCAAATGTATGGTAATACATTTTTAGATACATTATGTTGACTCTTAGGTATTCATTGTTGGCGGATTAATGAAAATAATGAACTATTGCCCTGTGAAGTGGTAAGCAAAGTCTTATGTACATTCATATGTGGCCCAACTTAGAAATTTTTATTCCTTGCAAGATATATGTACCCCCTGCTCTTCTTGTGCATGTTAATGAAACATATGGTTTAACTCTTTGCTTGTTTGCAGCCAGTGAAACGCTGTCCAAAAGTTAGAACAGCTATGGTGCAAGTTATTAGTGGTTATACGGCAACCATCTTCCTCATTGATGTCATGGAGCATGCAATCCTTCTCCACAATCCACTGCCTTTCGTCTGGGAGTCCTTGCATCTTGGTCTAGCCACCATCACCGTTTTACTGGTGGTAGCTTACCTTACCTATATCACCATGAGAGTCTACTCGGTCAGTGAAGATAATGGCTTGTACCTGAACTTTCTGAAACTGTCATGTATGGCATGTTGAAAGACACAGATGTGTGTTGTTTAGTATATCTGTATATTTTTCTTATACTAGTGTATAGTTATCCCTAGGGATAGGGGAGAAAGAATACTTCCCATGTATTCCCTGCGTGTCGTAGAAGGTGACTAATAGGGAAGGGAGCGGGAGGCTGGAAATCCTCCCCTCTTGTTTTTAATTTTCCAAAAGAAGGAACAGAGAAGGGGGCCAAGTGAGGATTTCCCTCAAAGGCCCAGTCCTCTGCTCTTAACACTACCTCGCTAATGCGGGAAATGGCAAATAGTACGAAATAAAAGAAAAAAAAACAGTGTATAGTGTGTACAATTTAGACTGTTCTTTGTAAATTTTCTTTTGATTTTTTCACCTTTAGGCTGAATCCTATAAGTATCAAAGATGGTTTTTATTGACAGGAGGCTCAAAACACCATTGTATACCCTGGTTAATAGCTTCACCAATGGGAATATGTTACAGCCACAAGAAGTCGACATGAGCAGTTGCTCATTCTGGCTTCATAAAATCAATGTAATCACAATGATTTGTCACTGAACTCGGGTGGACACAATATTTTAAGCAGTTTTGAAAAATGACCCTTTTTTTCACTTTTTGCCTGTTATATTTTGTTTGTTAGTACAGGATCCATTTAATTATCACTTCACTTCTACTTTCCAGTATGAATCATATGATACATTACAAGCTTACTGTTAATCTGCTAGTTAAATCACGGAAACAGCTACTGGTAATGGATTTTTTCTTTTTCACATAACATTGCAAATCTATCTGTCTCTCTATATCTCTGACACTTGTAACAGTTGGAACTCCCTCAGAGGGGTGGCCATAGCAATAGTCTCTATAACTAAAGAACTCCAGTGCCACTTCTTAGCCTTTAGTGCCTCACCCTTAGCAGGCCACTGACAGAGGACGTCTAGCACTGTTTGCAGAGGCTCCTACCTGATGTTCCTAATGACTGCTTCTACCTAATATTTCTACCTAGTGCTCCTGCCTAAATGTTCCTACCTACTACTTCTGTCTACTGCTACAACCATTTTGCCAAATGGCAGGGCTAGTACATAGTGCTCACCGCAGAAAAATCTGGAGTTACAAAGAATGAGCTGTGTGAGTTAAGTGTTGTCTTGCATTACATATGACAAGGAGACATGGTATGTTTGTGGACAGAATGCCAGTAGTCCATATTTTAGTGAGGCAGAAAGAAGAGACAGCTGCTTGGGTCAGAGGAGTGAAACTTGACAACCACTTGTTACAATGCCATAAGGACTTCCAAGACAAGTAGACTGTCCTGGGTTCCATACAAAGATCCCCAGCTGATCCTTGGAGACCATCATCTTATGATACTGGTGCTATCTCCAAGAGATAATCTCCTCTACTTGAGTCCATGGATTAATCACTAGACCACCACAGAACTCCTTTGACTAGAGTGCACCATGTTTCTTCACGAACTGCTCACAAGACATCAATTTCCATGCACATCTGCTCTTGGGAAGTCAACATGGTCTGCAGAAACCAAAAATGATGCCAAAATACACACTGGTTAAATACAGTGTTCCCCTCCTCTATGACTTTACATTAATTCTTTATAGTTACGGATTTTTGTGATGAATGTACAAAATGTTTATGGACTTGATATAAGCATAACTTTTCTACTTTCAGTTATTTAAGGTTTTATACTTTCTTTGGATTTTTAAAGTGCTTGCCTAATTTTTACAGCAACTGACATTTTCGCAGATCATCCTAGCCCTCCCCACTGTCAGTTTAGGTTTGGTTCTCACAGATTCTATTGACCTTTAGGTGTTTCCCCTATTTCTGCATTTCCCAAATTATCATAGCCCTCCCTGATGTCAGTTAAGTAAGGTTTTTGAACCTTCTTTTGATTTTTAAAAGTGTTTCTTTTTTGCAGAACTCATTATTTTCCCAGATCAGTATAGGCTACTTGAGTATTAGTTAGATAAGGTTTTTTAAAGGATTTTTAAAGATGTTTCCTATTCTCTTATACATTATACCTTCCCAGGTCAGGATAGCCCTTCCTACTATCAGTTTATATAAGTTTTTCAGGAGGGGCAAATTTTTGGTAAGAACCAAAACCCCCAATTATTATAAAATGGATTTCAATCACCCATGTAACAACTTTCTGCTACAACAACAGATTCCCAGAAACATGACCCCACAGTTCTTCAAAGAGTGCCAGTTCAGTGCTTGGACAACTGTATGAATTAGTACCTTGATCTTTTTCCTTATGTATATGAGCTTTTTGTGTGATCTTAACAGCAGCAAAAAGTGGGTGGAGTATGAAAAACTTTCCTTTAGATTTGAACAGTGTGATTACCACAGAGGTATATTCACGTAAGTTTCTGATTCAGGAAGAATGGTGGAGACTGTGTGCCATATATTTAAAAGTAAAATATTGTTATTTGTAAGGCACTTCACAAAATGGAACTATGCTACAAGCTGGAGGTTACCATGGTGAAGAGATGGAAATGATAATTGTTGAGTGCAAATGATTTCTATCCTGTGTGAGGCAGGAATTTTGAAATATTTCCAATGGTATATTACTTGGAGAAATTCCACTTAAGCAGTCTTAATGGTTAGTTGAAATGCAATTTCATATGTGATTTTACAAGACAGAGATCATGATTTAAGATTGATTTTTTTTTTAAAGATAAACATACTTTTAATGATATATGGATGTTGTTATGACCAATACAGGCAGTGGTTGTTGTGAGGAACAGAGGAGTGAGGGAGGATCGTGAAGGGCTGAACAAACCAGCAGTTGATAAGGCATGTGAATTATCAGGAGCACCAGCAGGAGTTAGATGGAGAGAAGCTATGATGTTAGTAGTGTCCTGGCTCTGCATTCTGCTCACCGCTGTAGAGTTTGTCATTAAAAGGGTGAGTCACTGAATTTTTTATGGTGCTTATGCCGATGGTTAGTCTGTGGCTTATATGATGAAAGAAAAGAGAAAGAAAAAAGGAATGAGTGGGGGTATGAGATCATGAAGCAAGCAATATGTAGTATAGACAGGAACACAAAAGAACTGAACTCAAGAAATAGGTGTAAAATTTGATGAGGGTAAAGGGAAAGATTGAAAAGCACTGAGGCAAGGGTAAATGAGACAAAGGCATGGTGAATATGTCGTGATGACAGTTTTATTGTCACAGACACATACCAATGAAATTTAAGAAATTAAGCATTACAGCCATACCAGATTTAAATTTGTAATGGTATTGATTGAGAGGGTGAAGGCATGTACAGAGCACCAGATTGGGGAAGAGCAGTGTGGTTTCAGAAGTGGTAGAGGATGTGTGGATCAGGTGTTTGCTTTGAAGAATGTATGTGAGAAATACTTAGAAAAGCAAATGGATTTGTATGTAGCATTTATGGATCTGGAGAAGGCATATGATAGAGTTGATAGAGATGCTCTGTGGAAGGTATTAAGAATATATGGTGTGGGAGGAAAGTTGTTAGAAGCAGTGAAAAGTTTTTATCGAGGATGTAAGGCATGTGTACGTGTAGGAAGAGAGGAAAGTGATTGGTTCTCAGTGAATGTAGGTTTGCGGCAGGGGTGTGTGATGTCTCCATGGTTGTTTAATTTGTTTATGGATGGGGTTGTTAGGGAGGTAAATGCAAGAGTTTTGGAAAGAGGGGCAAGTATGAAGTCTGTTGGGGATGAGAGAGCTTGGGAAGTGAGTCAGTTGTTGTTCGCTGATGATACAGCGCTGGTGGCTGATTCATGTGAGAAACTGCAGAAGCTGGTGACTGAGTTTGGTAAAGTGTGTGAAAAAAGAAAGTTAAGAGTAAATGTGAATAAGAGCAAGGTTATTAGGTACAGTAGGGTTGAGGGTCAAGTCAATTGGGAGGTAAGTTTGAATGGAGAAAAACTGGAGGAAGTAAAGTGTTTTAGATATCTGGGAGTGGATCTGGCAGCGGATGGAACCATGGAAGCGAAAGTGGATCATAGGGTGGGGGAGGGGGCGAAAATCCTGGGAGCTTTGAAGAATGTGTGGAAGTCAAGAACATTATCTCGGAGAGCAAAAATGGGTATGTTTGAAGGAATAGTGGTTCCAACAATGTTGTATGGTTGCGAGGCATGGGCTATGGATAGAGTTGTTCACAGGAGGATGGATGTGCTGGAAATGAGATGTTTGAGGACAATGTATGGTGTGAGGTGGTTTGATTGAGTAAGTAACGTAAGGGTAAGAGAGATGTGTGGAATTAAAAAGAGCGTGGTTGAGAGAGCAGAAGAGGGTGTTTTGAAATGGTTTGGGCACATGGAGAGAATGAGTGAGGAAAGATTGACCAAGAGGATATATGTGTCGGAGGTGGAGGGAACGAGGAGAAGTGGGAGACCAAATTGGAGGTGGAAAGATGGAGTGAAAAAGATTTTGTGTGATCGGGGCCTGAACATGCAGGAGGGTGAAAGGAGGGCAAGGAATAGAGTGAATTGGATCGATGTGGTATACCGGGGTTGACATGCTGTCAGTGGATTGAATCAAGGCATGTGAAGCGTCTGGGGTAAACCATGGAAAGCTGTGTAGGTATGTATATTTGCGTGTGTGGACGTATGTATATACATGTGTATGGGGGTGGGTTGGGCCATTTCTTTCGTCTGTTTCCTTGCGCTACCTCGCAAACGCGGGAGACAGCGACAAAGCAAAAACAAAAAAAAAACAAAAAATCTATAGATGTGAAAACACAGTTATCTGCTAGTGTACCTACCAGGTTTGATGGGAAGTAGAAATAAGTGAAACAAGAACTTGAAGCAACACACATGCACAAAAATTTCTCTTCCTAAACAAGAATCAGCTATTGAGTAAAGGGTAATAAAAAGAGAATAATAGGGAATAATTGGTCAAACTTCAGTACTTATACCCGGGAACAGATCACTTTGTACAACCCCATGTTTGCCACTCTTTCAAGGAACAAAGCTGACTTACAAGTTCAAATCCAGATAAAACAGACAAAGCTAGACTATAAATTCTTCATTGTGTGCTCAACACTGCAATAGCCTCTGCCTTGAGTCTTTCCTTTGTACCCAATTTGTGCTATGGCTCCTTTTATCATTGCTTACTTTTTATATTAGTTTCATTCCCTCAAAATAATATATTCCTTGAGAAAGTCTGTACAAGTCAGGATTGTTTACCAGTAGTGGGCTATTCTTTTTTTTTCATTTATTTTACAAAAGTAGAGAATGATTAAACTGGAATTAGTTATACTACTACTACTAAGAAAATGATTGTGACAAAGTAATTCACAGATTATTCAGGTACAAATGTAAGAATGAATATGGAAAGAGTTACTTATTGAGGTAAAGAGGAATGGTTGTAGGGGATGAACTATGGTTAAGATGAAAAGACAGACTATTTTGGTAGAGTGGCTCTTACAGTGAAAGATTGCTCATTAATGTAAAAAGATGGCAATAGGAAGTTTGTAAAAAACTGGATTGGTGCTTACCAGGAAAAGATTTGCATGTTGTCTCAGATGAATGAATAAGTTGAACATACTGCAGCATGTAGATATTATTTATAGAATTAGGCAGATGTCTTTTACATTAAATGCTTTCCAACTTTTTTAATCATATTGACAGTTACACGATGGTATGTGGATATGGGAGGATATTTTTGGCAACCTAGAAATTGAAAACACAAGTGGCCTTCTGCTGGGTGTCTACAGTATGTGGAATGTCTTCACATGTGTTGTTCTGGTCGTGTATCCCCCAGTGCCCCCGCCCATTACCCCACAAGGTAAGTATTTCCGAGTGCGCCCCCTCCCATTACTTTACATAGTATCTTCCAGTGGCCCCTACCATCATTCCTTAAGGTGAGAATACCCTAGTGCCCCTACCCATTACTCCACATGTGTGCACACTTCCCAGAATTTTATAGATTAAGGAGACCATAATGACAAATTCTTATGGATATTATAATGGAATTTGTAAGTAATTTTTACTTGATGAATGAGTTGATAGTTCCCTTTTTCTAAATTTAAAATGGCTCTTGCATTATCTGAATTTCTTTTCTGCATTTGTCATTTGATCCTGAATTTAAGTCCTGGATGTTCTGACTGAGAATTACAAAGCTCAAGGGTAAAGGGGAAGAATGGTTTTGAAATGTCTTAGGAGTAAAGCTGGGGGTAGGCGAGAGAACAAGAGTTAAGGAAGGAGTTACCCTACTGCTGAAGCCGGAGTTGTGGGAGTGTGTGAAAGGGCATAAGGAATTGAGGTCCAGAGTGATGTGTGTGAAAATGAAAGTGGATGGCAGGAGATGAGTGATTATATTATTAGTGCTTATGCACTTGACCATGAGAAGAAAGATCATGAGAGGCAAGTGTTTTGGATGCAAATGAGTGAATGTGTCTGCAGTTTTGATGCAAGGGACCAGTTATTAGTGATGGATGATTATAAAAGTGTGTGTGAGTAATGTGGCACTTGATGGTATAATTTAGGGGCATGGGGTATTCAGTAGAATGAATGGACATTGGGAACAGCAAAGTTGTGTGCTAAAAAAAGGACTGGTGATTGGAAATACCTGCTTTAAAAAAAGAGGGACGCACACAAGTATAAGCATGTGAGTAGGAGAGATGGTCAGTGGGCATTATTGGGATTTACATACTAATTGTAAGCATGTAGAAGAGAGTCTTTTGTATGTGAATGTGCTGAGAGGGGCAGCTGGTGGGATGTCTGATCATTACAATGTGGAGGTGAGTGTGAAGATTTGTAGAGGTTTTCAGAAAAGAGGAAACATTTTGGGTGACAAGAGTGTTGAGAGTAGGTAAGCTTGGAAAAGCAACTTGTCTGAGGAAATGCCAGGATAGATTGAGTTTAGAATGGCTAAAGGTGAGAATAGATGTAGCTTTAGAAAGAAGGACAAAAACAAGTATATGTATTTGAGTAGAAGAAATGATCAGCAGGCATTGTTGGATTACATACTAATTGATAGGTATGTATCCCTGGGGATAGGGGAGAAAGAATACTTCCCTCGTATTCCCTGTGTGTCGTAGAAGACGACTAAAAGGGGAGGGAGCGGGGGGGCTGGAAATCCTCCCCTCTCGTTTTTTTTTTTTTTTTTTAATTTTCCAAAAGAAGGAAGAGAGAATTGGGCCAGATGAGGGTATTCCCTCAAAGGCCCAGTCCTCTGTTCTTAACGCTACCTCGCTAATGCAGGAAATGGCGAATAGTTTGAAAGAAAGAAAAAAAAAGTAAAAGATATTTTTTGGATATAAATGTGCTGAGAGGGGCAGCTGGTGGGATGTTTGATCATTACAATTTAGAGGTGAGAGTGAAGATATAAAGAGGTTTTAGGTAAAGAGGAAACATTATGGGTGGTAGGAAAGTGGTGCTGCCAGAGGTCATTTTGCTGCTCTTTTTCTCCCATTATCTGATGAGTGTAAACTGTGTATAGTGCATTAATGTCCCTCCCATCCCTATTTTTTTTCTTAGAGGCCTAGATATTTCATAAACTGAAGGTTGGTGAACTTGAAAATGTAATGCAAAACTCCCTTATTAGATGAACGAAAGGTTCTTAGTAGTTTCTAAATTGAGATAGGCACTCCATTAGTGGCATGATTCCCATGTATTTGCTTGTCCATTAGTCAGTGTGATGAAAATACAGTAGTTTCATGTTTGTTACTGTTCTTGATTGTCAGGTTACAGTAAGGAGTCTCTAATTGAGGCATTTCATGTTTAATCATTTTTTTGCCATTTTTTCTTTTTCACACCAAAATGTTAATGTAGCAATTAAGGTTGTGCAAAGTTATTGAAATTAAAGAGAGAAGAAAATAGGGAGGGTTGAGACATTGCCATATTCTTACCACAACTTTGACTAAGGTTTTCTCCATCAACCAGGTGACACAGACTCTGCTTCTGAGAGGAACCCTCAGCAGCAACCCCAACCACATTCAAGACCACCTTTACGTCGACAGGATGCTATTGATATTGTGAGCGAGGACTCCATAAATGGGGTAGCATCAAGCAATGCTGTCATAAGTGGGGATGCTACAAATGATGGTGCCATTGTAAGACTAGATGTCATAAGTGGTGATGGTGTTGCAAGCAGTGATGATGGTGTGAGTGTGTATTTCATAAGTGGTGATAGTGTCATAAGTGGAGATGTATACATAAACAGTGATGGTGCTGCCAGTGGTAATGCTGCCAATATTGACAATGCTGCTATAAGCAGTGATGTAGCTGTAAGTACAGATGCTGCCAGAGGTGGTGATGCTGTCATAAATAGTGATGCTGCCATTGATAGTGATGCTGCCAATAATAGTAATGCTGTTGTTAATAGTTTTGATGCCATTAGATGTGATGTTGCTATACCTAATAATGCCACAAATGGTGATACTGTCATGAGTGGTGATGTTGCCATTAGTAGTGATACTGTAGTAAGTAGTGATGTTCCTGTGTATGGTGATGCTTCTGTAAGAGGTGATGTGGCCACAAATGATTACATTGCTGTAAGTGGTAGTGTCCATGACGTAAATAGCAGTACTCCTGTTGATGATAATGCTTCTGTAATGGGGGATGCTGCCTTGAGTGTTGATGATGCCGTAATGGATATTGCTATGATTGATGATGATGTAGTGAGTTGTGATGCTGCCATTGGTGATGATGATGGTGTAAATGATAATATGCCATAAGAGATAATGCTGCTTTATGTGGTCCTAATGCCTTTTATTTCATCAGCAGTAATGGTGTGTAAGTGGCAGAAATGTGAATTACATATTAAAGCATTGGGTAAGTAAAAAAGAATTAAGAAATTATCAACTATTTCCTGTTAAGCCAAGCTTTACGTATAAGTCAGACAACACAGCAGTGCCATTTCAACAAGAATAATTATGATCATTTGGACACGAGTTTTGCAAACACTGTTTCCTTACAGTACTTGCCAGTTTTTGAGATATTCTTTAATTTGTAATAAGACCAAATGAATATTGTTTATTTTTTTATGCAGTACTGGTGGTCTGAAATGAAACTTGCATTCAGTGTAGTAAAGTAGGGAAAGAAAATTATTTACATTACTGACTATCAGAAAATTTAATTGACTGTGTTATATATTGCAAATTCATGTATTGATACTGAAAATTAGATTTGATTAGATACAAACATATGTAGGTATTTACCTTGAAAATTCATACTTCTGGTTTTTGTAGTTAGTGATTTATTAAGTTTTTCCTGATTTCTGATTTTTGCACATTGTGATTTATTAAGTTTTCCTGATTTTTCCATAGAAAGACAGTGAGGCTTAAGAAACATGATTTATTAAGAATGTTTTTTGGTGTTATTTAATTATCAGTTTTGAGCATTGATAAATCATATACAGGTAGATCTCCAGTTTGTATATCCAGAAACATCTAAAATTTGAATGCATGTACCTTCAAGATTTATGCCAAATTAGCAGATGAGTTTCTGAAGATTACATCTTTGTTTACCTTGTGCAGCCATAGCCCATGTCACTTTTCATCTGTGTTAGCAGTTGAGGTAGTAGTGCTTCATGCTGTTCTCAGTTATTTCTGTGGTTTTTATTTATTAATATCACCCAACAAGTGTCCAAGTGATAGTGCTGAGTTAAGAAGTGTAAATAAGCATACTGAAACTTTCAGTGAAATATTAAAGAGTTTAGATGATGTTGAGTCGGTACATAAACTAAGGAAACATTAGCTAATGCTACCCATCACCATTAGGGCTTCAAACTGTAGCAGGTGATGCCAAGTTTGTTGTGGAAGTGCATATAAACTAATCTGCAAAAACACACATAGAACATTGACATCTGCAAAAGTGCTAAAGTGAAACAGGAAAAATGAAAAGTAAAGTTATCACAAATATGTTTTAAAGATAGATTACAATCATTACATTACTAGAGTAATGCTGATCCACAATAGTACCAATGAGTATACAAAACCTTCATAGCTCACAGAAAAAAATTTAGTTCCTTCATTAATATTCATAACATAGGAAAATAATAAAAGAACATCATCCTAAAGTTTTACCTACATTTCAAAGCTTCTTGATGGGGAATGACACAAATACAGTACAAAGAAAATTATATAAAAAAAAATAAATGAGACAAGGCTCCTAACATGACCCTAAGAAACAAGGTTCTACACCTGACTGGCCAGTACCTGAAGAACAAGGCCTCTTCCCTGAACTCAAAAGTAATTTCAGGGCAGAGGCCATTTTCCTCAGGTACTGGTGGGGTTGGGTATACAAACTTATTCCTTAGGAATTAGAGGATCAGGTTAGACCCTTGTTCCTCTCTCAGTTATTACCTAAATCTTTGGACTTCATCATTCCCTCTTAAGAAATCTTGAAAAATTAACAAAATCTTAGAAAGATGTTCTTTCATATTTTCCGGTTATGAATATTTCTAAAGTTATTTCATTTCTAAAATGATAACCAGCATAATAGTGACGCCAAGCAATGCCAGAGTAAACTCGACATGAAACAGTCAGGAAAAAGCTAGGTAAAACTGTACAGTCACAACAATAAAGTGTCACACAGAAATGCTAAATTGAACTAAAGGAATACAATGAAATTAATGTCACAAATATAAGGTACATTTTAAAGATAAATAAACTATACATTGCTAAAGTCATTATGCCTCTAAAATGGCAACCACCATCGTAGTGACACTAAGCATTGGTAAGTAAACACACCACAAAACGATCAGTAAGCAGGGTAAAAACTACACAGCCAGAATGACAAAATCTTCCATCAAAGTGCTGAAGTTAACCAGGAAATACAAAAAATTATATTCTCACAAACATATAATATTTTGATGCTGAAATTACAAACTATACATCACTAAAGTCATATATTTCTATAATGACGACCACTTTTGTAATGATGTTATGCACTGCCAAAGTAAACTAACCATGAAATGATTGGCAGACGGCCAAGAAAGAACTGCTTGACAAAACAACAAAATCTTTCATGAAAAACACCTCAGTAAACAACAAGTAAATGCTGTTATAACTACAAGTTAACTTTCTAAAGGTAAAATTACAAATTATACATTCCTCTTCTAGGAAGCATCCCTCATTTTTACTGAGGGAGGCCTGTACATACAGATAACATGTAAAAACTACATTGGATATACGAAAACACCATTGTTACAGTTATGGAATGTTCAGAGCTCATTATGGGCATACAGCAAGATTGGATGTATAATCCAAGAATGTCCATTATTTGAACACTACTACGTTCTAGGGAATCCAAATTGGAGATCTGTCTGTACCATGTTTTGTCTATAAAGATGTTTAGATGGATGAACTTCCCAAAACACAAATTTATGTTGCTCATGGAGTTCTTCTTTACCAGCACTCTTTATTGTCTATAAAACCAGTTGTATGTTGTTTTTCATTGAGAGGTGGAGGTGTTAACGGACTCTGCTCGCTCGTGATTACATTGCAAGTGAAAAGTTACCTTTAGCAAGGCTGTACCATGAGGAACATATTCTCATCACAGAACTTCTCTCTCCAATGGGGACTACATTTCCCTGCTGCTGGAAGTAGTGCAACCTTGAGCTGCAGGAGCCTTTAGAAGAGTCCTAGATAACACTAGGACTCTTTCATAGAAATTGATCTAAAGGGTGTGTGGTCCAGATGTTTGCTTTGTCGAGTTTGTGTTAAACACAGTTTAAGAAATAAATTGTTTGTGGTATTTATGGATCTGAAAAAGTGTATAATACGGTTAATAGAAAGGCCTCGTGAAAGGTGCTACAAATATATGGGGTAAATGAAAAGTTCACTAGTTAGAGATTCTGTTGCCATGGCCACCCCCTTGAGGGAGTTCCAGTTGGGAACAGGCTTCAGAGATATGGATAGATAGAGTGGAAAGTTTCTAAATGCAGTGAGGTATTTTTACCAGGAAAAAAAGACATGTATTTGTGAGCAGGAAGGGAGGAGGGTGAATGGCTCCCATTGAAATTGGGTCTGTATCTTGGATGAGGGGTGTCACAATGGTTGTTTTATCTGTGTTTGGACAGGGTGCTGAGGGAAGTAATGCAAGAATCCTAGAGTGAGGGACACGGTTACAGTATACTAGGAGAAGGGAGTTGAGGATAAATGGAAGGTAAATCATTTGCAGTTTGCAGATGACACAGCCATGTTGACAGACTTCAGAGATAAACTTCTGAAGCTGGTGACAGAGTCAGGTAGTGTTTAAAAGGGAAAAGTTTACCGTAAATTTAAAGTAAGGTAATAAGGTGCAGCATGGTTGGGATGAGGGTTAAGACAGGATTGTTTTATTGCAAGTGTGAATGGGAAGGAAACTGGGTGCTTTCAGTATGTGGGAATGGACATGGTGATGGATGGAACCATGATGACTGAATTGAGTCATATGTTGGGAAAAAATAGTAAGGCTAAGGCCTTTGATGCAGTAAGGAGCAAGTGGAGGGAGAGGTAATTGTTTGTAGGGGCAAAGATAATTTTGTTTAAGGGTACAGTTGTGCCAACAGTACTGAGTAGATGCGAGTCAGGCTTTGAATGCAAAAGATAGTAAGAGGGTGGATGTGTTGAAAGTGAAATATCAGGGGACAATATGTGGTGTGATGCAGGTTGATTGTATATGACTGAATTGTGGAATTCATTGCAGTCTGACTGGGTGGGTTTGCTGAAATTGTTCACACAAATGGAGAGGGCAGTCAGAGTGAGATTGACTTATGTGTGTCAGAAGTTGGGGAAGGGGGAGATTGAGAAGGGTGTAGTGAAGGAGATATTAGGCTGCTAGGGTCTAAACATTCATGAAGATAAGCTTGAATGGGATAGAAGGAAGTGGGCTGATGTTTGTGGGGGGAATGTGTTGTCAGTGGCCTAAAGGTAAACCATAGAAGATTCTGTGGGACTTGGCTGTTGATGGTTGGCCTAGGTTGTGGTATATTATATATGAGAGCTGGAGATTTTACAATTGCAAATGAGGACATTGTTTGTTCCTGATGCTACATCTGTATGGCAGGAGAGGTAGTTAAATTTTAAATGAAAGTTCATTAGATATTTAGTTCTATGAGCGTTTGAATTTTAGTTCAGATGTTGTATGGAAAGGAATACCTGAATAAAAGAATTTCACTGGCCCATATACTTTCCAGCACATTTATGTAATATACTGTTTTTATATTTGTGATCATGTTATAATGTAAAGAGGCATTACAAATTTACCTCTCAATGAATTTTGATTTGACTGCAGGTATGATTAGGATTTTGAACATTTTGATAAGGTACTGAAGTTCATAATGGTAACAATCTTGCACTAATATCTTAATGAATCTTATCATCTACTAGTCTGGAATAATGTATCCCATATATGTACCTTCCATCATTGTACAATCCTTAGTATCAGATTTGGCTCAACTATAGATGTGTTATGAAAATGATTTTGAACTTGTTGTTTGTGTACATTTGTAAAACTCTTTTGACTTTTTTTGACATGATAAACCTTAGCTGATACATTGAAAATCCAGAGTTGCAATATGTTTCTCAAAATTGTAGAAACTCTCAATGTAGATGGTGCATCATCTTTTAAAAGTGAAAAACAAATGAAGGGACACCTAAATTTATTGTTTTTTGTAGTAATGTACAGGTACCGTTCACTTATCTGAACCAGAGAAAATCTAGAATGAGGTTGTAAGGATCAGCATTTAAGATGACGAAGGAACTGGTGAGCTACAGCTACAGCATTATGATATATCATGACACAGTGTATTGCATGCCATTGATTTCTTGAATTCTTCACACTCAGTGGTCAGGGAAATCCAAGATTAGTATATATTGATGTTAGCTTGAGAAAAGAAAACAACAGTGCTTGTAATCCACTCACATTGATATCTTTGGGAATGAACAAACTGATCACAGGCAAAAGCATCTATGATTACCTCCTTTGACACTTATTTTCCCCTCCCATACAGCAATATGAAGCCCCAGATTGGAGAATGCTTGTACAACAGATGAAACGAAGAATGGAAACAGAACAGAGATTCAAAAGGACTGGCAGCTCAGTAAGAAGTGATCGATCTAGCTGACAAAGAGCAGTGGTTGTATAAGGCTATGGATCACACATACAAGATTGACTTATGAATGATCAGTGGAAGGAGACCAGCCTTCAACCTGTGGAAATGCCAGGGTGACATTGACTATAACTCATATAGTGCAAAGGTGTGGATTTTCCAGCATCAGTAAGGAAGTTCCTAACCCCCACTCTTCACTGAAAAGTGGTTTTAGCATTGACTGTGATATGTTGTATGTTTGGTTTTCATGGTAAATGTGTGTACAATGTAAGATATAGGACATTACCAAGCTACATTCACTTTACATGTGAAAATAAGTTTGGTTATGAATTTAACAAGAAAATTTGCCAATAGCCGTTTTCATGGCAGATAGTTTTAAAGAATCGTCAATGAATCACTACAAAACACAGTATCACTTATCCCTCTCCAGAAGTAAACTTATGTCTAAGCTTTTCTTTATCAATTTGTTTTTCATATTCAGTTGGTGGTAAAGGGGCTGTATTCTGGTTTCTCCTTTATTCCGTTCTTTTTTTTCAGCTATTTCAGCCACAATTTTTTCTAGCTTCATCTTTAGTCTAATTTTTTTCCCCTCTATGTATTACCAGTGAAATTCACCAGGGACTTATGGCTTACTTGCCTTCCTTAAAGTTGCAGTCTAATGCCATTTGTTCAAATGTCACCTTCCCTCTTTCCGTTTTATTCACTAATTCTTAAATGTCCTGTCTTATTAATTAAACCTCCTGTGTCTGTAGCTTTTAGTACAGTATAATCTTAATAAGTCAGATATCAGGAACATCCTTGAAATTTAAATAAAATGGCATTAAGTAAACCAGTCACCAAACTTACTACCTAGCATTTCTTTAATTTCACCAACAGATCTTGTCCACTTTCCTTAATCAAGCCTCAGAAATGCTTTATGTCTTTTCCACAACAATCTTGTTTGCCATATATGAAGTAAGCAGAATTTTTGCTTTTTTGAAGCATTATAGCTTCCCTCTTCGTGCCTTTCATGTTGGCCCTCACCATAACTGTCACGTTCCTTTCTCCACTTCACGTGTTGCATTTGTTCCCCTTTAACATCGAAGAAAAATCAAGCAACAGTTGATAAAACGGCTTAGTATCATCTTCATTGAAACTATCCCTTCATTTTTACTCATTTAAGATGTAGGCATTGTGAAACCATCATTTCTAATGTCCCTATTGTGAAAGTAACTTTTATAAGTTTGTACCATATTACTATTGTATTTGTCAATTTTTGACTCCTCTGTTATGTAGACCATACCTCCTTTGTCTGCACCTTGTAGTTCAGTATAATCTTAATGAATCAAAGCTCTAGGTAACTGCCTTGAAATTTGAGTTAGTTGATGAAATAGAATACAGTCTTGCCAAGGATCTTCTTACTTCAAAGAAGTCCTTCCTTCCCCTGCTATGGCCTGTAGTGCAGTCTTGAAGCTATAGGAGCTAATGGATCACAGGGGGCCCAAGGGTCACATACAACAAATATGAAGCACTTCCCACATCATTAACACAATAGCAACACACATACTAAATGTCCTCAGAACACTAATTGACACTAGATATGGACTGGTAAGAGAATCCCTCAACATCCTTACAACAATTCCTCCACTTCACTTTTAACTGTGCTTCATCTACCTGGTCTTCCACCTTTTCAAAGTCAAATACAACAAAGCTTCCAACCACAAAAGTAGTGCACTCAGCACAATCACTAGCTACCTGGCAACTACAAACACCCAGACACTTTCACAGTGAAATAAACATCATCCAAATACAGTCCCACCTCATCATGCTTGGCACTTATCTATGCAATAGCACTCTAGAGCCCCTCCACCCTAAGCACTCCATAACTAATCACCATCTCCCAAGTAAATTTAAGAGGCTTACCCCTAACTCCTACTTTAATAACTTGTACTCACAGATCCCCCAACCTCAACATATAAATTACTAACAGAACACATACACACTGAAATAACCAATCAAGCACTAAACAACTGCCCTCTCAACTCAGTCTTAAAATCTTTGATATATGCCACCTTTCAGAAACCATGATCCCCAGACAAACAATAAGTCACACTTCTGCTTAAGTGATGTCACTATTCACTGCAACACTACAAACATTGATTCAACATATCCCAAGACCCCTCTTGCCCATGATACAACTATCATAAAAAAGACACCAAGCACTTATTACTCTATTGACCTGCATTTCCCACACATAGATACATACATGTGACCTGTAATCCCAACCTTTGGGCATGGTCATCTTTCCGAGTGCTGAAGGTGCTTAATAAGGATAAAAAGGACTTCTGGGGCAGGAAAGTAGGATTTTTTTTTTTTTTTTTTTTTTTTATACTTTGTCGCTGTCTCCCGCGTTTGCGAGGTAGCGCAAGGAAACAAACGAAAGAAATGGCCCAACCCCCCCCATACACATGTACATACACACGTCCACACACGCAAATATACATACCTACACAGCCTTCCATGGTTTACCCCAGACGCTTCACATGCCTTGATTCAATCCACTGACAGCACGTCAACCCCTGTATACCACATCGCTCCAATTCACTCTATTCCTTGCCCTCCTTTCACCCTCCTGCATGTTCAGGCCCCGATCACACAAAATCCTTTTCACTCCATCTTTCCACCTCCAATTTGGTCTCCCTCTTCTCCTCGTTCCCTCCACCTCCGACACATATATCCTCTTGGTCAATCTTTCCTCACTCATTCTCTCCATGTGCCCAAACCATTTCAAAAACACCCTCTTCTGCTCTCTCAACCACGCTCTTTTTATTTCCACACATCTCTCTTACCCTTACGTTACTTACTCGATCAAACCACCTCACACCACACATTGTCCTCAAACATCTCATTTCCAGCACGTCCATCCTCCTGCGCACAACTCTATCCATAGCCCACGCCTCGCAACCATACAACATTGTTGGAACCACTATTCCCTCAAACATACCCATTTTTGCTTTCCGGGATAATGTTCTCGACTTCCACACATTTTTCAAGGCTCCCAAAATTTTCGCCCCCTCCCCCACCCTATGATCCACTTCCGCTTCCATGGTTCCATCCGCTGACAGATCCACTCCCAGATATCTAAAACACTTCACTTCCTCCAGCCTCTCACCATTCAAACTCACCTCCCAATTGACTTGACCCTCAACCCTACTGTACCTAATAACCTTGCTCTTATTAACATTTACTCTTAACTTTCTTCTTCCACACACTTTACCAAACTCCGTCACCAGCTTCTGCAGTTTCTCACATGAATCCGCCACCAGCGCTGTATCATCAGCGAACAACAACTGACTCACTTCCCAAGCTCTCTCATCCCCAACAGACTTCATACTTGCCCCTCTTTCCAAAACTCTTGCATTTACCTCCCTAACAACCCCATCCATAAACAAATTAAACAACCATGGAGACATCACACACCCCTGCCGCAAACCTACATTCACTGAGAACCAATCACTTTCCTCTCTTCCTACACGTACACATGCCTTACATCCTCCATAAAAACTTTTCACTGCTTCTAACAACTTGCCTCCCACACCATATATTCTTAATACCTTCCACAGAGCATCTCTATCAACTCTATCATATGCCTTCTCCAGATCCATAAATGCTACATACAAATCCATTTGCTTTTCTAAGTATTTCTCACATACATTCTTCAAAGCAAACACCTGATCCACACATCCTCTACCACTTCTGAAACCACACTGCTCTTCCCCAATCTGATGCTCTGTACATGCCTTCACCCTCTCAATCAATACCCTCCCATATAATTTACCAGGAATACTCAACAAACTTATACCTCTGTAATTTGAGCACTCACTCTTATCCCCTTTGCCTTTGTACAACGGCACTATGCAAGCATTCCGCCAATCCTCAGGCACCTCACCATGAGTCATACATACATTAAATAACCTTACCAACCAGTCAACAATACAGTCACCCCCTTTTTTAATAAATTCCACTGCAATACCATCCAAACCTGCTGCCTTGCCGGCTTTCATCTTCCGCAAAGCTTTTACTACCTCTTCTCTGTTTACCAAATCATTTTCCCTAACCCTCTCACTTTGCACACCACCTCGACCCAAACACCCTATATCTGCCACTCTGTCATCAGACACATTCAACAAACCTTCAAAATACTCATTCCATCTCCTTCTCACATCACCACTACTTGTTATCACCTCCCCATTTACGCCCTTTACTGAAGTTCCCATTTGCTCCCTTGTCTTACGCACCCTATTTACCTCCTTCCAGAACATCTTTTTATTCTCCCTAAAATTTACTGATAGTCTCTCACCCCAACTCTCATTTGCCCTTTTTTTCACCTCTTGCACCTTTCTCTTGACCTCCTGTCTCTTTCTTTTATACTTCTCCCACTCAATTGCATTTTTTCCCTGCAAAAATCGTCCAAATGCCTCTCTCTTCTCTTTCACTAATACTCTTACTTCTTCATCCCACCACTCACTACCCTTTCTAAACAGCCCACCTCCCACTCTTCTCATGCCACAAGCATCTTTTGCGCAATCCATCACTGATTCCCTAAATACATCCCATTTCACTACAGAGAAGAGGTAGTGAAAGCTTTGCGGAAGATGAAAGCCGGCAAGGCAGCAGGTTTGGATGGTATTGCAGTGGAATTTATTAAAAAAGGGGGTGACTGTATTGTTGACTGGTTGGTAAGGTTATTTAATGTATGTATGACTCATAGTGAGGTGCCTGAGGATTGGCGGAATGCGTGCATAGTGCCATTGTACAAAGGCAAAGGGGATAAGAGTGAGTGCTCAAATTACAGAGGTATAAGTTTGTTGAGTATTCCTGGTAAATTATATGGGAGGGTATTGATTGAGAGGGTGAAGGCATGTACAGAGCATCAGATTGGGGAAGAGCAGTGTGGTTTCAGAAGTGGTAGAGGATGTGTGGATCAGGTGTTTGTTTTGAAGAATGTATGTGAGAAATACTTAGAAAAGCAAATGGATTTGTATGTAGCATTTATGGATCTGGAGAAGGCATATGATAGAGTTGATAGAGATGCTCTGTGGAAGGTATTAAGAATATATGGTGTGGGAGGAAAGTTGTTAGAAGCAGTGAAAAGTTTTTATCGAGGATGTAAGGCATGTGTACGTGTAGGAAGAGAGGAAAGTGATTGGTTCTCAGTGAATGTAGGTTTGCGGCAGGGGTGTGTGATGTCTCCATGGTTGTTTAATTTGTTTATGGATGGGGTTGTTAGGGAGGTAAATGCAAGAGTTTTGGAAAGAGGGGCAAGTATGAAGTCTGTTGGGGATGAGAGAGCTTGGGAAGTGAGTCAGTTGTTGTTCGCTGATGATACAGCGCTGGTGGCTGATTCATGTGAGAAACTGCAGAAGCTGGTGACTGAGTTTGGTAAAGTGTGTGGAAGAAGAAAGTTAAGAGTAAATGTGAATAAGAGCAAGGTTATTAGGTACAGTAGGGTTGAGGGTCAAGTCAATTGGGAGGTGAGTTTGAATGGAGAAAAACTGGAGGAAGTGAAGTGTTTTAGATATCTGGGAGTGGATCTGGCAGCGGATGGAACCATGGAAGCGGAAGTGGATCATAGGGTGGGGGAGGGGGCGAAGATTCTGGGGGCCTTGAAGAATGTGTGGAAGTCGAGAACATTATCTCGGAAAGCAAAAATGGGTATGTTTGAAGGAATAGTGGTTCCAACAATGTTGTATGATTGCGAGGCGTGGGCTATGGATAGAGTTGTGCGCAGGAGGATGGATGTGCTGGAAATGAGATGTTTGAGGACAATGTGTGGTGTGAGGTGGTTTGATCGAGTGAGTAACGTAAGGGTAAGAGAGATGTGTGGAAATAAAAAGAGCGTGGTTGAGAGAGCAGAAGAGGGTGTTTTGAAGTGGTTTGGGCACATGGAGAGGATGAGTGAGGAAAGATTGACCAAGAGGATATATGTGTCGGAGGTGGAGGGAGCAAGGAGAAGAGGGAGACCAAATTGGAGGTGGCAAGATGGAGTGAAGAAGATTTTGTGTGATCGGGGCCTGAACATGCAGGAGGGTGAAAGGAGGGCAAGGAATAGAGTGAATTGGAGCGATGTGGTATACCGGGGTTGACGTGCTGTCAGTGGATTGAATCAAGGCATGTGAAGCGTCTGGGGTAAACCATGGAATGCTGTGTAGGTATGTATATTTGCGTGTGTGGACGTATGTATATACATGTGTATGGGGGTGGGTTGGGCCATTTCTTTCGTCTGTTTCCTTGCGCTACCTCGCAAACGCGGGAGACAGCGATAAAAAAAAAAATATATATATATATATATATATATATATATATATATATATATATATATATATATATATATATATATATATATATATATATATTATTTTTTTTTGCTGTCTCCCGCGTTTGCGAGGTAGCACAAGGAAACAGACGAAAGAAATGGCCCAACCCACCCCCATACACATGTATATACATACGTCCACACACGCAAATATACATACCAACACAGCTTTCCATGGTTTACCCCAGACGCTTCACATGCCCTGATTCAATCCACTGACAGCACGTCAACCCGGGTATACCACATCGATCCAATTCACTCTATTCCTTGCCCTCCTTTCACCCTCCTGCATGTTCAGGCCCCAATCACACAAAATCTTTTTCACTCCATCTTTCCACCTCCAATTTGGTCTCCCACTTCTCCTCGTTCCCTCCACCTCCGACACATATATCTTCTTGGTCAATCTTTCCTCACTCATTCGCTCCATGTGCCCAAACCATTTCAAAACACCCTCTTCTGCTCTCTCAACCACGCTCTTTTTATTTCCACACATCTCTCTTACCCTTACGTTACTTACTTGATCAAACCCCCTCACACCACACATTGTCCTCAAACACCTCATTTCCAGCACATCCATCCTCCTGCGCACAACTCTATCCATAGCCCACGCCTCGCAACCATACAACATTGTTGGAACCACTATTCCTTCAAACATACCCATTTTTGCTTTCCGAGATAATGTTCTCGACTTCCACACATTCTTCAAGGCTCCCAGGATTTTCGCCCCCTCCCCCACCCTATGATCCACTTCCGCTTCCATGGTTCCATCCGCTGCCAGATCCACTCCCAGATATCTAAAACACTTTACTTCCTCCAGTTTTTCTCCATTCAAACTTACCTCCCAATTGACTTGACCCTCAACCCTAATGTACCTAATTACCTCGCTCTTATTCACATTTACTCTTAACTTTCTTCTTTCACACACTTTACCAAACTCAGTCACCAGCTTCTGCAGTTTCCCACATGAATCAGCCACCAGCGCTGTATCATCAGCGAACAACAACTGACTCACTTCCCAAGCTCTCTCATCCCCAACAGTCTTCATCCTTGCCCCTCTTTCCAAAACTCTTGCATTTACCTCCCTAACAACCCCATCCATAAACAAATTAAACAACCATGGAGACATCACACATCCCTGCCGCAAACCTACATTCACTGAGAACCAATCACTTTCCTCTCTTCCTACACGTATACATGCCTTACATCCTCGATAAAAACTTTTCACTGCTTCTAACAACTTGCCTCCCACACCATATATTCTTAATACCTTCCACAGAGCATCTCTATCTACTCTATCATATGCCTTCTCCAGATCCATATATGCTACATACAAATCCATTTGCTTTTCTAAGTATTTCTCACATACATTCTTCAAAGCAAACACCTGATCCACACATCCTCTTCCACTTCTGAAACCACACTGCTCTTCCCCAATCTGATGCTCTGTACATGCCTTCACCCTTCAATCAATACCCTCCCATATAATTTACCAGGAATACTCAACAAACTTATACCTCTGTAATTTGAGCACTCACTCTTATCCCCTTTGCCTTTGTACAATGGCACTATGCACGCATTCCGCCAATCCTCAGGCACCTCACCATGAGTCATACATACATTAAATAACCTTACCAACCAGTCAACAATACAGTCACCCCCTTTTTTAATAAATTCCACTGCAATACCATCCAAACCTGCTGCCTTGCCGGCTTTCATCTTCCGCAAAGCTTTTACTACCTCTTCTCTGTTTACCAAATCATTTTCCCCTAACCCTCTCACTTTGCACACCACCTCGACCCAAACACCCTATATCTGCCACTCTGTCATCAGACACATTCAACAACCTTCAAAATACTCATTCCATCTCCTTCTCACATCACCACTACTTGTTATCACCTCCCCATTTACGCCCTTTACTGAAGTTCCCATTTGCTCCCTTGTCTTACGCACCCTATTTACCTCCTTCCAGAACATCTTTTTATTCTCCCTAAAATTTACTGATAGTCTCTCACCCCAACTCTCATTTGCCCTTTTTTCACCTCTTGCACCTTTCTCTTGACCTCCTGTCTCTTTCTTTTATACTTCTCCCACTCAATTGCATTTTTTCCCTGCAAAATCGTCCAAATGCCTCTCTCTTCTCTTTCACTAATACTCTTACTTTCATCCCACCACTCACTACCCTTTCTAAACAGCCCACTCCCACTCTTCTCATGCCACAAGCATCTTTGCGCAATCCATCACTGATTCCCTAAATACATCCCATTTCACTACAGAGAAGAGGTAGTGAAAGCTTTGCGGAAGATGAAAGCCGCAAGGCAGCAGGTTTGGATGGTATTGCAGTGGAATTTATTAAAAAAGGGGTGACTGTATTGTTGACTGGTTGGTAAGGTTATTTAATGTATGTATGACTCATAGTGAGGTGCCTGAGGATTGGCGGAATGCGTGCATAGTGCCATTGTACAAAGGCAAAGGGGATAAGAGTGAGTGCTCAAATTACAGAGGTATAAGTTTGTTGAGTATTCCTGGTAAATTATATGGGAGGGTATTGATTGAGAGGGTGAAGGCATGTACAGAGCATCAGATTGGGGAAGAGCAGTGTGGTTTCAGAAGTGGTAGAGGATGTGTGGATCAGGTGTTTGTTTTGAAGAATGTATGTGAGAAATACTTAGAAAAGCAAATGGATTTGTATGTAGCATTTATGGATCTGGAGAAGGCATATGATAGAGTTGATAGAGATGCTCTGTGGAAGGTATTAAGAATATATGGTGTGGGAGGAAAGTTGTTAGAAGCAGTGAAAAGTTTTTATCGAGGATGTAAGGCATGTGTACGTGTAGGAAGAGAGGAAAGTGATTGGTTCTCAGTGAATGTAGGTTTGCGGCAGGGGTGTGTGATGTCTCCATGGTTGTTTAATTTGTTTATGGATGGGGTTGTTAGGGAGGTAAATGCAAGAGTTTTGGAAAGAGGGGCAAGTATGAAGTCTGTTGGGGATGAGAGAGCTTGGGAAGTGAGTCAGTTGTTGTTCGCTGATGATACAGCGCTGGTGGCTGATTCATGTGAGAAACTGCAGAAGCTGGTGACTGAGTTTGGTAAAGTGTGTGAAAGAAGAAAGTTAAGTGTAAATGTGAATAAGAGCAAGGTTATTAGGTACAGTAGGGTTGAGGGTCAAGTCAATTGGGAGGTGAGTTTGAATGGAGAAAAACTGGAGGAAGTGAAGTGTTTTAGATATCTGGGAGTGGATCTGGCAGCGGATGGAACCATGGAAGCGGAAGTGGATCATAGGGTGCGGGAGGGGGCGAAGATTCTGGGGGCCTTGAAGAATGTGTGGAAGTCGAGAACATTATCTCGGAAAGCAAAAATGGGTATGTTTGAAGGAATAGTGGTTCCAACAATGTTGTATGATTGCGAGGCGTGGGCTATGGATAGAGTTGTGCGCAGGAGGATGGATGTGCTGGAAATGAGATGTTTGAGGACAATGTGTGGTGTGAGGTGGTTTGATCGAGTGAGTAACGTAAGGGTAAGAGAGATATGTGGAAATAAAAAGAGCGTGGTTGAGAGAGCAGAAGAGGGTGTTTTGAAGTGGTTTGGGCACATGGAGAGGATGAGTGAGGAAAGATTGACCAAGAGGATATATGTGTCGGAGGTGGAGGGAGCAAGGAGAAGAGGGAGACCAAATTGGAGGTGGAAAGATGGAGTGAAGAAGATTTTGTGTGATTGGGGCCTGAACATGCAGGAGGGTGAAAGGAGGGCAAGGAATAGAGTGAATTGGAGCGATGTGGTATACCGGGGTTGACGTGCTGTCAGTGGATTGAATCAAGGCATGTGAAGCGTCTGGGGTAAACCATGGAATGCTGTGTAGGTATGTATATTTGCGTGTGTGGACGTATGTATATACATGTGTATGGGGGTGGGTTGGGCCATTTCTTTCGTCTGTTTCCTTGCGCTACCTCGCAAACGCGGGAGACAGCGATAAAAAAAAATATATATATATATATATATATATATATATATATATATATATATATATATATATATATTTTTTTTTATATATATATAAAAATATATATATATATATATATATATATATATATATATATATATATATATATATATATATATATATTTTTTTTGCTGTCTCCCGCGTTTGCGAGGTAGCACAAGGAAACAGACGAAAGAAATGGCCCAACCCACCCCCATACACATGTATATACATACGTCCACACACGCAAATATACATACCAACACAGCTTTCCATGGTTTACCCCAGACGCTTCACATGCCCTGATTCAATCCACTGACAGCACGTCAACCCGGGTATACCACATCGATCCAATTCACTCTATTCCTTGCCCTCCTTTCACCCTCCTGCATGTTCAGGCCCCAATCACACAAAATCTTTTTCACTCCATCTTTCCACCTCCAATTTGGTCTCCCACTTCTCCTCGTTCCCTCCACCTCCGACACATATATCTTCTTGGTCAATCTTTCCTCACTCATTCTCTCCATGTGCCCAAACCATTTCAAAACACCCTCTTCTGCTCTCTCAACCACGCTCTTTTTATTTCCACACATCTCTCTTACCCTTACGTTACTTACTTGATCAAACCCCCTCACACCACACATTGTCCTCAAACACCTCATTTCCAGCACATCCATCCTCCTGCGCACAACTCTATCCATAGCCCACGCCTCGCAACCATACAACATTGTTGGAACCACTATTCCTTCAAACATACCCATTTTTGCTTTCCGAGATAATGTTCTCGACTTCCACACATTCTTCAAGGCTCCCAGGATTTTCGCCCCCTCCCCCACCCTATGATCCACTTCCGCTTCCATGGTTCCATCCGCTGCCAGATCCACTCCCAGATATCTAAAACACTTTACTTCCTCCAGTTTTTCTCCATTCAAACTTACCTCCCAATTGACTTGACCCTCAACCCTAATGTACCTAATTACCTCGCTCTTATTCACATTTACTCTTAACTTTCTTCTTTCACACACTTTACCAAACTCAGTCACCAGCTTCTGCAGTTTCCCACATGAATCAGCCACCAGCGCTGTATCATCAGCGAACAACAACTGACTCACTTCCCAAGCTCTCTCATCCCCAACAGTCTTCATCCTTGCCCCTCTTTCCAAAACTCTTGCATTTACCTCCCTAACAACCCCATCCATAAACAAATTAAACAACCATGGAGACATCACACATCCCTGCCGCAAACCTACATTCACTGAGAACCAATCACTTTCCTCTCTTCCTACACGTATACATGCCTTACATCCTCGATAAAAACTTTTCACTGCTTCTAACAACTTGCCTCCCACACCATATATTCTTAATACCTTCCACAGAGCATCTCTATCTACTCTATCATATGCCTTCTCCAGATCCATATATGCTACATACAAATCCATTTGCTTTTCTAAGTATTTCTCACATACATTCTTCAAAGCAAACACCTGATCCACACATCCTCTTCCACTTCTGAAACCACACTGCTCTTCCCCAATCTGATGCTCTGTACATGCTTTCACCCTGTCAATCAATACCCTCCCATATAATTTACCAGGAATACTCAACAAACTTATACCTCTGTAATTTGAGCACTCACTCTTATCCCCTTTGCCTTTGTACAATGGCACTATGCACGCATTCCGCCAATCCTCAGGGACCTCACCATGAGTCATACATACATTAAATAACCTTACCAACCAGTCAATAATACAGTATATATATATATATATATATATATATATATATATACTGTATATATATATATATATATATATATATATATATATACAGTATATATATATATATACAGTATATATATATATATATATATATATATATATATATATATATATATATATATATATATATATATATATATATATATGCTTGATAAATGCTTGATGTCTTCATTTTGGTAATTGTACTGTGGTCAAGAAGGGTCTTGGGATGTGTTGAAATGGTGTTTGTGGGTAATTATAAGAATTAGCAATGTTGAGAATATAGAGATACATAATTGTAGGAATTAGTGATGTTCAGAATATAGAGAGGAATGTGTGACTTGTATGTTTGGTGTGTGTAGCTTCTGGTAAATGCATGTCTAGTTGGTTGGACTTTAAGATTGAGTTGGGAGGGTGGGTGTTTAGTGCTTGTTAGATTATATCAGTGTGTATGTGTTTTGTCAGTGTTACATTTGTGGGGGGAGTCTGTGAGTAACTGTTTCTGAAGAGGGAGGCAGGGTGCACTTTTTATTTCTACTTGGTGTTTGGTGGATAGTTTTGGAGTGATTTGGGTGGGAGGGGCCTAGTGCTGTTACATAGTATTAGGTGCAGAGCATGTTGAGGTGGGCTGATCTTTGATTGTTGATGGTTGCTTAGCAGCTAGTGATTGTTCTGTGTGCACAATTTTCTGTGGTTTGCAGCTTTGTTAGATTTGCTTTAGAGAAGATGTAAGACCAGGCAGGTGAAGCATATTATAAAATGGAGCAGATGAATTATTTGCGGAGGAAGTTGTGATACTTTTTCTTGTCCAAATCTGGTACCAGTAAGTGTTCAGAGGGCATTTTCTGATATGTTGTGTTGCTTTTGTGTTGATGTTATTGGCGTAAGGGAATGTTGTGTGTGTTGTATATGATGCCTAGAATAGTTGGTAATTTGCTCACTGGGAATTATTATCCAGTCATGGTGACTGGAGGGTGTTAACTACATTCTTTTTTGTCTTAGGCTAAAATTGATTGCAAACTTTTGTTGGGATACAGAAATTCTTTTCTGGGTGAGCCAGTGTTCCAGTTGTGCAATGTAGAGTCAAATGTTTATTGTTGCTACCGTGGTATCAGGGTGTTGTGATGTGATTGTGAGATCATCTGCATATGTATTTGCTTATAATTACCCCAAGACCAATTTCTAAGAGTCCTGGTACTACTTAGTACCTTTATAAAGGCTCTTGCAGCCCAAGGCTGCATCACTTCCAAAAGCAGGGAAATGCAGATTCCTTTGGAGTGAAAAGTCTTTGATGAGACAGTACTCCCAATTAAACAGCCTTATCAAAGGTGACTTTTCACTAGCAGTGTAACCTTGAACAGGCAGAGGCTGTTAACAGAATATCAACTGCATATATATATATATATATATATATATATATATTTTTTTTTTTTTTTTTTTTTTTTTTTTTTTTTTTGCTTTGTCGCTTTCTCCCGCGTTTGCGAGGTAGCGCAAGGAAACAGACGAAAGAAATGGCCCAACCCACCCCCACACACAATGTACATACATACACGTCCACACACGCAAATATACACACCTATACATCTCAATGTACACACACACATACACACACAGACACATACATATACACCCATGCACACAATTCACACTGTCTGCCTTTATACATTCCCATCGCCACCTCGCCACACATGGAATACCATCCCCCTCCCCCCTCATGTGTGCGAGGTAGCACTAGGAAAAGACAACACAGGCCCCATTCGTTCACACTCAGTCTCTAGCTGTCATGCAATAATGCCCAAAACCACAGCTCCCTTTCCACATCCAGGCCCCACACAACTTTCCATGGTTTACCCCAGACGCTTCACATGCCCTGATTCAATCCACTGACAGCACGTCAACCCCGGCACACCACATCGATCCAATTCACTCTATTCCTTGCCCTCCCCTCACCCTCCTGCATGTTCAGGCCCCAATCACACAAAATCCCCTTCACTCCATCCTTCCACCTCCAATTTGGTCTCCCACTTCTCCTCATTCTCTCCACCTCCGACACACATATCCTCTATATATATATTATTATTATTTTTTTTATTATCATTTTGCTTTGTCGCTGTCTCCCGTGTTTGCTAGGTAGCGCAAGGAAACAGACGAAAGAAATGGCCCAACCCACCCCCATACACAATGTATACACACATGTCCACACAAGTAAATATACATACCTATACATCTCAATGTACACATATATATATACATACACAGACACATACAGATATACCCATGCACACAATTCACACTGTCTGCCCCCATTCACTCCCATCGCCACCTCGCCACACATGGAATACCTTCCCCCTCCCCCCTCATGTGTGCGAGGTATCACTAGGAAAAGACAACAAAGGCCCCATTCGTTCACACTCAGTCTCTAGCTGCCACACAATAATGCCCGAAACCACAGCTCCCTTTCCACATCCAGGCCCCACACAACTTTCCATGGTTTACCCCAGAAGCTTCACATGCCCTGATTCAATCCACTGACAGCACATCAACCCTGGTATACCACATTGATCCAATTCACTCTATTCCTTGCCCTCCTTTCACCCTCCTGCATGTTCAGGCCCCGATCACACAAAATCTTTTTCACTCCATCTTTCCACCTCCAATTTGGTCTCCCACTTCTCCTCGTTCCCTCCACCTCCGACACATATATCCTCTTGGTCAATCTTTCCTCACTCATTCTCTCCATGTGCCCAAACCATTTCAAAACACCCTCTTCTGCTCTCTCAACCACGCTCTTTTTTATTTCCACACATCTCTCTTACCCTTACATTACTTACTCGATCAAACCACCTCACACCACACATTGTCCTCAAACATTTCATTTCCAGCACATCCACCCTCCTGCACACAACTCTATCCATAGCCCACGCCTCGCAACCATACAACATTGTTGGAACCACTATTCCTTCAAACATACCCATTTTTGCTTTCCGAGATAATGTTCTCGACTTCCACACATTCCACATATATTATCCCTGGGGATAGGGGAGAAAGAATACTTCCCACGTATTCCCTGCGTGTCGTAGAAGGCGACTAAAAGGGAAGGGAGCGGGGGGGCTGGAAATCCTCCCCTCTTGTTTTTTTTTAATTTTCCAAAAGAAGGAACAGAGAAGGGGGCCAGTGAGGATATTCCCTCAGAGGCCCAGTCCTCTGTTCTTAATGCTACCTTGCTAATGCGGGAAATGGCGAATAGTTTGAAAGAAAGATATATATATATATATATATATATATATATATATTGGCCCAAATGCATGGGTTACATTCCTGAAGAAATTAGCGTTTGGGAAAAGAATACCTCTGGGAAAATTAGGTAAGGAAAAATTAGAATATTTATGTGGGAAAATTAGGTTAGGAAAAACTAGAATATATGTATGACCTAGCATGACCCAACAGAGTGATAGTGTACCTGAATTATGTGATTGTAAAAAAAATAACCATGTGTGTGCATGTTTTATGCTGGTGTAGTCAGTTGAAATTCTTGTTTATAGGGTATGTGGTTGCTTTAACTTTGTTTAGATGACAGTTATTGCACTCTACCCTGCATGCAATTGTCCAATATCATTATTTTCTCAGCCTATGTCATTACTTTCTGCGTTACTTTCTTTTCTGCCATGTGTAATGTTTTTACCTCAGCTAGACGTAATGGATGTAAGGGAATTGAATTGAAATAGTGAAAAAAGGTGAAAACTTCTCTTGCTGTAAGTGCATTCAACACTTGTAAATACTATCGAATGAAATGTGATGGTGGGGCCATTCTTAGAAAATTTACTTTTATTCCAATTTTTATTAATTTAGAAAATAAACATGCATTTATTCATTTATTTGCTTATGATCAAGTTAGCATTTGCTTTTGGAGTGACACAAATGTATATATACCTGTTGAAATTGGCATATGGCATCATCATCATCACTAACTTCATTTTTCTCCCATTGTATGTATGGTAATTGAGTGATTGTCTTTTAAATGTATTTGGTACCCATATTAGCTCCCTTCCCTTCCCCTACTCAGAATGTAACCTAATTGCAACAGGATTTTTCAGACCTACTATGTTAAAGTGTTAAAACCTTAATCTGTTTTCTGTTTTTATCTGCAGTATGTAACAGACTGCTTTTGATCCCCCACAGTAGCATCTGTGCTGTCAGACACTAAATTCATACATTTTTTTGTTTTTGAAAATCTAACATGCCAGGCTGGTATTTATTGGCTTCCCTTGAGGTGCCACTGGTAATTGAAGATAATTTGTGCTACACCCAGTCAGGGTATGTCCCCAAAATGGCCAGTTTAAAGCAATAAATTGTGAAGTGAGAAGTGTGGCTTGAAAGACAAACTGTGGATATATCAAAACTGAATGCTCAGATGATAAAAATACCTTTGATGCCACAGACAAGGGTAGAGATGATGATTCAGGTATCTACCAGCCCTCATCATCAGACAAAAGTGAAAATGAGAAAGTGTTTGGACTCATGTGCAGTCTGCAACTTCATCTAATATTTTGGACTCTCAAGATTCACAAACTGGTAGATGCAGAGGAACAAGGAAAAACAATTAGAATAATAGCTCGTGAAAAATAATACAGAAAATAAATATAAGAAAAATATATAAAGTTGTGACTGCATTAAGTGAATTATTCCAGGCTTGCCCTATGGCATCTCCAACCCAAGGTGGCCTTTCAGGGACAAGCCTGGATGCAGTCAGCATCTGCAGTAAGTTTAGTCAGTAGTATTATATTGTCCTAAGGCATCACCCTCTCTAAAACTCATTCTCAATGAGCTACAAAGTTATGAGGAAGGTGGGCATGAACAAGTACAATACTGGACTAGGCTGCAAAGAAATTCAACATGTGCAGTAGTATTTCATTTATTTTATTATACATTGTAACTTTTATTGCTTCGTACTGGAGATATTGATGTAAGATTTATTTGTTGTATATAATATTAAGCAATCATTTATGAACAACTGCATGTAAAAAATCCAATGTAAGTTCGAACACAGTATCATAAAATAGTATCGTAAACACTTACAAGCAGTAGCATGCATCTCAACAAATTTGCTTCATAATGAAGTTATTATAATACTTACTATTTGGTCTATGCAGTATCAATGGAGCATTCATTTATGAGCAAATGCATGTAAAAAAACTGTAAGAACAGAATCAGCATGAAAAATTATTGTATATGTATATCTACTAGCAGCAGCTTGCATTTCAACAAACACTTTGCAGTCGTTATAACTTAAAATATTTACTATTTGGCATACACAATACAGCAATCATTTATGAACAAATAACTTTGTGTTATATTTACTACTTGGTGTATGCAATAATATTGTATACAATACTATTAAGTAATTATGTACAAACAAACGCATGTAAAAATGAAAGACTAAAGAAGCATTACAAAAGGATTATTGTAAACATTTACACATTAATGGTGGCATGCATCTCAACAAACTCGCTTCGTAATAGTAAAGTTATATTTACTGTTGGATGCATGCAGTATTATAAAGCATTCATTTACACAAACAAATCCACGTAAAACCAATGAATGACCAAAAACATCCCAGACTGATCACTGTAAACATTTACACAAAAGCAGTAGCATGCATCCCTACGAACTTGCTTTCTATTGGTAAAGTTGTTATAATATTTACTCTTTGGTTTATACAATATTATAGGGCAATAGTTTATGAAGAAATGCATGTAAAAAAAAAAAATAAGACCAAAAACAGCATCACAAATTCATTATTATAAGTAAGAATTTATGCATTATCAGTTGCATGCACCTCAACTTTCTTGCTTCATAATGGTGAAATTGATATGTGAAAAGAGCAGTCATTTACAAACAAATGCATGTATAAAACTACATTAGCATCAAAATTTGATTACTATTGATTACCGTCATTAACACTAACACACTGAGTGATATATGCTTTGGTTATAGGGTTGATTCTACCAAGTTTTAGGAATGTAATCAGAAGTTGCAGTGGTGTAACTTTGGGGAAGGGAACTTTGATTTTCTTGTTTGTTCTTACAGTAGTCGTCATTTCTCAAACAGAATCCACTCTCCCACATTTCTTCTACTTTGGGAATAATTTTCTGTTCACCACATATTTTTTATAAGTAAATGGGTTCAAGCACGGAACTATTCACTATTCAGTTCTACTGTTTCAAGTGTATACACATATATGTAGATATTTTGGCAGATATATATATACATGTTCATGCAAAAAGGTCACGTTAAGAAATTCTTTGGCTCCTTTTACTCCATGTTCTTAAGGCAGGTGAAGAACGTGAGCAGGGACATGACAATTGAAATTAAATAATTCTTATGGTTTAGGATCATAAAAGCCTTCTAGAATATGAAGAGTAATGTTTTTTTGCTAAATTTGTTACTGTATTCTTTATTCTTCCTGTGAAAATTTCTTTTGCAAATCCTATTTTAAAATAACACACTACATTTGAACAATATTATACTGGTAGTTTTTTTGTTAATTTATTGGAATTATAAACCTTGTATATTTAGTGCTAGTTTAACAAATAAAATTTATGTACTGCACATTGGCATGCACTAACTAAAATTACTTACAACACAGAAATGGATAAAACTAACCCAAAAAAAATTAATTTATTGTGTCTTTGAGATCATCTCTTTATTTACCACTAATCATCACAGATTCAGAATGAAATTCTGGTAATATTCGCCCAAGTGATTTGAGAGGGAATATCAAATAAACTATATTCAAGCATGTACTATTCTGTGATTGATGAATCCAAGGACATCAGCAAGGAAGAATAATTATCAATAGATGTTTGCTGTATGTATGAAAATAACAGGTGAGAAGTAGCTCTAGATTTTACTCTCCTCCACATCATTGTAGAAGTAATGAAAAATAAGCTGGGTGAAGTATTCAAGGTGTGTGCAATCAGTCATTGGATAGACATATGATGTTTCTTCTGCAATGAGTGGAGTCAATTGAGGAGTTCAAGTGCTGGTTCGCAAAGATCTGGAACCATGAGAAATTTGCATTCATTGTCATAATTACAGTCTTATTCTTGCTATTTTTGACAGTATCAAATCAGTTCAATTAGCTAACTCATTTTTCACCATGTAGATGTATGTATTTATGTCCTCACAAACAACACATGAAATCTAACTTGTTCTAAAAGGGAACTGTTGTCTATAAAATGGTCTGTTTTAAAAAAAACTTGGTCATGAGAAATGATCTTGTCAATATGTAGCATGTAAATACTCCTTGACACACTTCCTGCTGTGATGTGCACATTATAGGAGATATTGTAGTCACACAGAAGCATGCACTTGGTGTAAGAAGTTTGTTCATGAACAAAATTATGTATAGTGATGTTTACTCACAAAATTTAGAAGACAAAGCTGTTATTAATGTTGCAATCACCATCCCTGGTTTTGTTAACATGCCTGATATTGTTCAACAAGATCTGGGTAATGATTGCTCAAAAAGGGGCAAGGCACAGCATATTGGAGAAGGGAGTTGAGGTTTTCAAAGCACTACATAGGTAGCACCTCCTCCCATGTTATGCAATCAGTTGGACATGTTGAGGAAAGGGAAGATTAAGGAAACTATAGAACTACTCTGTTATCATGTAATGGACAGATTATTGGCTGGGATTGAATCCAGATTTGACACGGCCAACAAATCCGTTTTTCATTCATTCTCAGCTCTTATCCCAAGTTCTCCTAAATTCATTTAACATAACAAACCAGTCACAATGGCAACTCATAACAAAGATGATCTGGAATTTTTTGAAGCTTAGCTCTGACATGCAAAATGCTTAGAGTAAAGTACACAAGTTGCTGGTGTTAAGATTACCAATACAGTATTGTGAAGTCAACGTTCCTACTATCGTACAAGGATATATTCTTGGACTGTGTAGAAACTGTTGACATTACCCCTACATCTGCCTCGTGTGTGAATTTCTCATCAATGAGGCAGGTAATGAATTATTTAAGATATTCCATGAGCGATGTCAAGTTGTCTGCTGTTTCTGTGATTGGGAATCCACAAGAGACAGCACAGCAGATCAAAATGAATTACTGTCGAATTGTTTTCCGTCAAACATGATAAAAATGTTCAGCTGGTATGAATAGGTATGTTCAGGTCTGTTACTATGGTCTACTGAATTGTTTGGTTAAATTCCAGGTTTGTTTAATGTACAGTGAAGTTGGAATCTATTAGTGCAAATATTTTAAACAAATTCTCCAGTTATATATCTGCATTTATAGCTTCCAGTTACAGGAAGATCACTTAATTTCCCCAAAGTGGTGAAAATAGCAAATGTTATACTGTATTTGAATTTTCACCCAGTGTATATCAGTACATGTAGTTTATTTGGCTTGGTACTTTGTGTAGCTAATATTACTTTTATGGACAACTGTATTGAGTGATTCCTGAGTTTCAGTTTCATTAATACCAATAACTATATAGTAAAGTAAACAAACTTTAGTAAAATTACTTAGTATGAACCAGTTAGAAAAAAAAATTATTCTTCATCTATTTATACATACATGACAAAATGATTTGCATACTTGTACCAGCTATTACGCAAGAGCCTAGTGCTCTGAAGGGGTAGAGCAACATAATTGCTCCTAAAGAGGATTTAAGCCTTCTACTAGAGAACATTTTGAAAAGTATTAGAGCTCAGTTTGAGTAGAGAAGCTTAGTTGTTGCAAATGAACTGATAAAGTACAATTTGATATCAAAAGTATTTGTTCTCGTCATACTATTCACTTTCCAAAATACTTTCTCGTTCTCCCTGAAGTGTGCTGACACTCACCCCATCTCATCTCACATTTACCCTCTTTTTCGACCCTACACCTTCTTGTTGACTTCTTACTGCTTTCTCTAGTACCTTTCCCTTGTATATTTTTTTCATACTTACCTGCTTCTTCCATCTTAGCAAGGTATCATCAGGAACTAAAAATGGTTTCACTTGCACATGTCCACTCTCAAGCTGTCATATATAATGTACTGAAACCAGAGCCTACTATCCATAGCCAAACTCCACAGTTTTCCATGGCTGAACTTTTCTACTTTTTTAATTTCCATTTTTCAATCTTAATGCTTCTCCTGTCTTAGTAATGTAGAATCAGACACAATACAACTAAACAATGGCCTAATTTGCATACATCCTCTCAAGTTGTACGTAAACTGCACTTAAACCTGCACCACCCTCCACAGCCAAGCTCCAATTTATTTTGGCTTGTAAATACAAATGCAGTACAGATATAGCAATACTTGTGTGCTCCTTACTTCGGCTTGATTTGCTTAACTGTATGTTCTCTTCTAATTCTTTTCCCAGCCTTAGCTTCTTTATCTTCCATCATGCTATATGCATAATACACCCAAACCAACCTGCCTACTCTATTTCCCTACCTGCAGTTCTATTCTGGACCCAAGCAAGATTCTGAAATTATATTATGTACATGTTGGTTAAGAATTTCTGTAACCTTCAAATGTTCTGTTTGGCTGAATTATTTACCCTGATGCACAGAAAACAAGTCAAAGAGTCTCTGACACTCACCAGGTTGCTAGTCAGATTGTGGGCGAGTCACATTTTACCAAATAACTTCAGGTTTATGAAAGTGGGTGGATAGTCAAACCAATGTGAATAACTGATATGTGACTGGGAGACATTTGGGTATACTCTTAAACCATTATCATAAAATTACAGACTAGAGTTATGCTCATACAACAATAAACAGTCACAATTTTACAGGGGATATATAAAGAATGTGAAAAGCTGGACTTCCAAAGTTCAACAGCCACTACCCAGTTAGGATATTTCAACAAAACCACGACAACTTCATACCAGAAGGTTCAGCCTAAGTTTGACACATATTATCAGGATTGATGTTCATCTCATGCAATAACATAATGATAAAACCTTCTATTAAACTTTGTACACATATGATCTCAAAAAATGTATTTCAATATCCTTACATGCATGGTGGAAGGGAAAAGTACAATTAGTTTTGGAAGCATCATGTATTTTCTTATAATATATACAGACACAAATTTTTTAACATTACAAACACAGAGACCCATACAAAAATGCATCCTCACTTATATGAATTACAGAGTGAAATTCACAATATCAATGTGAGGGCACATCTGACTGGAGACTACACATGAGCACCATACATCTAAGGTGGTGGTGCCTGCACTGGAGCAAAGATGTCAAAGGGCAGCACAACAGCACCTTCATTAATGATAGTTTTATATGTATATATATATATATATATATATATATATATATATATATATATATATAATAGGATGGTAAGTAGGTAGGTAGGCATATATATATATATATATATATATATATATATATATATATATATATATATATATATATATATATATATATATATATAAAATGTGTGTGTGTGTAGAGATGGTGCTGGACCCCAACAGCTTGAGGTTACACCGCAAGTGAAAAGCACCTTTGGCCAGGCTGTATGATCGTCACTTGACAAAAAAGAGTACAGGCTTGTCAAAGAACTTCTCACTTCAAAGGAGTCCATCCTGTCCCTGCTACTCAATGTAGCACAGCTTTGGAGCTCCAGGAGCCCATGGAAAGGGGTTCCTGAAGTTGCAGTATAATAATAATAATAATGAAAATTATTTATATATATATATATATATATATATATATATATATATATATATATATATATATATATATATATATATATATATATATGCATGCGTGTGTGTGTGCGGAAAAGATGTGCCCATGAATTAGTATACAGTCAGAAGCCATGTATCATTAAGATGGTTGGTAAATGCAATCTTGATATGCCTGGATCATAACACATGTTTGTAACGCCACTAATACTTATGACTTTCTTTTTTTACCTGGAATCTCTAAACAGAAGGGAGGGGGTGATTAAGGGATATGAATGATTCTACAACAGGAATAGACCAGAAATTTTGGTGAATGAAGATAGAGTGGAAATGGGATGGGTAAGGAAAAATTCTAAAATTACATTTCGGGAGGTAAAAAGTGATAATCAAGAAAAAAAAGTAAAGCAAATTATGCTCTTGAGAGTTCAATGAAAATATGTACATAATGGTTACCTAAAACCAAGCAAAAACAGACAGTAACAGCTTAAGAATGTCTACTGAAAAGTATAACACCAAAGGGCAATGGTACAAAAATTTTACTTGGGACCAAAGAAAAATTAATAGAGGCACAAGGTCAGTGATCAGTAGAAAAGTACAGAAAAATAACATTCAATATGGGCCAACAAAATATAAACTTCCAGATTTAATGTACAGAAAAATAATCATAAAAAAGTACTGAAAAAGATTATATATATATATATATATATATATTTTATGATAAAACTAAGACCAATTTCTACTAAAGAGTCCTGGTGTGTGTGTGTATATATATATATATATATATATATATATATATATATATATATATATATGATGCCCATTCCCTTTGGGAATTCTGCCAAGGGGACGGCCACAGCAAAAAGTCTCTTCATAACTGGTGAACTCTAGTGCAGCTTTTTAGCTTTTAGTGCCTCATCCTTAACAGGCCACTGGCAGAGGGCAACTTTAGCAATGTGTGTGTGTATGTATTATCTCACACTACCTGCCTGTGTTACACCATGGGTGAAAAGTCACCTATGGCAAGGTTTTATCATCGTCTGACTACAAAAAGAGAACAATCGTTTTGAAGAACCTATCTCAAAAGGAGTCCCAGCATTTTCCTGCTACTGGAAGTAGCACAGCCTTGGTGCTGGTAACACCAAAATGTTTATAGAGGTAATTACAAATGAATATTAGCGTACGGGTAAGAGAGATGTGTGGAAATAAAAAGAGCGTGGTTGAGAGAGCAGAAGAGGGTGTTTTGAAATGATTTGGTCACATGGAGAGAATGAGTGAGGAAAGATTGACCAAGAGGATATATGTGTCGGAGGTGGAGGGAACGAGGAGAAGAGGGAGACCAAATTGGAGGTGGAAAGATGGAGTGAAAAAGATTTTGTGTGATCGGGGCCTGAACATGCAGGAGGGTGAAAGGAGGGCAAAGAATAGAGTGAATTGGAGCGATGTGGTATACCGGGGTTGACGTGCTGTCAGTGGATTGAATCAAGGCATGTGTATGGGGGTGGGTTGGGCCATTTCTTTCGTCTGTTTCCTTGCGCTACCTCGCAAACGCGGGAGACAGCGACAAAAAAAAATATATATATATATATATATATATATATATATATATATACATTCTCTGTTTACCAAATCATTTTCCCTAACCCTCTCACTTTGCACACCACCTCGACCAAAACACCCTATATCTGCCACTCTATCATCAAACACATTCAACAAACCTTCAAAATACTCACTCCATCTCCTTCTCACATCACCACTACTTGTTATCACCTCCCCATTTGTGCCCTTCACTGAAGTTCCCATTTGCTCCCTTGTCTTACGCACTTTATTTACCTCCTTCCAGAACATCTTTTTATTCTCCCTAAAATTTAATGATACTCTCTCACCCCAACTCTCATTTGCCCTTTTTTTCACCTCTTGAACCTTTCTCTTGAACTCCTGTCTCTTTCTTTTATACATCTCCCACTCAATTTCATTTTTTCCCTGCAAAAATCGTCCAAATGCCTCTCTCTTCTCTTTCACCGGCAAGGCAGCAGGTTTGGATGGTATTGCAGTGGAATTTATTAAAAAAGGGGGTGACTCTATTGTTGACTGGTTGGTAAGGTTATTTAATGTATGTATGAATCATGGTGAGGTGCCTGAGGATTGGCGGAATGCGTGCATAGTGCCATTGTACAAAGGCAAAGGGGATAAGAGTGAGTGCTCAAATTACAGAGGTATAAGTTTGTTGAGTATTCCTGGTAAATTATATGGGAGGATATTGATTGAGAGGGTGAAGGCATGTACAGAGCATCAGATTGGGGAAGAGCAGTGTGGTTTCAGAAGTGGTAGAGGATGTGTGGATCAGGTGTTTGCTTTGAAGAATGTATGTGAGAAATACTTAGAAAAGCAAATGGATTTGTATGTAGCATTTATGGATCTGGAGAAGGCATATGATAGAGTTGATAGAGATGCTCTGTGGAAGGTATTAAGAATATATGGTGTGGGAGGCAAGTTGTTAGAAGCAGTGAAAAGTTTTTATAGAGGATGTAAGGCATGTGTACGTGTAGGAAGAGAGGAAAGTGATTGGTTCTCAGTGAATGTAGGTTTGCGGCAGGGGTGTGTGATGTCTCCATGGTTGTTTAATTTGTTTATGGATGGGGTTGTTAGGGAGGTGAATGCAAGAGTTTTGGAAAGAGGGGCAAGTATGAAGTCTGTTGGGGATGAGAGAGCTTGGGAAGTGAGTCAGTTGTTGTTCGCTGATGATACAGCGCTGGTGGCTGATTCATGTGAGAAACTGCAGAAGCTGGTGACTGAGTTTGGTAAAGTGTGTGAAAGAAGAAAGTTAAGAGTAAATGTGAATAAGAGCAAGGTTATTAGGTACAGTAGGGTTGAGGGTCAAGTCAATTGGGAGGTGAGTTTGAATGGAGAAAAACTGGAGGAAGTGAAGTGTTTTAGATATCTGGGAGTGGATCTGGCAGCGGATGGAACCATGGAAGCGGAAGTGGATCATAGGGTGGGGGAGGGGGCGAAAATTCTGGGAGCCTTGAAGAATGTGTGGAAGTCGAGAACATTATCTCGGAGAGCAAAAATGGGTATGTTTGAAGGAATAGTGGTTCCAACAATGTTGTATGGTTGCGAGGCGTGGGCTATGGATAGAGTTGTGCGCAGGAGGATGGATGTGCTGGAAATGAGATGTTTGAGGACAATGTGTGGTGTGAGGTGGTTTGATCGAGTAAGTAACGTAAGGGTAAGAGAGATGTGTGGAAATAAAAAGAGCGTGGTTGAGAGAGCAGAAGAGGGTGTTTTGAAATGGTTCGGGCACATGGAGAGAATGAGTGAGGAAAGATTGACCAAGAGGATATATGTGTCGGAGGTGGAGAGAACGAGGAGAAGAGAGAGACCAAATTGGAGGTGGAAAGATGGAGTGAAAAAGATTTTGTGTGATCGGGGCCTGAACATGCAGGAGGGTGAAAGGAGGGCAAGGAATAGAGTGAACTGGAGCGATGTGGTATACCGGGGTTGACGTGCTGTCAGTGGATTGAATCAAGGCATGTGAAGCGTCTGGGGTAAACCATGGAAAGCTGTGTAGGTATGTATATTTGCGTGTGTGGACGTATGTATATACATGTGTATGGGGGTGGGTTGGGCCATTTCTTTCGTCTGTTTCCTTGCGCTACCTTGCAAACGCGGGAGACAGCGACAAAGCAAAAAAAAAAAAAAAAATATATATATATATATATATATATATATATATAGATATTCATATATATATATATATATATTCACCATTTCCCGCGTTAGCAAGGTAGTGTTAAGAACAGAGGACTGGGCCTCTTGAGGGAATATCCTCACCTGGCCCCTTCTCTGTTCCTTCTTTTGGAAAATTTGTCGCTGTCTCCCGCGTTAGCGAGGTAGCGCAAGGAAACAAACGAAAGAATGGCCCAACCCACCCACATACACATGTATATACATACACGTCCACACACGCACATATACATACTTATACATCTCAACGTATACATATATATACACACACAGACATATACATTTATACACATGTACATAATTCATTATGTATGCCCTTATTCATTCCCATCGCCACTCCGCCATACATGAAATGACAACCCCCTCCCCCGCATGTGTGCGATGGAGCGCTAGGAAAAGACAACAAAGATCACATTCATTCAAACTCGGTCTCTAGCTGTCATGTATAATGCACAGAAGCCACAGCTCCCTTTCCGCATCCAGGCCCCACAAAACTTTCCATGGTTTACCCCAGATGCTTCACATGCCCTGGTTCAATCCATTGACAACATGTCGACCCCGGTATACCACATTATTCCAATTCACTCTATTCCTTGCACGCCTGTCACCCTCCTGCATGTTCAGGCCCCAATCGCTCAAACCCTTTTTCACTTCATTCTTCCACCTCCAATTTGGTCTCCCACTTCTCGTTCCCTCCACCTCTGACACATATATCCTCTTTGTCAATCTTTCCTCTCATTCTCTCCATGTAACCAAACCATTTCAATACATCCTCTTCTGCTTTCTCAACCACACTTTTTTTTATTACCACACATCTCTTTTACCCTTTCATTACTTACTCGATCACACCACCTCACACCACATATTGTTCTCAAACATCTCATTTCCAACACATCCACCCTCCTCCGCACAACCCTATCTACAGCCCATGCCTCGCAACCATATAACATTGCTGGCACCACTATTCCTTCAAACATACCCATTTTTGCTCCGAGATAACTTTCTCCCCTTCCACACATTCTTCAACACTGTAAAATGATTTGTAGAAATACAGATATATACTTACTTCCTACCCCAGGAGTCCCTCCTATCTTTATGAGGCTCCTGCAGTAATCAGCTGCATCCAACTGTCAGGACCATGTCATATAAAGTGTAGTAATATTGTGTGTCTCTGTGGAAAGAGTGCAGGGCAATTAAGTTGTAAATGCTTGGTGTCTTCTTTATGGTAGTTGCATTGTGAGCAGTGGGCATGAAGGGTCTTGGGATATGTTGAAATGGAGTTTGTACTGTTGTAAGGATACATGAAGTCTAGAGTGCAGATGGGAGTGAGACTTGTATTTGTCTGAGGAGTGGAGTGAGACGTGTTTGTCTGAGGAGTGGAGTGAGACTTGTGTTTGTCTGAGGAGTGGAGTGAGACTTCGGATGATTGTATGTATGGTGAGGTGGAGTTTATGACTGAGTTGGGAGGGCAGCTGTTCAAGTCTTGTCAGGTTATTTCATTGGGTATGAGTTTTGTCTGTGCTATATTTGTCAAGGGTGAGGGAACTTTAAGCAAAAGGTTACTGAGGTGTGAAAGAGAAGTAAGCTTTTTAATTCTCTCCGGGGATTGGTGGATAATTGTGGAGTAGTGTTGGTGGAAGGGGTCTAGTGCTGTTACATAGAACTGAGTGTCAAGCATGTTGAGGTGGGACTGTATTAAGATCTTTGTTTCATTGTGTAGGTGTTGAGTGTTTGCAGTTGCTCGACAGCCAGTGACTTCTGAGAGCACTATTCTGTGTGGTCTGCAGCTTTCTTACATTTGCTTCTGATAGGATAGGAGACCAGGCAGGAAAGGCATACTTTTAAGTGGTGTGGATAAACTGTCTGTTCAGGATGCTGAGGGATTCCCAAACAAGAGAGTAAGCATGAGCAAATGAGGCAAAGTTTAGTCTGTTCCTGGCACTACCTCACTCATGCATAAAACATCACAAAGAAGTATGAAAAAATTATATGTATATAAAATGTGTGTGTGGGGTCCTGTAGAATGACAGGGTTACATTTCTGACCAAAATTTTCCCAATCTAACTCTTACGTATGGATTATATCAATAAAAACTTTGCTTACCATCAACATATCACACTCCAATATGATGTAGTTTAGACTACGATTAAACAATTGCTGCCATTTCATAGGTAAATGTAAATCAGATGCTATGTAACGATACCGAGAATGCTGGTGAAGAGGTGGTAGTGGAATGGGACAGGTGTAATAGGGATTATCATGATGAAAAGGGAGGGCCTACTAGGCTTGTCTATGTTAACCCTCCCCCCTAAATCATCTGATTCAGCAATAGTCATAACAGAATAGGAAGTTTCCTATGGCATTTTGAAAAAGCTTTCCAATGTAAACTGTGGAGCCTAGTATTTCTGAACATTTCTTTGAAGGCACTCATATGAAGCATCTGTGAGCATTCGAGAGCACCAGGACACTTTCATGATCTCAGTCCATGTCATTAATGAAGACCATAGCCTTGTGTAACTAACTGAACATTTCTGATGAGCCCATAGTTAACCAGAAACTCAAGTAAAATACTGCTTTTCAAAGCCATCTCTATTGGCTAGACAATTATCTGCTACACTATTAGTTTCTTCTGCCTACAGCATACCCCAAACACTGTTCATGGTTGTAGGTTTAACTTACTCCCATGGCACAATGTGGTTCACAGCATCTCTGAAGTTCTAAGTTCACCACTCCCTGATCAACAGCTTATCCTCCCATTCATACCAAAGGAGTTGGAATGTCCTCCTCAGGTACTATACCTTGCAGGTGACACTCATATCCTGATCCAAAGTCTGAAGCAAGAAAGTAGTTTTTTGAGAGGACCACCACCCTAACATTTGGATTTACTTCAGTTAAATGATGAGGATGGCCTGGTGCATTGTCTATGCAGTGCCTTACTTCATAAATTGTTACGAGTGCAGTAGCCTACGCCTTGAAGATAGATTAGCAAATCACTTATGCAGCACACTTTACACAGCCCTTCAAAGTCCAGGATTATCTGAATATAACACTTGCAAGGGCATACTCTTAAATAACCCTCAGTATTTCAAGTAAAAGTGTCAAGCAATCTTTTCTTCCCTTGAACACTGGGGCACACCTTTCTTCTTTGCTAATGAGTGGCAAAGTCAGACTTATCTACACTAAAAATCTGTTGAAGTCAGTAAGCTCCTTCCTCAACAATTTTTTCAGATAAACTGGGTACCACTGGACTGCCTCAGGATCAGCACTTGCAGCCTCACCAGTCATACATATGTTATGGAAAACATGGCAGTGCTTAAACCTCTCAAACTCCTCATATTTACACCACATGCCTCTTCGTGACTTCACTCTTAATATCTCATATAAAGTAATAATCCTCTCACTGATCAACACAATGACAGGCATATTTCTTTGATTCTGTCCTTCACCTAAACAGTAAATTTTCCTTCCTTTTTATCACATTGCTCCCTTTCCTGTAAATGTTTTATGTTTATGTAATGACTAACAATGTACTAGATCTTTTTCAATCCTCATTCTTTTGAACATTGGCCACAATGAAATGAGCACATACATGGACTTGGCTACAGACTAAGTTTCTATCCCTCATCAAATCACCTGAACTCCCTCATATAAAAACATCATGAATGACAGCTTCATGTACTGTACCAACAATCCCTTGTGCTTTGTGACCTGACCCATTGTTTAAATATATATGGTTTGAATACACCTGAAATGCTTAAAATAAAATGCTTAACAACTTATAGATCAATAAAGGCAACCATAACCACTTTAGACAAATAGGAATGCATTTCTGTTTAAAAGCAATGGTACCTACTCTCCTGTACAGGAGAGATTTACATCAAAAATCAATTTCCTCTATTGTCATTACAAAATATATGATTATAAAAACTTTTAAGTACCCTTTTTATATATAATATTCATAAAGGAAAAGAACACCAAGCACGTGGCACATTAAGACTATGAAAACTCAGATGTTCCTTATAAGATGATCATCAAAGGCTGGATTATGACTGAACACAATTTTAAATAGAAATTTTTGGGATTGAAACCAAACTCTGCTTTAACTTAATTATAAAATACCTTCTAGCAAAAAAACAATCTGGTTCCCTTTTTCCTCTTTTGCCATTTATGGTGTACCGTATTCTCTTTCTTTAACCAGTAAATAAAGAGGGTAGTTTAAGATTTTTGTACTCATGTAACTTAAAATGACTGAACCAGGGCATGTGAAGTGTCTGGAGTAAACCATGGAAAGGTTTGTGGGTACTGGCTGTGGATAGGGTTTCATTGCATTACACATGACAGCTAGACAATGGAAATTAGTAGATGTGGCCTTTCTCTCTCTGTTCCTGGTGCTACCTTGCTAATGTGGGAAACAGTAATCACGTATGAAAAAATAATGACAGCAGAGCAAAATAGTTCAAGATGTGCCTCCCACAAACACTACCTAAATAAGTTTAGACACACATCCCTATAGATGCACATTTTAGTGCTTACACAGGATCAAGAATGGCCCAACCCACCCACATACACTTGCATATACATAAATGCCCACACACGTACATACATTTCAACATATACATACACATACATACACAGACATATATACACATGTACATATTTATACATGCTGCCTTCATCCATTCCCGTTGCCACCCCACCACACATGAAATGGCACCTCCTACGCGCGCGCAAGGTAGCGCTAGGAAAAGACAACAAAAGCCACATTCATTCACACTTTAAGTCTCTAGCTGTCATGTGTAAAGCACCGAAACCACAGCTCCCTTTCCACATCCTGGCCCCACAAAACTTTCCATGGTTTACCCCAGACGCTTCACATGCCCTGGTTCAATCCATTGACAGCATGTCGATCCCGGTATACAACAACATTCTAATTCACTCTATTCATTATACTTGATCGCCATTTCCCACATAAGCGAGATGATGCCAGGAAACAAAGAAAGAATGACCCATCCACTAACATACACATATATATATACATAAATGCCCATACATGAACATATACATATACAATTCAACATATACACATATACATACATATACACAGACTTATATACATATGTATATATTCATACTTCCTTGCCTTCAATCCATTCCTGGCACCACCCCACCCCACAGGACACAGCATCACTGACCCCCTCTTCAGGATGGTAGTGCCAGGAAAACAGACAAAAAGGGCCACATTCGTTCACAGTCTCTAGCTGCCATGTGTAATGCACCAAAACCACAGCTCCCTATCCACACCCAGGCTCCACAGGCCTTTCCATGGTGTGCCCAAGACATGCCCTGGTTCAGTCCTTTGACAACACGTCGACTCTGGTATACCACATCGTTCCAATTCACTCTCTTCCTTGCACGCCTCTCACCCTCCCGTATGTTCAGGCCCTGATCACTCAAAATTTTTTTCACTCCATCCTTTCACCTCCAATTTGGTCTCCTGCTTCTCCTTGTTCCCTCCAACACATATATCCTCTTTGTCAATCTTTCCTCACTCATTCTCTCCATATGTCCAAACCACTTCAACACACCCTCTTCTGCTCTCTCAACCACTCATTTTATTACCACACATCTCTTTTACCCTTTCATTACTTACCCAATCAAACCACCTCACACCACACATTGTCCTTAAATATTTCATTTCCAACATATTCACCCTCCTCTGTGCTTTGCAACCATATAATGTTGGTGGAGCTACTACTCCTTCAAACATACCCATTTCAGCTGTCAAAGATAAAGTTCTCTCTTTCCACATATTCTTCATCGCACATAATGATGGGATTACATTTCTGAAGACCTGCCATCAAAAAAGTTATTGAAATTAATTATAATAAGGAGGGTTATGGTCCTGAACTAAATTGTGCCCCTCACATAAAATCTTACAGCAGGCAGGCCTATGCTAATCTGGGAAGATGTAGGATATTGTAAAGGAAGGGAAAATACCTTCAATTTTACCTAAACTAATAGCAAGAAGGGCTATACTGACCTGGGAAAATTTCGGTTACTGTAAAAGAAAAACTTATAAATATCAACAACATATATGAAAACATTACCCAACCAAGACTGAGGAGGGCTATGCTGACCAGTGAACAGGAACTCATAAATATTACATGAGATGTTACTGAAAAGTATAACTCCAAGTGGAAACTAAACTAAACTAAACTACTTTCCAAGTAGATATTTCATGAAACTATTTTTTACATATGGTGTTGTGTGATATTCAAATCCATTAATTCATTATCAAATGAAAAAATAAAGTGTTTCACTAACATCGGTGCAACTTCATCTACTCTCAAACTGTATTTACAAATCCAGTTTTATGTAAAGACTAATAGCTTTTCTTTGCTCTTCCACGTTGCTGGTATTGCTAGTAAATGCTGGGCACTTCTTACTAATTTTAGCATGGCTATAACAAGATAATCTCTGATAACTTTGCTCAACTGCAACAAGTGGTTGAAAATAGACTTTGCCACCTTCCTTTTACATTATATCCAGATGCATGGACAAATGCATGCATCAACATACTTGTTTAAAGGTGAAGCCTTCCAACTTGCAAGCAAAGCACATTGTACTAACACATCCAGTTTTATGAAAAGGGCTAACAGTTTTTCTCTTTTTCATGTCACTGGTATAGCAAGCACATGCTAAGTGCTTCTTACTCATTTTTGCTGGGTTATAAACAGTCTTAAACTAGAAAATCTTTGATAACTAGTTCCTACACAACAAATGAATAGGGGTACTAGAGGAGAGACATGCCATTCTCCTTATTCATATTAAATCTGGATGCAAAGACTACAACATTTGCACTTGTTCAAAATGATAAGCATCTCGACATACAAACACAATGAATTTAAAAAAGTGAGGGCAGCTGGAACTTTACCAAAACTTAAAACAATCATGCTTTTAATACTAAAGGACAAGACTGTTAAGTAATCAGCCAATAGCAAGACTGACTTTCAATGTGGCTCTAGCAATATCATTCAGAATCATGTTCCAACAGCTAGTCACCTGGAGAGGAACAACAAGCGTTTACACACACACACACTGAAATAATAATGCACCAGTAAATACTTATATTAGAATGAAACTGATACAATTGTTCCTTCACTGTAAATAAAGCAAGGTGACCTTCACCACTGAGGTGTCCTGGAATATGTACTTTGGTTTAAAAGCTGTGACACATTCCTGCTAGTGGGCCCATGATAAATCATGAATTATTGTCCTCCCTGCTAATCATGTACATGAATGAGGGAAAAAAGATTTTAATGATCTCTTTAGTTCATTACTAAAGGTAAAGGATATGAGGTATATCATACAGCAAATCAAAAATATGAAACCAGTTTTTTCATTTTTTTCAATTATGGTGTACCGGTATTCTTACAGCAAATCAAAAACATGAGCCTTTTTTTCATTTTTTCAACTTCTTTTCTTTCAATAACAAAATACAATAAATAAAGAAGATATTTTAAGGATATTCTAGCCATGTATTTCATAATGACGACAAAGCAAAATCATGTAATATGTCTCCCACAACTATTTCCAAATTAAGTTTAGTTCTATATCCCAACAGAAGCACATCTAATGAATATATAGTTTTAGTACTACCATTTGCAGGTCCGGTTTGAAAGCCAAAGTTCATCCATTTCAGTATCATATTTGTTTTTGTAGGTATATCTAATCATGGTATATTATGTGATTCCAAGGTTTAGAGTCATGTAATTTTCACTTATAATGAATATTAAGAATGTTGAATGTAAAAGAAGGGTTCCTTACATAGTGACCATGAGCAGAGGGAATTATTCTCAATAATTTTTCCAGAGCCTTGACATCATTATGAAAGGTATTAGGATTGAAAAACCTACATTACCATAACTTTAAATACAATTTTTTCATTACAGCATTTGAACATAAACCTAATGTTTCTTAACTAGTGCCCATCAGCAGGTGATATATGACTCCAAATGATTTTCCCCAGTGCTTTAGGTAGAAATCCAATACTATGTGGCTTGTACATCATTATAAAAGACATTATGAATAAAAAAACCTTACTATATAGCATTCTTAAATCCATGTATTTCATTAATGTACTTAGACTTCAACCTATTGTTTCTGAAATGCTGAACATCAGTTGGTGGAATATAATTCCAAACAGCTTTCTCAGTGCTTATGGGGTAGCAATCTGATCTAAAAAAAAAAAAAAAAAAAAAAAAAAAAAAAAAAAAATGATATCTTTACATACAGGTATTTCAATACAGGACTTAAGGATAAACCCAGCATTTTGTGAATAGCAACCATAAGCAAGTGGAATATGATTCCAGATGTTTTCTGCGCTTGTGGAGTAGAAATCTAATAGGATCTACCTTCGGCATCATTATAAAAAGCATTTCAAATGAAAAACCTTACAGTGCCTATGAACATATTCTCAACTGGAAAGAATATGTGAAATGTTAGAAGATATTTCTTTTTAAATGTCATGATTGCAAGGCTCTGGTGTCATTCTAAGAATTTGTACACTAAATCTCGAAAGTCTTTATCATGAAATGTTGATCTATGAGATGTCATCGAAGAGCTAGTGGTATAGCATAGATGAGGTCGCCTTCATTTGAGCATTCAGTTGCCCATGCAGTCTCAGCTAACGTGAAAAAAGATCATATATATTTTAAGGTATTTATTCATTCATACAGCATATTATGAATAAAAAAATTGGTGTTCCTTCTATGGTGACTATCAGCAGCTGGAATATGATTCAAAACAATTTTACAAGTGCTTATGGGAGATGAATCTACATGTATTTTGCTTTGACATTATATCAAAAGGTATTAGTAATGAAAAACCTTATAATATCTTTATCTATTTCATTATTAACCCTAAAACTATGAAGCCCCAACAATTAATAAGGCATATCGAGAAAACTTAAGAAAAACAAAAAAATCAGGCAAACCTATCTTGCTTGGTGCTGTACAGACATTTAAAATTTGCACACATGCTCACCAATATTGCACTAGATGCTTTATCACTGCTGATATGACAGATTATGTCATCACCTCAGCACCCAATGGTGCAACATAGCGAGTTTCCATAACTCACACACGTATTTGTTTTCATTTTATAGATGTAATAAACTTTACGCTTTTGGAGAGACTTTTTTACATGATACCCAGAGATTAATAAATAATGATTATGTAAAGTATTTCCCTTTGCACCGTATGGTCTTTTACTCATGGCTTATATATATAACATTCATATATATCACTTATTATGTTTTATTTACATAGTTTTCAGATATATACATTATTCACAGTTTTATACACAGTTGTATGATTCACTGCACAATGATCTGAGCCATCTACATATACACCTGCAATTACTTATTCTAGAACATTCCACTCTCAGTTTATATCACAATCAAGACCACTTTCCTATCATGATCAAAATCATGTTCAACATTCATCAAATCAATATCGCTATCATTAGTGCCTCAGAGACAATAACTAATTTGCCGAGTCAAGCCTGCATTGCTGCAAAGCATAGAGCTAAAATCAAAGCAAACACACTTGAGAGGAACAAGGCTATACCTTTTCCCTTTGTGTTATATGGGTAACTGACACAGCAGGATTTTTTTCCCAATGCTAATTATTATTGTTGCTACTGACACAAGGCATATCAGCATACTGAAAAAGCAAACAAATTTGAATGAGGACAGGAAGAGGCAACAGGTCAAAGTAAGGTTATAGCAGCCGTGCTGAGAACATAAATGTAGGAATTTAACTAAGGACAGGAAGAGGCAACGGGTAAAAGCAAGGTTATAGCAGCCATGCTGAGAACATAAAAGTGCATTTGCAGAAGTTCAGACATTAATGGAAAAGAAAATTTGAACTTGTTAACCGAAAACTTTTTTTTTTTTTTTTTTTTTTTTTTTTTTTTTTTTTTTTTTTAATATTTCCATACTGGGAAGCTGTAGTGCCATTGTACAGAATTTTCACCCTACTTCTCACATGTCACTACCGCAAAACATCACTCCATGACCCAACATTCAAAGGGGGCCCACTGTATATATAAGCATATATACATATGCGTGGATTAGCTGTTTGCCTTGAAAACTGTGTGTGAGAAAGATAAACAGGATATGTTTGTGGTGTTCATGGATTTGGGGAAAGCATGTAACTGGGTTAACAGAGATGCTCTGTGGAAGGTGTTTGAGAGGAAAGCTGCTCCAAGCAGTGAAGAGTTTTTACCAAGAAAGTAAGGTGCACGGGGATGTAAGTAGGAAGAGAAGTATAAGTAGTCCCAGGTGAAGGTGAGTCCACGTTATGGGTGTGATGTCATTATAGGCATTTAACTTGTTTATGGATAGGGGTGCTGTGGGAGGTGAATACACAGATCTTGAGAGAGAGAGAGAGAGAGAGAGAGAGAGAGAGAGAGAGAGAGAGAGAGAGAGAGAGAGAGAGAGAGAGAGAGAGAGAGAGAGAGAGAGACAGAGAGACAGAGAGAAGGGCGGAGAGAGAGAGAGAGAGAGAGAGAGAGAGAGAGAGAGAGAGAGAGAGAGAGAGAGAGAGAGAGAGAGAGAGAGAGACGGCAACTGAAACTGCATTTGACATCAAACAATTCATAAATTGACAGCGGGAAGGGAGAGGAGTGGCAACACACACGACTCATGGCTTGAACATATGAAGAGAATGAGTGAAAAGAGGTTGAAAGAAAGGATATATGTATCAGACGATGTGATCATTACATGAAAGCGTACTTGGGAACTTATCGTGTCTTATCTTCCTTGTATATTTTGCATGTACTACACCATGTGCACCACTGTGACCTTTTGCAATGTGTGTAACTATATATCTTTTTTCTATACATATTCACCATTTCCTGCATTAGTGAGGTAGCATCAAGTACAGAAAACTGAGTCTTAGAGGGAAAACCCACACAGCCCCCCGCTTCCATCACTTTTAGTCACCTACAACATGAAAGGAATATGTCGGAAGTATTCTTTCTCCCTTATCGCCAGGGACAATATATACATCTATTATTTATTTCTTATACTTTGTTGCTGTCTCCCACGTTAGTGAGGTAGCGCAAGGAAACAGATGAAAGAATGGCCCAACCCACCCCCATACACATGTATATACATACATGTCCACACACGGTACATATACACATCTATACATCCCAATGTATACATATATATACACACACAGACATACATATATACACATGTACATAATTCATACTGTCTGCCCTAATTCATTCCCGTTGCCACCCTGCCACATATGAAATAAAAAAACCCTCCCCCGCATGTGCGCGAGGCAGCGCTACGAAAAGACAAAAAAGGCCACATTCATTCGCACTTAATCTCTCGCTGTCTTGTATAATGCATCGGAACCACAGCTCCCTTTCCACATCCAGGCCCCACACAACTTTCCATGGTTTACCCCAGACACTTCACATGCCCTCGTTCAATCCATTGACAGCACATCGACCCTGGTATACCACATCGTTCCAATTCACTCTATTCCTTGCATGCCTTTCACCCTCCTGCATGTTAAAGCCTCGATCACTCAAAATCTTTTTCACTCCATCTTTCCATCTACAATTTGGTCTCCCACTTCTCGTTCCCTCCACCTCTAACACATATATCCTCTTTGTCAATCTTTCCTCACTCATTCTCTCCATGCGATCAAACCATTTCAAAACACCCTCTTCTGCTCTCTCCACCACACTCTTTTCATTACCACACATCTCTCTTACCCTATCATTACTCACTCGACCAAACCACCTCACACCACATATTGTCCTCAAACATCTCATTTCCAACACATCCACCCTCCTCCACACAACCCTTTCTATAGCCCATGTCTCGCAATCATATAACACTGTTGGAACCCCTATTCCTTCGAACATACCCAATTTTGCTCTCCAGAAATGGATGCGAGCAAATGTGGCCTTTCTCTGTCTATTCCTGGTGCAGCGTCACTGACAAGGAAAATGACAAAACAAGTATAAAAATGTGAATGTACATGTACTTCCTGCCCCAGGAATCCCTTCTACCTTAATGAGTCTCCCACAGCACTCAAGGAACTGGCCAATGTCTGTATGGGGAAAGTGCAGAGAATATGAAGAGCAATTGTTTGATGTCTTTCCTGTGGTACTTGCATCATGGGAATGAAGTCATGGGATATCATGAAACGGTGTTGAGAATGGATGATACTTAGAGCATTGACAGGAAAAAGCCTTCAGCGTTTATTTGGGTAGTGTGGCTTCTGATGGGGCAGAGTTTAAAACAGATTTAAGGGGGCAGTTGTATACTGCTTGATGGGTTATGTCAATGTGTGTTTGTTTTGTTAGTGTTATATTTGTTGGGGGTTGGGGGATCTGTAAGTAGAGTTGCTGAAGCTTTTCATTTCTACTTGGGGATGCTGGTTAGTTATGGGGTGGTTTGGGTAATTACCTATTCAAAGTGTATGGGAAGGGAGATTCACACTCATGGGTCCTTATCTCTAGAATATTCTCTATCATACCATTTCCTAAACTTGTGTATGCCATCTGCATTAAAAATGTCCTCAGTTATCTTCTTCCATTCATCCATCATTCTTATACTACAAAAATACACCCATATATCTTTTTAACAAGTTTCTTATTAAATTTCAAGTTATGTTCTCTGGTTGCTCTATCCCAGCACCTCTCAAAGAACTATTAAATGTCATTTCTTTTTTTTTAACACAGGTTGTGATCAGTTCACCCTTCACTTTTCTACTGTCCAAGGTGGGCAAATTTAAAGCCTCTAGGCTCTCCCTGTAAATCAACTCTCTAAACTCTGGTACCATCTTCAGAGCTGCCAACCTTGTCAAACAAAAAAAGAAACACGGAATGTTGAGTAAAAAAAAAAGGGGGGGTTATTTTGCAAAATGAAACCTACAACCACATGCAATACAGGAAATCATAATGTCCAGTGCTCATGCTGTTATCTCCATTCATTTATTCATCTATATGGAGTCAGTCCACAATTGTTCACTTTAAAACCAAAAAAGTATCTAGTCAGTAGTGTTTCATTTTCGTTCCTCAAACCAAGTCAACTGAGGTTCTAATGTATGTTTGTCCACACATATTCAGTCCTTGCTAGAGAGCTTTTTGTTATAAGCAGTGGGTGCCTGTTTGCACTTCTCGAGAATCCTTTCACTGAACTTCACTCAATGACTTGCTTTTTAACACGGCTATACATTTTGTGTGTGAAGAAATCTGATAATATTTGAGCACCAAGACTTAAGCGAAATTCAGTGGAGTTTTTCCTTGCCAGATTGAAAATTCTCTCATCTTCAGCATTGTTGAGAGCAACTGACAGGATAGCAAACACAACTCTGGGAAGATGTACATACTCTTGCTTATAAGATTTGTCTCTTAGTTATGAAATGGCCCCCCATAAATCATCACATCAGCTCTATGGTCAAGATATGATGTACAATGCATGAACATAAGACCAGAAAAAAAAAACCATATTTTACCAAGAAAAATCGTACTGCCATATTTATCTGAGAATAAATGTAATAAATACGGCAAAAACATAATGGTTGGCAGCTCTGCATCTTTGTTGCCCTCCTGTGAAACTTCTCTACTAGCTCTTTGTGCTTTTTGAGATGCCGAGACCAAACCTGAGAAGCACATTCTAGTTTTAGTCTTTTGTAAAGATATGAATAGCTTGCTAAATATCACCTTGTCCATACACTTATTGGTAGTAGATGGTTGACACCTACCGACCACGAAATTACAATACCGTGCTACCAACCTGGGTATCAGGAGGGTTAGTGACAGCTACATAGTAAGGCAGCACTTCAGTAATTGCTAAGTTGCATTCCTCTGGCCCAGGTAGGTGTTTATTCTTTCTCCCTAACCCACCCATGGACTGCTGACATTCTCTCCATAAACATAAAATCTTTCCTTGTTACATATAATGCTAAACAACCTAACTTACACAACTCGTTCTCTGCAACTCCAGATTTTCATGTGGTGATCCCTTTCTGCTATAACTATCACTGCCTTTTGGCAAAATGGTAGAGGTAATAGATAAAAGCAGTAGTTAGGAACATCAGGAAGGAAGCATTAGGTAGAAGTAGTAGATAGGAACATTTGGTAGAAGTGGCAGGTATATACATTAAGTAGGAGTCAGTTGAAGCATTTTTAGGTAGAAGCCTCTGGAAACACTGTGGATGAGATGCTCTCTCCCAGTGGCCTATTAAAGGTGAGGCAGTATGGGCTAGGAAGAGGCACTTAAGTTCACCAGTTATGGAAACTCTTTTGCCGTGGCCACCCCCTTGAGGGAGTTCCCAAAGGGATCAGGCATCAGATAGATACACACATACACTTCAAAGCTACTTTAATACTTGCCAGAAGACAGCCTGTCTCCTTTACTTTTCCCCTAACAAAGGACTCTGATGACAGGTTATGGATGCTTATTTCCTGTTAGAAAATAATCATAATGAGGCCTTCTTTCACTCTATTCAGTCCTAATGACTTTGTATTTGCTTAGATTGAATTTCATCAACCATGTACCACACCAACATGTTGAGAGATTGTATTGGGAGGATCTCTGCTTTTCTTGGTATAACTCTTGAGTGTTTGTGGTTGTCAGGCAGCCAGTGATTGTTCTGAGTGCTCTACTTCATGTAATTTACATCTTAGTTATACTTGCTTCTGAGAATGTTGAAGACCATGCAGATGAGTAGTAGTTTAGTGTGGAGTGAATGAAGTGTGTGTTGAGGGTGTTAAGGGATTCTTTTTCTTACCCAAATCTAGTGCCATTTAGTGTTCTGAGTGTTTTCAGTTTGTCTGCTGCTTTGTGTTCACATTTTCGGTGTGGGGCTGAATTTCATGCATGTCTTATGTGATGCCTAGAACACTTTTAGTATTCTCTTCCATGGGAGTATTGTCCATTCTCGGTAACTGGAGGGTGTGAACTGGACTTAAAGTCTGACTGGGTTTAAACAGAGACTGAAGACTTTTATGAATATGTTGGCAATTTGTTTTGGGTGAGCCATTCTTCCAAACTTGAAATGTAGTGATGCATGTCTGTTATTGCCTCTGTAGCATCAAGGTGATGGGAAATGATTGTGAGGTTGTCTGCATATGACAGTACCTTCATGATGTAATCTTCTGGAGGAAATGGGAGGTCTTGAAGGAAGAGACTGAAGAGGGATAGAGAATGAACTAGACTGAAGAGGGATAGAGAATGAACTACTCATTACAGGGATTTCATGGTAGTTTAATGTTTCAGAGATAAAACCAATGTGAGGAACTCTTGCATGGCAATCCACTTTTTGTCAGTTATGGAGGGTGATGTCTAGTATCTTTTTGAGTGAAGATGTGTTGAGGGACAGTATCAAATGCTTTGGTGACATCTATTTCCACAAGTACTGTCCAGAAAGTGGTTTCAGAAGTGGTTGAGGATACAATGATCTGATGTTTGCACAGAAGAGTGAATGTAAGAAAAACTTAGTGAAATAGATGGCATTTGAGAATCTGAAGAAAGCATATGATAGGGTTGATGGAGATGCCTTGTGGAAGGTTGTAAGAATGTAAAGTGTGGGAGGAAAGCTGCTAGATGCAGCATGTGTAAGAGAAGGAAGAAAGGATAGTGAATAGTTTTAAATGAAGGTTGGTCTGTGGCAGTGATGTATTATGTCACCATGATTGTTTAATTTGTTTATGAATGGGGTGGGGAGGGAGGTAAAAGTGTCTTGGAAAGGGCAAATATGCAATCTGTAAGGGATGAAAGGGCTGGGCCTTGGAAATTTGTTGTTGTTTGCTGATGATGAAACACTGGTGGCATATTCGAGTGTGAAACTGCAGTTGGTGACAGTCTAGAAGGGTGAGTGAAAGGAAGAAGTTGAGAGTAAATATGAATAAAAGCAAGGTTATTAGGTTTAGCAGAATTGAGGGATAGGTTAGTTGGGAGTCTAAAAGAAGAAAAGTTGGAAATGAAGTGTTTTAGGTACAAGGGAGTGGACATGGCAGATCAAAGAACCATGGAAGTGGAAGCGAGTCACTGGGTAAGTGAGGGGACGAAGGTCCTGAAAGCAGTGAAGAATGTGTGGAAAGAGAGATTGTTATCTGGAAGGGCAAAAATGGGTAATTTTGAAGTTATATTAGTTCTGACATTATTACATGGGTGCAAGGCATGGAATATTAACAAGACTTTCAAGGAAGGTGGGTGTGGTGGAAATGAAATGTCAGAGGTGGACTGATTAAGTAATGAAAGCATGAGAGAGAGGTGTGATGATAAAAATAGTGTAGTTGAGAGAGTTGAAGAGCTGACATGGTTTGGAAATATAGAAAGAATGAGTGATGAAAGGTTTACAAAGAGGATATATGTGTTATAAGCAGATGTAACAAGGAGAATGAAGTGACCAAACTGGAGATGGGAGGGTGGAGTGGAAAAGATTTTAAGTGATTGGGACCTGAAAATGCAAGAGGGTGAAATGCATGCACAGGATAGAGTGAAATGGAACAATGTGGTATACAAGGGTTGACACGCAGTAATTGGACTGAACCATGGCATGTGAAGCATCCAAGGTAAACCAAGAAAAGGTCTGTGGGGCCTGGTTGTGAATTGGGAGCTGTGATTTCAGTGCATCACACATGACAGCTAGGGAATGGATGTTAGCAGATGCAGCTTTTCTTTGTCTGTTCCTGGCACTACCTTGCTAATACAGGAATCTGCGATCAAGTATGAAAAAAATACTTTTTGTCACTGTTATGAGAGATGTCAAATATCTTTTGTGTGAGGATGTGTTGAGAGACAGTGTAAAATGTTTCAGTAACAAGTATTGTGCAGAATGGAGGTTGTGATTGGTTGAAGTCATCTAGGATATGTTCTGTGAGTTATGTGTATATTGTGTGGTTGTGGAGTGCTTGGATCTGATGCCTTACTGTGCACATAATGAGATGTTTCCCTTGATTCAGTTGTTTTTTTTCACAGACATGATTCTGAAGACAGCATTAATATGGGACAGTAGAAGGAAGGATAGCTGGGTAGTCTTATTGCATTAGAGTTCTTTATGGGTTTAATCATAATGCTTGTATCAATGGAAGTGAAGGGTTTCTCATGACTTCATCTGGGTGTGAGGGTGGTTTGGAAATGATTTTTGAGTAGTATCTCATGAGTATGTTTATGTGATCTATAAGAGAAGGGATGCCATTGGAATGAGTCAGAAGTTCTTCATGAATGCAATATAAACTATCTATTTCATATTTGTTCAACATTTCCTGCATTTGGGAGGTAGCACCATGGACTAAAGAAGTCCTCATTCACTCATCTATTTTTCTACCTGTCATGTGTAATGCACTAAAACCATAGCCTCCTATCCACAACCTGTCCCACAAATCTTTCTATGGTTTCCCATGGCTGCTTTGTATGCCCTAATTCAGTCCAACGACTAAAAATTGTCCCCTGCATCCTGTATACCACATCACTCCAATGCACTCTATTCCATGCATGCCTTTCACCCTCCTGCCTATTCAGGCCCGAAACTCGAGATGTTTTTTAACACCATCCTTTCATCTCCACTTTGGTCTCCCCATTCTCCTTGTCCCCTGCACGTGTGAAACATATATCCAGATCATCAACTTTTCCTCTGGTTCTCTCCATATGTCCAAACCATTTCAGCATACCCTCTTCTGCTTTCCCAACCACATACTTCTCATTACCACTCTTCTCTCTTACCTTTTAACTCGTTAATCAAACCACTTAACACCGCATATTGTCCTCAAACATTTAATTTCCAAAACATCACATACTCATCTATAGTCAATGCTTCACATCCATACAATGTTGAAACTACTATTCTTCAATTAAACCCATGTTTGCCATCTCAAAACCTCCTCCCAGAAACTTTGTCCCCTCACCCACCCTATTACTCACTTCTGTGTCAATGGTTCCATTTGCTGTGCCATTAACTCCCAAATTTTCTACAATGATATTTACACCACAACTATCCTGTTCCTATGCACTGCTAAGCCTAATAATCTTGTATCTGCATTCATTCTCAACGACCTCCTATTCTACAATCTCCCACACTCAGACACCAACTTCAGCAAAATTGTTCCACCAGTGCTCTGTCAACAACAAACAACGACTGACTCACTTCCCAAGCCCCCTTTACCCACTACAAACTGCGTACTCACCCCTATCTCCAAGGCCCTTGCGCTGCCCTCCCTTACTAACCCCATCCATAAACAAATTAAACAGCCATGGTGATATTACACACCTACTACAGACCTACCTTCACCTGGAACCACCCACTTACACTCATTCACACACACACATAAATACATATTTCAATATTTGATCACTGTTTCTCATGTTAGTGAGGAACTGAAAGGAACAGATGAAAGGTCAAATCCATTCACATCCATTCTCTAGCTGTCATGTGTAATGCACTGAAACCATAGCTCCCTATCCATAACCAAGCCCCACAGAACTTTCCATGGTTTATCCTGGACGCTTTATATACCTTGGTCCAATCCATTGACAGCACACTGACCCCAGTATACCACACAGTTCCTATTCATTCAATCCCAAGCATGCCATACCAAGAACGTCTTTCCAGAGGCTGCACTACTTCCAATAGTGAGGAAACATGGACTTCTTTAAAGTGAGAAGCTCTTATAAACTGTATTCCTGTTGGTGGATACTTACCAAAGGTAACTTTTATAGTGTAACCTCAAGCAGGCAGAGTCCAATTATGCTTAGAAACACACAGGCATGCACACATACACGCACGCACTCACTCACTCACACTCACTCACTCACTCACTCACTCACTCACACACACACACACACACACACACACACACACATATATATATATATATATATATATATATATATATATATATATATATATATATATATATATATATATATATATATATATATATATACATACATATATATATATATATATATATATATATATATATATATATATATATATATATATATATATATAGCGTGGGCTATGGATAGAGTTGTGCGCAGGAGGATGGATGTGCTGGAAATGAGATGTTTGAGGACAATGTGTGGTGTGAGGTGGTTTGATCGAGTAAGTAACGTAAGGGTAAGAGAGATGTGTGGAAATAAAAAGAGCGTGGTTGAGAGAGCAGAAGAGGGTGTTTTGAAATGGTTTGGGCACATGGAGAGAATGAGTGAGGAAAGATTGACCAAGAGGATATATGTGTCGGAGGTGGAGGGAACGAGGAGAAGAGGGAGACCAAATTGGAGGTGGAAAGATGGAGTGAAAAAGATTTTGTGTGATCGGGGCCTGAACATGCAGGAGGGTGAAAGGAGGGAAAGGAATAGAGTGAATTGGAGCGATGTGGTATACAGGGGTTGACGTACTGTCAGTGGATTGAATCAAGGCATGTGAAGCGTCTGGGGTAAACCATGGAAAGCTGTGTAGGTATGTATATTTGCGTGTGTGGACGTGTGTATGTACATGTGTATGGGGGGGGGTTGGGCCATTTCTTTCGTCTGTTTCCTTGCGCTACCTCGCAAACGCGGAAGACAGCGACAAAGTATAAAAAAAAAAAAAAAAAAAAAAAAAAAATATATATATATATATATATATATATATATATATATATATATATATATACATACATACATATGCATGGAAGTCAACATGAATACAACAGATCATGAAATGAAGGGGCTATGTAAAAGAGGTAGATCTAGGGTATATACCTAGCCATAACAAAAGTTACACTGAACACTAAGGATGATCCTACAGGTAAGACCTGTCAGTGAGAAGAGAGTGTAAGATGGAATACAGCAATACCTCACCATCTGTTAAGGAATCTGAAGACTATTCCAAGGAGGAGGAGACCTCCTAGCTGATACACATGTTAAACTTCTACCATCCAAAAAAGATAGGTAGCTTATTAGGCATGCTCAAGTTTAATCCTATATCTTTGCTGATTATTTTATTAAATCAAATATAATTTTGCTTTTACAGAAAAAGGTAGATATGATACAAGGTGGTGGGTAACCTCAGTGACTGTAATAAGTTAATAACAACATACACAGTATATCATATATACACATTTTTTCAAAAACCTCTTACTCTCTTACAATGGTTATCAGTTATTATTTTTCTTATTTGAATTGCCATGTAAAGGACAGAAAATGGGAACAGGTGAGGGGGACATGTGGAATGCAGCATCCAAGAGAAAATGTGGGGTCCTTTCACTCAGATGGTAAGTCCATAACTACATTGTGTAAAGGAACACATGAATGAAGTAAGTCAGGATAAGGAGAGAAAAAGAAAAGTTAACAATGGTTTGTCCTTGTAACATGACCATCAATAATGAACCTAAATTACCTATTTCATAGAGCTGTATTTCCTGTGGACCTTACAGGGAATATGACCAAGATTCAACAGAGTCATATCCAAGGATCAATATCACTGATTATCACAAATATTCATGATACTTATACTGCAGATATAAGAGAAAGGGACAATACAAGTAACTGTATAAAAAACATTGATACAACTTGGTCACGTCAAAAAACAAATATGAGGATAGGTGAATTCATATGAAATTATGATTCATTAGAAAACCTAAAAACCAATGTTAGGGCTGCAAATATGAAGAATTGTTGATAAATCATACTCAATATGATTGAAGGAAGTAATAATAATTAATATCACGTGTACATAAAATAAGGTGTACAATATTTTACAATGTACATGTAATAATGAGGGAAATAAATGAAACAATTATACCAAGTCTAGACTTGAACTAGACATACTGCACACAAGTGAGGTTTGTGTGCCCCTAGTCCATGACCCAGGAACATCTCAGCAGCTAATCAACATGTCTGATCTCATTGGGAAGAAGGAGCAACAATCTAACTTGAATGCAATACAGAAAAATATCAATGATCACTGATTGTATTTTCTTATACTTAATAGAGATAAATTTTTCAGTTTCAAAATTTAATGATTTTTTACAATAGCTAAAAAAACAGACATGGTCATTAATGATACTTTATGGACTAAAAATCCATCTCAAACATCCATTCACATACATTCAACTATGTAATCTGCACACAAACTGATTGACTACCTAACAATTTCAAGTTTTGCAATTTAATACTGCTCTCTCTCACTTGTAATTCAAGCATGCAGTTTATGTAAGTGCTGAATCTACATGAGATTTTGTAACAGTTGCAGAACAAAAACCTGAATTTATTTGATAAATGGTTTTTGACCAATGCAACTAGCTAAAGTTCTTGTCTTATGAGAGTAACTCATTTTTTTCTGGTTGCATTCATATTACTGTTTCCAGCAACTACATAATGTCCCTAAAAACACAGTCCATTTACTTACTCTTGCTGAAAATGCTTGAATATTCTTTGAATTTATAAACTTGAGCATTAAAACAATGATACATTACCTAGAGTTACAGCTACTAAACAAAATAATGATAAAAAAAGAATAAAGTTCTATAATTCACTCGCACATTAAAAGGTTGGAATGATGCAACATACAAACAACTTGCCTAGGCCTACCTAAAGGCTGAGAATGTCTGCAATGAAGCCAACCAGGACCCAAGAAGGGTAGAACCAATGATGCTGCTGGGTCTGAAAAATTTGTGGGAATATTTTTTCTTTTGTGACTAATACTCACGGTACCTAATTTAACAATGGAAAATTTCTGCTTTGTGGTCTTAAAAGATATTAGAGGGAAAACAATGCATGAAAGTTTCAAGTTTAGTGTCCATTATCAAATCAAACAAAGAAGCATATGCAGTTGTAAAATTAATTCTAAAGGACTGAAAGCTCTCATGCTCATTTTCCCAGCACACACTAATTCATCAAATATAATGTCCCTTGTAGTGACAATACAAGGTTGTGAAAGCAATTTTTAAGCAGAGGCCTCTTAGGGGAGCAAGTGGCTTAGCAAACTCAAACAACAGAACCTCTTCAATGAGAGGCAAAACATCAAAATATATAATAGCTTTCATGGTATCCAATATTTTCATATCAAAAGCAAGGTCTATGTAGAACTGGTTGCAATGAAATGCATTTTCTTAAATACTCACATAAATAAATGAGCTTTAAACAAATTCTGTGATATCTTGTTTTTTCAATGAATACATGAAAGCAGACAAAAATATACTGCTGCAATTAATGGCATTACATCTAATGAAATACCTATAGAGGCTTACCAGTCTTTAAATTGTGTGATGTATTTCCATAGTCATATTTACAGTAAATAATCAATTTTGTGCTAAGCCACATACCAAGTTGTTGGCATTTTACACAAATACACTTTGGACCACATGTTACAGCTCAGAGAAAGTAAGAGCAATGCATGACCTTGTTGTGATTCTAAATATCTGTGAAAAAGTCAGCAACTATGAACCACCGAGTTCCAAGAATATTTCTTAAATGTAAATCAGTCCATCCAGTAAGATCCATGATAATTGGCAGTGATACTAGGATATGATCAATAATCAATGAGAAGAAAAATCAAGATTTAGCTCCTATGAAGATAAGAAATAATGTATATTAATATAAAGAACAAACAGTTTCTCTTGCTAATGAGAATTTCATGATCCTCATCTGACTAGGAGAAAAACTGCCTGGAGACTTTAAAGATTCTCGCAAAAGCAAAATTTTTTTGAAAGTTGTGATTATTTTGAGGCCATGCAAAATCATCCATAACCACAATTCATTAATAAAAGGCACATGAGCCTTACTCAAAACAAACCTCAAAGGCTCATAATGGCTGACTATGCCACAAATACAAATGATGACATAGTCACACAAAGTCAGAAGGTACTTTACATGGGACAAGACCAGAGATTTATGAGCAGCAGATGAATATCATTAACATGGCAAACTTTGCAAATGATAACATACAAACATGAGCTTTCCTGGCTTACAACTACTGGCTCCAATTCACTGATCTCATTACATGATATTGAGCAAAGAGGGCTTCTCTACTGTCAGCCAAGACCACCAGACTTTGCTTCACTTCCTGTGCAGAGAAGAAAGAATACTAGGGTTTGCTTATACTGAAGGAAATTACTCTGAACAGCATTTTGCCTTAACCTGTGGAATCCTTTCTAGATTGTGATTAATATGCTGAAGAAGAGGATATCAGTGAAAGGCGAATCTGTGCTTGCAGTGATGAACGACAGAACCCTCGCATTTAGTTCCTGTGTTTCACTGACTTATAAGAATTCTTGGGCTGCAAACTTAAAACAGTTGCACCCAAATGACTATTTATGACAAGACCAACACATATGAAAAATCAGTAAATGCAAGAGGAAGATTGTGTATCAAGGCCCTATTTCCCTGCTTGAAAAATAGGAAAATGTCCTTAGCTTAACACCTTCCAAAGTTCACACTTTCTGATCTCTTGAGTTTCACTTACAGTATATACATGAGAAAGAGTCAGTCATGTCTACAGCAGTAACTTGACAGAAATATTTATACTTTTATGAAACAAACAAATACAATAAAAGTATTAAACTTTACCAAAGGCTGAATTCTGATCATTTACCAATCTTGCAAGCATCAGGCATTTCAACTAAATGAGAGTTTGTGTTAACTCAACCAGTCTTGCTCACCAAAGAACTCCAATCCAACTTCTTTTAATGGGAGGAAGGGATTCTAAAGCACACTGGCATTGTGGCCACAAGAGCACCTTTGGGGCCCGGGCATCTACGGAAAATTTCCGGCCATACATGGACCAGACATTGGAATTCCTAACCATTATCTGGATATACAACAAATAAATATAAAGGTGACATTTGCATTTCATAAATAAGGCTAATTACAAAGAGCTCAAATTTATATTCATACCTTGAAAACAATATAGCCTAGAGAGAACAGGGTTGTCAAATGTTTACAGCTCCTACAGCTAGCTAGGAATCAACCAGTTACTCAGTGGTTAGGTTGGAGGGATAAGGAGAGCATGGATGCTGACACGTTGAATTCTTCTGGCCACCGTTCACTTGAAGATTCCACAATTTGCAGAGCACTGAAAAAATCAAAATCAATGATAATGAACAGTCAAACTACAAATTTTCTTGTTAGACCAGCATTAATAGCCATGCTCTTTCTCCACCTACAACCATCAACCTATAAATTTACAACCAATCTATACTCCTCCCTTGATTGTAAACATTAATCTTTTTCTCCTTCCTGCAATCTTCCCTCGCTTCAAAAACTCTGACAAATGCTCTCCACAGTAGCTGTTTGTGTTCTACTCCTATCCATGTCATGCAGCACCTTAAAGGGCACCCAATCCCAGAGATTTTTAAGTTTTGGTAACTTGAGAATTCATTTAAAAAAAAGTACATGAAAAAACCTTGGTTTATAATAAGCATATGGTCCACTGGAAAATCTCTATATACACCTTGTATATGAGCAGAAACATGTCTTGTGAATGGAGAGTACCCACCTATGAGTACCTATGATGAGATTTTGCCAAAATAGCAGGGGTAATGTGAAGCACTCACCACTCACGTCTTGCATGAGATAGAGTAACTATCTTCCCATGATTATCTATGAAGATAATTTAGCCAAAACAGCAGCAGGAGCACAAAATGCTCATCACACATCTTGATGTCTATGACTAGCATGCCAATATGAGGGCTGAACCCTCAGAATAATCATACAATATCTCCAGAAGCAATAATATCAGGGCATGAAATGTGTTTCGAGGAAATCCCATGTGGGATGAGATATCTGGTCACTACCCACATTGACACAATACCAACTGTCACGTATTTAATGTATTAATATAATAGCAACAACTATCTAATGTATTAACATAATGGCAACTACCGCAATTACTGTCTGATATTCCCAAAGTCAGTGTTTTTCGCAAGCTAACCCATGGATGCATGACATTTCTGCTCTACACCACTGCATGACAGGGGTCAATTTGACCCTATCCAATATTTTTCAAAATAATATCTAAGGAATAATATAAACTAAGTGTATTAAATGCAACTATATTATACATGATATCTGATAACTGATGAAAAAACTAAAATAATTTTGAAGCAAAATATCAAAAATCTAATGAAAAACATAGCAACTTATAAGCAATTACTTGTCTCCTTTAAATCAACATGAAACATCATTGAGAGGTCTACTTCACCACATGAGTGACATGTTACAAAATAATGTTCAGGGTATACAACTTTACAATACAGTTTGCATTCTGCACTAGTTTTTCTATCTTTATTCCTTAAAAACTGAACATCTTGAACATTTCTTTGAAAAACTGAGGCAGTCAGTCTGTCTCCTCCAGAACTGCATGAAGCAGCATCAGCATTCCTGGCTTCCCAGTTCAGAAAGAAAATGTAATCTCATGTGGCTCTTGCCCACAGTGATTCAGAAATGCGCATGTGTAGAGAAAAAATGCGTTGTAGCATGCCAAATCAACTAAATTACACCAAACGGGAACATGTTATCTCTTACTCGTGTATGACACTGTACATACCAACTCTCTCATCTACAAAGTCAACACTTACTTTAGATGAATTATAATACAGTATCACTTTAGGTTCCTTTTCGTTACAATCACTCAATTCCTTATTTTTGTGCTTGCTTGACAGTAAAAACACATTCTTATTTTTCTTGGCCTTATACTACACTATTTGTGCCCATTCTTCGCTATGGGCGAAAACACTCAATTTCTTCTGCTTTACCTTCTGTACTTCCCTTCTGTTACCCCAAGTAGTTCCTACTAACGATATCTTTTTGTGATGCAAGCTCTCTAGCTAATTCCAGCTAGTAAAAATTTGTCACACCTGACATTTCTCCCCATTCCATGCAAGTTAGTTGCAAGCTTTAGTACAACATGCATTTCTAACTCATGAGTTCTCTCTTCATCTTTACCTGTATATGTTTCAACATTTGATACATAATATGTGTTGGCATCTGCCAGAACCCAGAATTTTAGACCACATTTGGCAGGTTTTGATGGCATGTACTAAATGTACCTATAACATCCCTTACACTGATACAAATGCTCATCAAAGGTAGCACATTCAATATGTTGATAGCATCGTTGAGAATTTATTACAAATTCATATAAAAGCAAGCAAACAGCAGCGAGTTCATCCCTAGACATCCTACTATTTCATGTAGCTGGATTATCAAAACATAATGCTCTTCAAATCTCTTAACATCTTTTGACCATCAGGGTTTTGGAAAATATAGGAGGGCCAAATGAGGGTTTCCACAACTGCCTCACTGCTTGACTTTTGTTTTCTAGACTCCTCTTAATACACAAACCTATATGAACACGAGGTTCATCAAGTGTCAATAGTTTCCAGTCATTGTTTGTCCATTTTCCATTCATAATAGTAGTCATCATACTGTTGTCAAAGATAAGGTCAAAAGCAGATGGGTCTTGAGTAATTCTACTAGCAGCGTATGGAGTAATTCCAGTGCATGTTGTCAAAACATTCAGTGAAGCTGTTTGATGGATGGAGATGTCAAACGCCACTTATCTTCTGATGGTGCATGCATAAACACGTCATCTCTTCTGGCAGCACATGAGACCGTAGGAGTAACATCTGCTCGACAATCGTCACCAGTAATACAGTTATCAGTAACAGAACTTTCAATTGAAGTGTTACCAGTTGGAGACATAAATTTATCATCACTTACATCATCCAATTCTTCATCTATGTCACTAGTTGCTGACAGATCCCTATTATGTTCCTCATTCAAATTTTACTGACAAGACATGTTAGAGGTACAGCAATGTGACATGAAACTGCTAGAAGTTATTGTGGTACTGATGCAACCTTTGCAGCAAGATCTAAGCACTTGCTTATTGAACATGTTCAATGTGTGTATTGTTCTGAATATTCAAAGTGTATAATATTCTGGAATAAAACAGATTTATCTATAGCATACATAAATGTTGGTTTGTTAAAGCATTTCTAATGAAATACTATAGTCCAGCATTACTATAACAACCATTTATTTTGTACTGCTCATATTTAGAAGATAACTCTCATACATTTCACATAAATAACTTGGAGTCAATTAGATCTGTCATGCACTGATGATGAATTGGGTCTGTAACACACCAAATCAAAATTGTTGAGTTACAAAGGCATTCACTGGAAGAGAATGAAAATTATGAAAAGTCACAAGGTACAAATGTTTCAAGCACCTAAATGAAAAATATTGAACATTTTGGTGCTGCTGGGGTCAATATGGCCCCTTTATGCACCCACAGGATAAAGTGTAAGCTAAAAGTCTTGCAGCAGTTAAAACAGATGCAATAACCAGACAATGCACATCTAGCACTGTCAGATCTTAATAACCCATACAAATAGGTCAGAAAATGGATTTGTATGTAGCATTTATGGATCTGTTCGCAGGAGGATGGATGTGCTGGAAATGAGATGTTTGAGGACAATGTGTGGTGTGAGGTGGTTTGATCGAGTAAGTAACGTAAGGGTAAGAGAGATGTGTGGAAATAAAAAGAGCGTGGTTGAGAGAGCAGAAGAGGGTGTTTTGAAATGGTTTGGGCACATGGAGAGAATGAGTGAGGAAAGATTGACCAAGAAGATATATGTGTCGGAGGTGGAGGGAACGAGGAGAAGAGGGAGACCAAATTGGAGGTGGAAAGATGGAGTGAAAAGGATTTTGTGTGATCGGGGCCTGAACATGCAGGAGGGTGAAAGGAGGGCAAGGAATAGAGTGAATTGGAGCGATGTGGTATACAGGGGTTGACGTGCTGTCAGTGGATTGAATCAAGGCATGTGAAGCGTCCGGGGTAAACCATGGAAAGCTGTGTAGGTATGTATATTTGCATGTGTGGACGTGTGTATGTACATGTGTATGGGGGGGGGTTGGGCCATTTCTTTCGTCTGTTTCCTTGCGCTACCTCGCAAACGCGGGAGACAGCGACGAGGTAAAAAAAAAAAAAAAAAAAAAAAAAAAAAAAAAATTTATGGATCTGGAGAAGGCATATGATAGAGTTGATAGAGATGCTCTGTGGAAGGTATTAAGAATATATGGTGTGGGAGGCAAGTTGTTAGAAGCAGTGAAAAGTTTTTATCGAGGATGTAAGGCATGTGTACGTGTTGGAAGAGAGGAAAGTGATTGGTTCTCAGTGAATGTAGGTTTGCGGCAGGGGTGTGTGATGTCTCCATGGTGTTTAATTTGTTTATGGATGGGGTTGTTAGGGAGGTGAATGCAAGAGTTTTGGAAAGAGGGGCAAGTATGAAGTCTGTTGGGGATGAGAGAGCTTGGGAAGTGAGTCAGTTGTTGTTCGCTGATGATACAGCGCTGGTGGCTGATTCATGTGAGAAACTGCAGAAGCTGGTGACTGAGTTTGGTAAAGTGTGTGAAAGAAGAAAGTTAAGAGTAAATGTGAATAAGAGCAAGGTTGTTAGGTACAGTAGGGTTGAGGGTCAAGTCAATTGGGAGGTGAGTTTGAATGGAGAAAAACTGGAGGAAGTGAAGTGTTTTAGATATCTGGGAGTGGATCTGGCAGCGGATGGAACCATGGAAGCGGAAGTGGATCATAGGGTGGGGGAGGGGGCGAAAATTCTGGGAGCCTTGAAGAATGTGTGGAAGTCGAGAACATTATCTCGGAAAGTGAAAATGGGTATGTTTGAAGGAATAGTGGTTCCAACAATGTTGTATGGTTGCGAGGCGTGGACTATGGATAGAGTTGTGCGCAGGAGGATGGATGTGCTGGAAATGAGATGTTTGAGGACAATGTGCGGTGTGAGGTGGTTTGATCGAGTAAGTAACGTAAGGGTAAGAGAGATGTGTGGAAATAAAAAGAGCGTGGTTGAGAGAGCAGATGAGGGTGTTTTGAAATGGTTTGGTCACATGGAGAGAATGAGTGAGGAAAGATTGACCAAGAGGATATATGTGTCGGAGGTGGAGGGAACGAGGAGAAGTGGGAGACCAAATTGGAGGTGGAAAGATGGAGTGAAAAAGATTTTGTGTGATCGGGGCCTGAACATGCAGGAGGGTGAAAGGAGGGCAAAGAATAGAGTGAATTGGAGCGATGTGGTATACCGGGGTTGACGTGCTGTCAGTGGATTGAATCAAGGCATGTGTATGGGGGTGGGTTGGGCCATTTCTTTCGTCTGTTTCCTTGCGCTACCTCACAAACGCGGGAGACAGCGACCAAAAAAAAAAAAAAAAAAAAAAAAAAAATAGGTCAGTGCTGAAGGACACACAACAGGGCCTCACCACATGACAAAATTTTTCACAAAATTGTTTGGCTACAATCCACACATTGCAGCCACTAAGTGTTTCCATCAAATGAAAATGTAAGCCAATAAGACGGCTGAGTGCTTTTACTTAAAATTGAAAAAAAAGAAAAATCCATGAAAAACTATAATTACCCCATTGACACCTCCAGACAGATCTTAACCGAACTGAGCAACACCTCTAGAAAATTACTTGGACTTCGAGACTCACTTCTCAATTTCAACGCCATACACCAAGCCTGGTGATGACTGAGGAGGCAGGTTTTAGCTAGACTTTGAGGATCAAGCACAGGATCCTGAAATTTTTGACAATCAACCGTCTTTGGATCATGTGTAGAGTGATTTTGAGGATACTGATTCTTTCACGAGTAGATCAAGTTGGGACAGAAGGACTTTCTAGAAAAAATGGCAGCAGAGCTGTCAGCACCTGCTTGAACTTAACAACACTCTGCCTAATGCTGCTAGTAATTTTACAAACTTTTAGTTTTGCTATTATGAAAAAATCATTAATCACACTGATTAAAGCAGGAACAGATTTATTTCATTAGATAAAACATAGTTAGTTGTTCTGAAACATCTACAAAATTTCTCCATGCTATTAATGTGAAAGCAATGATTCTTTTCTTCACTGCTATATGAATATCGATAAATTTGGAACATGAAAAAATTGAAAAACAAGAATTTTGATTATTGGAAAGGATAAATTAGTGGGGCATTAGGGGGTTAAACTACTTCAAAGTATGTTCACACAAACATTTAAGTTACTATGACTGGCTGATACCAAGAGCAGAAGGACAAGAAGTGCCCAAAGAATGTTTTATAACAATGGGTCGTAAAACTGTGCTAAAAATCTCAGGAATAAGGGTTTCATCCTGAGAGTGTACACAGATGAAAAGTAGAGTGCTCAGCAGAAAATAAAATACATATGAAAATACAAAATGAGAAATGTAGTTTTCCTATATTCCTTATTTAATCTTTTTACGTACAAAAGAAGTTATCACCCACCAAAAACAAACAGAAAGGCTGTCAAGTAAGGAATTACACCATAAGAACCTAAAACTTTATACCATTTGGTCACTGAGAAGTAGAATAACCCAAATTAGGGTTTTGATGACACTATAAGTTCTGACTAACCATGACTAACATAACCTTTCTTTCATTTGCATTACCAATCAGCTTTTAATTCTAACAGTGCTTATTCTTAAATTCCTAAAAGAGTGTCTGTACCTCAGAGATATCTTTTCAAACTGCACATTATCAACAACACACAAGCTCCCTTTAATCTTAATACCCAATTCTCCTCTACATGATCTCTTTCACCGCTCCATAAACAAATACATTGAAATCTCTAGGTTTCAGTTCTATCATAATCAACCTAAATTCTCCACAATGTTACCATCATCAGCAAAAGTGTTGACACATCTAATAAACATGCACTAAATTGAAACATCAATCAATGCAAATGCAAACTTTACCAAACTTCTGAAAACAGACTGCTCCTCCCCAATCTGATGCTCTGTATATGCCTTCACCTTTTCAATCAATACCCTCCCATACAATTTCCCAGGAATACTCAACAAACATATGCCTCTGTAGTTTGAACACTCACCTTTATCCCCTTTGCCTTTGTACAATGGCACTATGCATGCATTCTGCCATCCTAAGGCACTTCACCATGATCCATACATACAGTGAATATCCTTACCAACCAATCAACAAAACAGTCACCCGCTTTCTTAAATAAGTTCAACTGTAATACCATCCATACCCGCCGCCTTGCCAGATCTCATCTTCTGCAAACATTTCACTTCCTCTTCTCTCTTAACCTGACCATTCTCCCTGACCTTCTCACTTCACACACCACCCTGACCAAAACACCCTACATCTACCATTCTATCATCAAACACATTCAGCAAACCTTCAAAATAACTCACTCCATCTCCTTCTCACTTCATCACTACCTGTTATCACTTTACCCCTTGCCCCCTTCACCAATGTTCCCATTTGTTCTCTTGTCTTACACATGTTATTTACCTCCTTCCAAAACATCTTTTTATTCCCCCTAAAGTTAATGATACTCTCTCACCTCAACTGTCATTTGCTCTCTTTTTCAACCATTGCACCTTCCACTTGACCCCCTGCCGCTTTCTTTTATATCTTCACATTTACATTTATCATACTTGATCTCCAATTTCCGTGTCAGCGACGTAGCACCAGGAAACAGATGAAGAAAGATCCATCTACTCATATACATACACACACACACATATAAATAAAGTAAAAAAAAAGGAGAAAAAATCCAGATTGAAAAAAAATCATGTACTTTGATTCTCACCTAAATCCTAGCCTTTGGGATTCATTGTCAAATTCTTCTAGTTCTCTAGTTTGTTTTTCTTGCATGAGTCGTATCCGCTCTTGCCGTTCATGTTGGAATCGCGCAGTTTCCTCTGTCATCTGTAAAGCAACTTAGACAATGACTATCTATATAACACTTTATTGACATAAAACTTGATTATGTGATCAGTACTTACAAATAATTACATTCCATCCATGCCTTAACTAAACAAAATCAGTCCCTTAAGACCTAATCTCTTTTCCTACAATGAAATTAAATTCCTTTTTTAACCAGATGAAGAAAGATCCATCCACTCAAATAAACAACATACACACACATACATATACATATCAACATTTACATATATACATACACATACAAAGACATATATAAACAAGTAAATATTCATACTTGCTTACTTCCATCCATTCCCGGCACCACCCCACCCCATAGAAAACAGCATCGCCACCCCCTGCAGTAAGTGAGGTAGCGCCAGGAAAACAGACAAAAAAAGGACACATTTGTTCACACTCAGTCTCTAGCTGTCATGTGTTATGCACCAAAACTAAACTCCTTATCCACATTCAGGCCCCACAAACCTTTCCATGGTTTACCCCAGATGTTTCACATGCTCAGTATACCACATTATTCCAATTCAATCTATTCCTTGCACGCCTCTCACCATCCTGCATGTTCAGGCCCCAATCACTCAAAATCTTATTCACTCCATCCTTCCACCTCCAATTCAACACAACCTCTTCTGCTCTCTCAACCACACTATTTTCATTACAACACGTCTCTCTTACCCTTTCATTATACATTAAGTATAATAATAATAATAAAAAATATTTTTCACATACATATTCGCCATTTTCCCACATTAGCAGGGTAGCATCAAGAACAGAGAACTGAGCCTTAAAAGAATAAAATCCTCCCTTGGTCCCCTTCTGTTCCTTTTTTTGAAGGAGTAAAAACTAGAGGGGAGGATTTCTAGCCCCTTTGCTCCTACCCCTTCTAGTTGCCTTTTTCAACACACAGGGAATACATTGGAAGTATTCTTTCTCCCCTATCCCCAGGGTAATATGTGTATATCATTCTTTTTTCTTCTTTCATATATATTCACCTTTCCTGCATTAGAGGGGTAGTGTCAAGAACAGATGACAGAGCCTTAGAGGGTGCTGTAGTTTCAGTGCATTATAAATGACAAATGTAGTACAGATATGACTAAATGAGGTCTTTTTTTTTTTTATCTATTTTTGATACTGTCTAGCTAATATGTGAAACAGTGAACAAGCTTGAAAAGGAAAGCAGCAGCAAAATAATACAACAAAAATAAAGTGAACATGAAGTTGCTACGGATCTTATACAACAGGAGGTGGTTCTGCCAATATCAACACCTCACTGAAAAGTGCCAAGTTCCACAAAATGCCTAATTTCATCTCCATCCGAAGCCCCTCCTGCTTCTCCTCTTTCAAGAAGTACAAGATTTAAGGCACTTTCCTACACATGGTTCATAACATAATATACCAATGTAAACAATCTAGTTTGTATATATACCACAACATACATGCATCAGACAGGCTGCTCCCACATTGGAGCCACTTAATAGCCAACAGTCACTCATTTGAGGCACTGCTTGCTTTTGCTATGATCTGTACTACTTTCAAACATCTTTATCTTCTATTGTGATTTACACACATTATTTAATTTTTTTCTTCATGGACATTGTACACAATACTATTCTTGCTTTTGTGGCATTGCCATTTGCCTGTGAATTACCACCTGCCAGAGCAATTGCTCACTACTGCTGGTGCAGCAACTACTGTGAGGTACAACCATCATATATAGGCTGTTAGACACAGCTGCTTTAGCTTCAGAAGCTGCTACCTCAATACTTCTGCTAGCAACATATCTAGGACGGCAGCAGAATTCTAAACTCTTATGTTCCGAAGGCATATTTAAAATCCAGTCTTGAACATTTTGAATTACGGGATGCATTGAATCATAGTATGTTATACTTAGAGTGCACTCTGGAAACCAGAAGCCACAACAAAAAGTATACCATAAGGTACATTTCAGACATCAATCACAGTCTAGCTCAACAGTATTAGTTGTCTACTTAAGTAAAAAATAATCAATCACTACTACATTTACAAACTGCTTAAATTAGATGGTGTATGAAAAAGCTTACATCTAGAAGGCCTCCATTAAAATGCTTTTCTTCTGGTATCTCATGAGAAGGTGATGCTTCTTCTATCACCTAACACATTAAACTAAACATAATAAGCACATCTTAGTGAACTTAGCAGAAAATATGCATAATTCAACCTTGCAAAACAACTCAATAGTGAAGCTGTTCCAATAGAGATTTCTATATGCTGATAAATGACTTCCCAATCTGAATACTTTAGGCAACACATTAATAGTTTAAACACCACAGGCAGAAATATTACTTTTCAAAATTTCTTTACAATACACAAGACCAATAAACTCTAAATTTCTCTAAATTTTGAAACCTTCATGTTTTGATATTGTTTTCAGGTGGTCAAATCTTATCATGACTTCTTGACTTCTATCAACCAATCAGCCACAAGTTCAGTTACCTATGAGTGCAGGTGTACATCACCTCTAAGGCTATTTTGGTTTAAAAGCATTGCAAATCATTGGCCCAAAAGGCATGGACACCATGAATTCTGTAAAGTGACCTAGGTTTGCCACACTTGGGTTTAGCTGCTCTGACCAACCTGGATGATCTTAAATTCATTTTTCATTCAGTTGGGTGCAAAAAATACTCTTCTATGGACAGCTGATGGTCAGAGTGTTTATCTATCATCTAAATACCTATTCAGCAATTCCTCATTACACATTCAAAACACACAGAATACTTTTGATTTTAACTAGCATACCTTGTGATGTAATAAATTTCTCCTGACTGCTATTCTACACTTGAAAACACACAATGAACTCTCATTTTTAATCAACATACCTTTTGTTGTAGCAAAGTTCTCCTGAGTGCTACTCTCTCCTCTAATTCTCTCTTTTCACGATTACGTTGAGCCTCCGCCTGTTGGCGATTGCGAGTTTGGTATTCAGCCAACATCTCTAATTCTCTCTCCAACTTCTCTGACAACTGCTGCTGCTCTAATACCTTCAACATAAAAAAAACTAGTGAAAAATTAAGTGATTATAATTCATCATTAGCTTCATTCCCAATCCATTGGGTGGATCAAATGCACAGAGAAAAACAAGATAATCTGATCTTTAACACTACAGCTTTATCTGCCATTATTATATACTCTATTTCAAATCATTAATTCTGTGATTAAAGTATCATTATCAAATGAAACTAGCATTCTCCTAAACTAAAAAATTCTATAAATCATTATCATAATCAAATCAAATTTAAGAAAACCTGAAATAATTAAAGAACCCAAAACAAAATCTTGATAAACATACTTGACTTTCATCCAGCCTTAGAGACTGTCTCTGAAGCATCTCAGCAATGGACTGTTCATACTGGTCACCCAGCATAGCCAGTTTCCGCCTCTGATCCTCTTTTAACCTCTTAATAATAGCTCGTTGATCCTCTTTTACAGTTTTGGCTAAAATTTGTGCCTTATATTCTTTATACTGTTGACGTTGTATATTAATTGTATCGCGGAACTGACGCCGTATCTCTATTTCTTTTTGCTGCAATTTTATATACAATTAGAAAATTTTTTTACCAGTTTCTCTACTTACATCAAGTGAGGAGGCATTACTAAAATCAATTTCTAGCAGAAAAAGCAACAAAAATTATAAATCATTAAGTTCATCTTCAAGTTTACGAAAGGACTGACACACCTATGACTATGATGCTGTTTATCATCTCTAAATAAGTGCCCATTTACAAGGGGAGAATCATACTCATTAAGCCTCGTATCTCACTCAAATATCCGTTCAACTTAAGTGTGCTTGAAGAAACAAAGTCTTCTGTATTACTACACCACTTAACCATTCAACTGATGCCTTCACTCAACTTTGCTGCTTATACACAAAACACCTTCACTGCACACAGTCAGTAATAATTTCCCCGAAATTCTCACCTGTATTGCATCAAACCATAACAGTCAACTCTCTGCGTGTCCATCTCTTTTCAAGTTTACCTCTAGCCTAACACATTTAACTCTCTGCATCTTTTAATCTCTTCTGCTGTCTAACTCTAGTTTTTCACACTTCAACTCTGCATCTGTTAACGACTTTTGCAGTTTACCTCTTGTCAGAATTTTAGTCTTAATACCACAGATCCTCTATCCCAATCTCTTATCAACCATATGTTCTATATGACCATTACATTTAATAGGCTTCCATCCATATGATTCTCTAACAATTTCTCCATTCCATATGCAATTCTCTCCTCAATCTTTAATCATATTCTCCAAATTCAAACTATACAATCTCCAATACTCTATTTCTTCTTCACTCTAGTTTTAAACTAGTCCATGACTAACATTCATTCATTAGTAATGATATGCACTCCACTATGCTGTAGTGAACTTAATTTCGATTCACTGTATACTATGTTTCCAAAGCTTGAGTCTGAGTAAATGAGGGACTGTTGTCTGCTAGAGGTTGTTGCTGATGACTTCATCATCCTCAGATCCTGTTTACCTCCTTGAACAATGTCATTACATATTTTTGGAACTACAGAAGTGGTATTAACTAAGAGCAATTAAAAGGCTGACAGTTCAGCTGATGTAGCAGGAGAATACAGGTCCAAGAGAGTTCAGAACAAAATTAATTCCAAGTCATAAAGAAGACATATCTTGAGGGTAAAAATAGCAGAAATTGGACAGGACTTAATTTTCCACTAGCAAGTATTGGCAGTTATCCTGTTTCATACTGGAAATGATGCCACATTAGAGTAAACTTTGTCCTAGAAGTAAAATGCAAGTTATTTCAAGGGACACAGAACAGAATGATTATTACAAAAAGAAATGGCAAAGTATACAAACATAAAAATTATAATAAAAAATGAAGGAGTGGTAAATGTTGAAAATTTGCTTGTATCCAGATAGCATGACAGCTTAGATGACTGGTGGCAGAAGCACATCAGACAGTCATCAAATTTTGTTTATCTATTACAAAGACATTCTAGCTCAGACTGGGTTCAGGTCTGACTGGAACCAGCATTCTCAATACTTATTAAAGATATGATGATAATGGGATTTCAAGGGGAGGTATGAGGGAATAATTAGAAAGAAAAAATTAAAAAAAATGAAGAGATAACCATATATAGTAAAAAAGAAATTGTATTTATCTTTTTTTCAGAGCAGTCCAGTCAGGCATTGCAACAACACTATGAGCAACTGGTCAAAATAGTCTTATTGCTTATCTAGCACCATATTCCATCACTAAATGTTGTGTATAGGTTGAAATTCTTAACAGCTGGGGCTTTCAGGAAGCAAGTCTATCCATATTTCAATCATTCTCTGACTCATTCACTATCACCACAGACACTGGATTTTCTAGCTGCTGTATTGAGCTATTATTCACTTCTTTTAAAAACATATATATTTTCTGAATATGAGTGCATTAAGAAAAAAATAAAGGCAAAAAAATAAGGGCAAAATAAAGAATTATAGTCATCACATGATCCACATGACCAATATGCAATGTCACCCATCAACACCCTTCACACAACAAGCGAGGAAATGTTTACAATAACAATAAATAACACTTTTTTTATCAATATACTTGTTTATAAATGATTGCTTTATGATAGTGTGTACCCAAAATTCTGAGTATTATCACTACTTCACTATTACGAAGCAATTATGTCAAGGTAAATCCAACCATCAAAGCATAGATGTTTACATCTATCAATTTGCTTTTAGTCAAACACTATTTCTTTAAGTACAATGATCAAATTAGAGAAGCATATTCTTATTTTGGCCATAAGTAAGATATGAAAAGCTTGCTTAATATTCATCACCCATTCCCTTTACACAGTGAAACAGTTGCTATTTTTGTCCATTAATCAGACACCTGACCACTTTTCGTGCTTCCATACGCACTTTCTTGATCGACTCCTCAGCTGTTTGCTTTCCACTCGTACCCATCTCACTCATCACTCTATCTAATAAACTCAAGTGTTTTTACCCTTTAAGAGCTTTATTACTCTTCTTACTTGTTTAATTTGTTTATGGATGGGGTTGTTAGGGAGGTGAATGCAAGAGTTTTGGAAAGAGGGGCAAGTATGAAGTCTGTTGTGGATGAGAGAGCTTGGGAAGTGAGTCAGTTGTTGTTCGCTGATGATACAGCACTGGTGGCTGATTCATGTGAGAAACTGAAGAAGCTGGTGACTGAGTTTGGTAAAGTGTGTGAAAGAAGAAAGTTAAGAGTAAATGTAAATAAGAGCAAGGTTATTAGGTACAGTAGGGTTGAGGGTCAAGTCAATTGGGTGGTAAGTCTGAATGGAGAAAAACTGGAGGAAGTAAAGTGTTTTAGATATCTGGGAGTGGATCTGGCAGCGGATGGAACCATGGAAGCGGAAGTGAATCATATGGTGGGGGAGGGGGCGAAAATCCTGGGAGCCTTGAAGAATGTGTGGAAGTCGAGAACATTATCTCGGAAAGCAAAAATGGGTATGTTTGAAGGAATAGTGGTTCCAACAATGTTGTATGGTTGCGAGGCGTGGGCTATGGATAGAGTTGTGCGCAGGAGGGTGGATGTGCTGGAAATGAGATGTTTGAGGACAATGTGTGGTGCGAGGTGGTTTGATCGAGTAAGTAATGTAAGGGTAAGAGAGATGTGTGGAAATAAAAAGAGCATGGTTGAGAGAACAGAAGAGGGTGTTTTGAAATGGTTTGGGCACATGGAGAGAATGAGTGAGGAAAGATTGACCAAAAGGATATATGTGTTGGAGGTGGAGGGAACGAGGAGAAGTGGGAGACCAAATTGGAGGTGGAAAGATGGAGTGAAAAAGATTTTGAGTGATCGGGGCCTGAACATGCAGGAGGGTGAAAGGCGGGCAAGGAATAGAGTGAATTGGATCTATGTGGTATACCGGGGTTGACGTGCTGTCAGTGGATTGAATCAGGGCATGTGAAGCGTCTGGGGTAAACCATGGACAGTTGTGTGGGGCCTGGATGTGGAAAGGGAGCTGTGGTTTCGGGCATTATTGCATGACAGCTAGAGACTGAGTGTGAACGAATGGGGCCTTTGTTGTCTTTTCCTAGTGCTACCTCGCACACATGAGGGGGGAGGGGGATGGTATTCCATGTGTGGCGAGGTGGCGATGGGAATGAATAAAGGCAGACAGTGTGAATTGTGTGCATGGGTATATATGTGTGTGTCTGTGTGTGTATATATATGTGTACATTGAGATGTATAGGTATGTATATTTGCGTGTGTGGACGTGTATGTATATACATTGTGTATGGGGGTGGGTTGGGCCATTTCTTTCGTCTGTTTCCTTGTGCTACCTCGCAAACGCGGGAGACAGCAACAAAGCAAAATAAAAAAAATAAAATACTTCCTCCTTCAAATTTTGTAACCAATAACACTGAGCTTACATATATATGCAGTCACCCATCTTTTCGCATTTCATATTTCATAAAGTTCCTAATCTTTCAATAACAAGCATCTTATCTCTTTACCAATCCTAAGTTCACATCCCGCATTCCACTGCAGTCAACTAATCTGCTCCCCATAAGAAAAATTTCCAATGCTTCAGTCTCCTTACATTAATATTCATGCCTCTTCCATTCCACTTAGCCACAAAAATCTGTATATGCTGTTGTAAGCAGCAGTAGGGAAGCTGCACCCTTCTGGGAGTTTTTTCCTATTCCCTTCAGACCCATCCCTACAGGTTGTATAATAACAGAGTCATCTTAAGCCCTGATATAACTTTCCTACCCAACTACATTCCACATATCACCAATGATACTCCAGTTACTCTTTCTCAGCCTTGAACAAAACCTATAAAAATATGTAATTAAAAGTAATACAGGGGTCTCCCCAAATAATGTAACTGCGGCACTGCACTAACAAGTGCCTTTCCTAGGGGCATCATGTTAACTTTCAGAGCTAGGGTTTTCCACCTGAAAATTCACATTTTGGTAAATGACTGTTACTTTAGGTAGTTCACTTGACATTAATCAAGGTGCCAGATTGCAGAAATGGGCTTCAGAGGATGTCTGAAAAATGCAAAATGCACCAGTTTCTGAAGGGGGTCATTTGTTATTCTCCTTCTTTCTCCCCCTTTTCCAGACTCAATACCCAACTTCATCTAAGAAAAATTCCTGGTGAGACCCCTGTAACATGATGAAATCCTTTCTTAACTGACAAAAACTGTCATGCAAAATGAAAATCATAGTCCCTTAATATCAAGTTCAGTGAAACCTGAAATCATTTTCTTAATGTCTAACTCTTACTTTTAAGCTCTTTGGCTGTTGCTTCTGTTGTAAGGCATGCTTCTTACGAAGATCTCTCTCTGCTCTCTTCATGTACTCATGCTGACTACTTAATTCTGTTTGGTGTTGCTTGTTCATCTGAAATTTCAAAAATTGTAGAGTATTTTCTTTGACTATAACATAAAATATGACTTTCAGCTTTTGAATGTCCTTAAATTTTGTTTATATGCATCAGACTGTAAAGTAAAATGACTTGCATCTGAATGAATATAGTGTTCAGACAGACAAAAACCTAATCCAAATCCTCTTACCAATTATTCTATCTTCAGTCATATCAAATATACTTTACGACTTTAAGAAATTTTATGTTTAAGTAAATTTACCTGCTCTTCTTTCAATGTATGAATGGCTCTTTGCTGCCGATATTCCAGATCCTGCGTTAACTGATGATGTCTTAGAAGCATGGCATGAGCTGCTTCTAACTGCTGCTCTCTCTTAGAAAGCTCCTCTTTGAGGAGAGATTGCTCTTTAACATAATATGCTAAAAGACTACGTCGACGGAACTTTCGGGTTTCTAGTTGAAGATAGTCTCCTTGCTGTTGCATTAACTTTTGTTCCTCTTGCCGTTCAGATGCTTTAAGATATTCTTTCTGGGACCTGCAACAATAAGAGTAAGTTAAGCAATTCACTGTTTATTTTCATTTCTATTTTTCATGCAAGGTCACCACCTTCTAAAGCATTAGTCAGATAGCAACAGGATTTGATGGGAAAATGGCCTGATTCACTCACTTGTACTCTTTAGCTGTCCTGTGTAATGCAATGAAAGGAAAGCATAGCTCCATATCCACAACCATATCCCACAGACCTTTCCATGGTTTCTCTGACTGCTACATATGCCCGGTTCAACTCACTAACAGTACATCACCCCCAGAATACTAAATTTCTTCAATTTGTTCTATCCCTTGCACACTTTACAACCTCCAGCATGTTTTGGCCCTAAACTCCTAAAGTATCTCACTCCATCCTTTCAACTCCACCTTGGTTTCCACCTTTCTCTTGTTCCCTCTACTTCTAACAGGCATTCCCTTTTAGTCATCCTTTCCTCATTCATCCTCTCCTTAAATCCAAATCACTTCAGAAGACCCTTTTCAGTTCTCTCCCACATACTAACAAACCTCTCTCTTACCTTATAGTTTTTATAAGATCATCACTCCTCATGGCACATGTTGTCCTCAAACATTTTATTTCAAAAACATCCACTCTCTTTTCTACATTTTTCACAAGGCCCATGCCTCGCATCCTTAAAACAATGACAGGACATTTATGCCATCAAACATATCCATCTTTGCCCCTTAAAACCTGAACTCTCTTTTCACACATTCCTCAATGCACCCAGGACCTTTGTTCTGTCTCCCTCCATAGGACACATTTCAGCTCCCATGGTCCCATTCATTGCCAATTATCTAAAACCCTTCATTTCCTTTAAAGTTTTCTCCAATCAAACTCACACTCTAACTAACCTGTCTTGCGTCACCAATAAATGTAATAGCTTTGTTTTACTTCACATTTACTCTCAACTTACTCTTTTCACACATTCAAATTCAGACACTAGCTTCCGCAGTTTCTTAAGTGAACCTGCTACCAGCAATGTATCATGTACAAAGACCAACTGATTCACCTCTCAGGTAACCCCACCCCCACATCACACTGCAATGCATGCTCTTATATCCAAAACCAATGCATTAACATCCCTTACCACCCAAATCAAATACCCATGGGAACATCACACACCCCTACTGCAGACCAACTTCACCTGGAACTACTCAACACTCCTTTCTACTAACACATACAAACACACACTTATCTTACTCTTTTATAAAAACTCCCGACTGCTTCTATTAGATTTCCTCCCTCATCATACAAACATAGACTTTTCACAGGTATCTCTATCAACCATATCATACATTTTTTCCAGATCCATTAAAGCCAACAAAAAATCCTTCCATTTTTTAAGCATTTAACACATTCTTCAAAGCAACTACTTATTCCACACATCCTTTACCACACCTGAAGCCACACTGTTCCTCTTCAATCTTATGCTCTGTACACCTTCTCAATCTCCACTCTTCCATATAACTTACCAGGTACACTCAATCAACTTTAACCTCTGCAATTCAAACACTCAACTGTTTCCCACTTGCCTTTAAATAAGGGAGCTATACATGCATTCTAATAATCCTCATCACCTTACCATTATCTGTTAATGAAAATTCTAACTCCAATCAACAACACAGTCACCCTCTTTCTTACGACCTGCAATACCATCCAATCCAGCTGCCTTGCCACATTTCATCTTATGCAAGAGTTTCACTTCCTATTCTCTTTTCACCAAACCACATGCCAAGACTTTCTCACTTCTCATGTGTCCTTGACCTAAACACCCTCCATCTGCCACCCAGCATCATACACATTCAACAATCCTTCAAACTCCTCACTCAATGTCCTCTTCACCTCATCACTGTCTATTACCTCTTCCCAATTTTCCCCTTCACCGATGTTCCCATTTGTTTTCATTTTTCCTCAAGTATTAACCTGCAACCAAAACATTCCCAATTGTTTTCATTTTTCCTCAACAATCAACTTCCTTCCAAAACATACTTTCAATCCCCGAAACCCTGCTGATATTTGCTCACCCTAACTCTAATTTACCTCATTTTCAGCCCTTATAACTTCTCCTTGATTTCCAGCCACTTTCTCTAGTACATCTTATCACTCACACTCCTTACCCATAAGTACAGCCCAAACACCTCTCTTTACTCTTTCACAAACAACTGAACTTTGTCATTTCACAACACACAACTCTTCTTCTCCAGCCAATCTCCAACCTTCCACATGCTAACCACTTCTCTCGCACATGCCAGAAATGCTTCCCTAAAGACCTCACACTCTCAACCTACTTCAGTGGTTTTGTTTTATCTCATCTTTTGCCATTCTACACACAACCTTTCCTGGCATCTCTTCATGAAAGCCTCTTTTACAAACTCACTCTCACCACCCTCTTCTCACCCATTTCATTTCCTCTTTTCCAAAAGCCTCTAAAAATCTTCACCCAAGCCTCTACCTGTTAATGATTAGACATCCCACCTGCTGCCCCTCTCAGTACATTCACATCCAAGAGTCTCTCTTTTACACACCTATCAATTAGTATGAAATCCAATAATGCCAATTTACCATATTTCCAACAACACATATACTTGTGTGAGATATCACTCTCCTTTTAAACCAGGTAATTCCAATCACCAGTTATTTTTCATCAAAAACATCCTCAAGAAGTTCGCCAGTTCCATTCTACTTAATGAATAGCCCGTGATACCCATTAATACATTACCCACTTTCACATTCAAATCACCTATCACAAATGTCCAAACTCTCACTTCAAAACTACTGACACTTACTCAGCTCCTCCAGAAACACTCACCTATCTTTGTTAGTCTTCTCAATGCCAGGTGCATCAACACAAGTAATCACTCATCCTTCATAATCCATTTTCATAACATTCAATTTTCAACATCAGTATGCTTCAAAGTGAGGTGCCTCAGAACTGAAGGAATGCAAGCATGGCATCCTTGTATATGGGCAGGGCAAAAAGTTAATGGATGAACAACAAAGGTATACATCTACTGAGTATACCTAGGTAGATGTATGAAAGACCAGTGACTGAGAAGGTAGTGGTATGCACAAAGCATCTGAATATGGGGAGGCAATATAACTTGAGAACTGGTACAGGAAAAGTGGACTAAGTGAATGCCTTGAAGAATTTGTTTAAGGAATACTTGAAGAAAGAAACGAAACCTTAAAGAAGACAGTTGATGTGTTAGAAGAGGTATGGCTGAAGACAATATGTTAGGTGCTACTTCTCACTAGCAGTTGAACTTAACCAACCTTTTAAGATACAGTTCCACACATATATTACGAAAAAATATGAATCAATCCACTGTCTTGTGGAAATTTAAAGGGCATTCAAATATAAAGATGAGGACAGATAAAGAAAGAGATAAACCATAACTAGATAATGTGAAAAATTTACAAAATATACATACTGAAGCTGGGCTTCTCTCTGTCTTTTGGGTGTATTGGGATCTTGTGAGAGTTCTTTCTTCCATTTTTCTATATTCTCCTTGTACTGCTTCTTGTACTGTGACTGGAAGTGTTTAAGCTCAATACCATGTCTACCATTGATGTCCTTTTGAAGGTTCTTTTCTGCTAACGTACACATGTCCAACTTCTTCTCTTGCTCCTTTTCGTGTTTCTGATCAATTGAAGAGGAAGTAGAAAAATTTAAAAAGTTTCTGCTGAATCTTATGAACTCAAGATATATATATATATATATATATATATATATATATATATATATATATATATATGGAAGCGGAAGTGGATCATAGGGTGGGGGAGGGGGCGAAAATTCTGGGGGCCTTGAAGAATGTGTGGAAGTCGAGAACATTATCTCGGAAAGCAAAAATGGGTATGTTTGAAGGAATAGTGGTTCCAACATTGTTGTATGGTTGCGAGGCGTGGGCTATGGATAGAGTTGTGCGCAGGAGGATGGATGTGCTGGAAATGAGATGTTTGAGGACAATGTGTGGTGTGAGGTGGTTTGATCGAGTGAGTAACGTAAGGGTAAGAGAGATGTGTGGAAATAAAAAGAGCGTGGTTGAGAGAGCAGAAGAGGGTGTTTTGAAGTGGTTTGGGCACATGGAGAGGATGAGTGAGGAAAGATTGACCAAGAGGATATATGTGTTGGAGGTGGAGGGAGCAAGGAGAAGAGGGAGACCAAATTGGAGGTGGAAAGATGGAGTGAAAAAGATTTTGTGTGATCGGGGCCTGAACATGCAGGAGGGTGAAAGGAGGGCAAGGAATAGTGAATTGGAGCGATGTGGTATACCGGGGTTGACGTGCTGTCAGTGGATTGAATCAAGGCATGTGAAGCGTCTGGAGTAAACCATGGAAAGCTGTGTAGGTATGTATATTTGCGTGTGTGGACGTATGTATATACATGTGTATGGGGGGGGGTTGGGCCATTTCTTTCGTCTGTTTCCTTGCGCTACCTCGCAAACGCGGGAGACAGCGACAAAGTATAATAATAAAAAATAATAATATATATATATATATATATATATATATATATATATATATATATATATATATATATATATATATATTTTTTTTTTTTTTTATACTTTGTCGCTGTCTCCCGCGTTTGCGAGGTAGCGCAAGGAAACAGACGAAAGAAATGGCTCAACCCCCCCATACACATGTATATACATACGTCCACACACGCAAATATACATACCTACACAGCTTTCCATGGTTTACCCCAGACGCTTCACATGCCTTGATGCAATCCACTGACAGCACGTCAGCCCCGGTATACCACATCGCTCCAATTCACTCTATTCCTTGCCCTCCTTTCACCCTCCTGCATGTTCAGGCCCCGATCACACAAAATCTTTTTCACTCCATCTTTCCACCTCCAATTTGGTCTCCCTCTTCTCCTTGTTCCCTCCACCTCCAACACATATATCCTCTTGGTCAATCTTTCCTCACTCATCCTATATATATATATATATATATATATATATATATATATATATATATATATATAGGGGATAGGGGAGAAAGAATACTTCCCACATATTCCCTGCGTGTCGTAGAAGGCGACTAAAAGGGAAGGGAGCGGGGGGCTGGAAATCCTCACCTTTCATTCTTTTTTTTTCAATTTTCCAAAAGAAGGAACAGAGAAGGGGGCCAGGTGAGGATATTCCCTCTAAGGCCCAGTCCTCTGTTCTTAACGCTACCTTGCTAATGCGGGAAATGGTGAATAGTATGAAAAAAAAAAAAATATAAAAATATATATATATATATATATATATATATATATATATATATATATATATATATATACATATATATATATATATATATATATATATATATATATTTTCTTTCTTTCTTTTAAACTATCCGCCATTTCCCGCATTAGTGAGGTAGCGTTAAGAACAGAGGACTGGGCCTTTGTGGAATATCCTCACCTGGCCCCCCTCTGTTCCTTCTTTTGGAAAATTAAAAAAAAGAAAAAAAAAAAACGAGAGGGGAGGATTTCCAGCCTCCTGCTCCTCCCCTTTTAGTCGCCTTCTACGACACGCAGGGAATACGTGGGAAGTATTCTTCATCCCCTATCCCCAGGGATATATATATATATATATATATATATATATATATATATATATATATATTGGATTACGTGTTAATTGACAGGCGTGCAAAAGAGAGACTTTTGGATGTTAATGTGCTGAGAGGTGCAACTGGAGGGATGTCTGATCATTATCTTGTGGAGGCTAAGGTGAAGATTTGTATGGGTTTTCAGAAAAGAAGAGTGAATGTTGGGGTGAAGAGGGTGGTGAGAGTAAGTGAGCTTGGGAAGGAGACCTGTGTGAGGAAGTACCAGGAGAGACTGAGTACAGAATGGAAAAAGGTGAGAACAATGGAAGTAAGGGGAGTGGGGGAGGAATGGGATGTATTTAGGCAATCAGTGATGGATTGCGCAAAAGATGCTTGTGGCATGAGAAGAGTGGGAGGTGGGTTGATTAGAAAGGGTAGTGAGTGGTGGGATGAAGAAGTAAGAGTATTAGTGAAAGAGAAGAGAGACATTTGGACGATTTTTGCAGGGAAAAAATGCAATTGAGTGGGAGATGTATAAAAGAAAGAGACAGGAGGTCAAGAGAAAGGTGCAAGAGGTGAAAAAAAGGGCAAATGAGAGTTGGGGTGAGAGAGTATCATTAAATTTTAGGGAGAATAAAAAGATGTTCTGAAAGGAGGTAAATAAAGTGCGTAAGACAAGGGAGCAAATGGGAACTTCAGTGAAGGGCGCAAATGGGGAGGTGATAACAAGTAGTGGTGATGTGAGAAGGAGATGGAGTGAGTATTTTGAAGGTTTGTTGAATGTGTTTGATGATAGAGTGGCAGATATAGGGTGTTTTGGTCGAGGTGGTGTGCAAAGTGAGAGGGTTAGGGAAAATGATTTGGTAAACAGAGAAGAGGTAGTGAAAGCTTTGCGGAAGATGAAAGCCGGCAAGGCAGCAGGTTTGGATGGTATTGCAATGGAATTTATTAAAAAAGGGGGTGACTGTATTGTTGACTGGTTGGTAAGGTTATTTAATGTATGTATGACTCATGATGAGGTGCCTGAGGATTGGCGGAATGCGTGCATAGTGCCATTGTACAAAGGCAAAGGGGATAAGAGTGAGTGCTCAAATTACAGAGGTATAAGTTTGTTGAGTATTCCTGGTAAATTATATGGGAGGGTATTGATTGAGAGGGTGAAGGCATGTACAGAGCATCAGATTGGGGAAGAGCAGTGTGGTTTCAGAAGTGGTAGAGGATGTGTGGATCAGGTGTTTGCTTTGAAGAATGTATGTGAGAAATACTTAGAAAAGCAAATGGATTTGTATGTAGCATTTATGGATCTGGAGAAGGCATATGATAGAGTTGATAGAGATGCTCTGTGGAAGGTATTAAGAATATCTGGTGTGGGAGGAAAGTTGTTAGAAGCAGTGAAAACTTTTTATCGAGGATGTAAGGCATGTGTACGTGTAGGAAGAGAGGAAAGTGATTGGTTCTCAGTGAATGTAGGTTTGCGGCAGGGGTGTGTGATGTCTCCATGGTTGTTTAATTTGTTTATGGATGGGGTTGTTAGGGAGGTAAATGCAAGAGTTTTGGAAAGAGGGGCAAGTATGAAGTCTGTTGGGGATGAGAGAGCTTGGGAAGTGAGTCAGTTGTTGTTCGCTGACAATACAGCGCTGGTGGCTGATTCATGTGAGAAACTGCAGAAGCTGGTGACTAAGTTTGGTAAAGTGTGTGAAAGAAGAAAGTTAAGAGTAAATGTGAATAAGAGCAAGGTTATTAGGTACAGTAGGGTTGAGGGTCAAGTCAATTGGGAGGTGAGTTTGAATGGAGAAAAACTGGAGGAAGTGAAGTGTTTTAGATATCTGGGAGTGGATCTGGCAGTGGATGGAACCATGGAAGCGAAAGTGGATCATAGGGTGGGGGAGGGGGCAAAAATTCTGGGGGCCTTGAAGAATGTGTGGAAGTCGAGAACATTGTCTCGGAAAGCAAAAATGGGTATGTTTGAAGGAATAGTGGTTCCAACAATGTTGTATGGTTGCGAGGCGTGGGCTATGGATAGAATTGTGCGCAGGAGGATGGATGTGCTGGAAATGAGATGTTTGGGGACAATGTGTGGTGTGAGGTGGTTTGATCGAGTGAGTAACGTAAGGGTAAGAGAGATGTGTGGAAATAAAAAGAGCGTGGTTGAGAGAGCAGAAGAGGGTGTTTTGAAATGGTTTGGGCATATGGAGAGAATGAGTGAGGAAAGATTGACCAAGAGGATATATGTGTCAGAGGTGGAGGGAACGAGGAGAAGTGGGAGACCAAATTGGAGGTGGAAAGATGGAGTGAAAAAGATTTTGTGTGATCGGGGCCTGAACATACAGGAGGGTGAAAGGAGGGCAAGGAATAGAGTGAATTGGATCGATGTGGTATACCAGGGTTGACGTGCTGTCAGTGGATTGAATCAGGGCATGTGAAGCGTCTGGGGTAAACCATGGAAAGTTGTGTGGGGCCTGGATGTGGAAAGGGAGCTGTGGTTTCGGGCACTATTGCATGACAGCTAGAGACTGAGTGTGAACGAATGGGGCCTTTGTTGTCTTTTCCTAGTGCTACCTCGCACACATGAGGGGGGAGGGGGATGGTATTCCATGTGTGGCGAGGTGGCGGTGGGAACGAATAAAGGCAGACAGTGTGAATTGTGTGCATGGGTATATATGTATGTGTCTGTGTGTGTATATATATGTGTACATTGAAATGTATAGGTATGTATATTTGTGTGTGTGGACGTGTACGTATATACATTGTGTATGGGGGTGGGTTGGGCCATTTCTTTCGTCTGTTTCCTTGCGCTACCTCGCAAACGCGGGACACGGCGACAAAGCAAAATAAATAAATATAAATATATAACATTTTACTTTTAATTTGCAATTTTAGTCTTTTTTTTCCACATGAGAGAAAGAATACTTTCCATGTATTCCCTGCATGTCTTAGAAGGTGACTAAAAGGGGAGGGAGCGGGTGGCTGGAAATCCTCCCCTCTCATTTTTTTTCAATTTCTCAAAAGAAGGAACAGAGAAGGGGGCCAGGTGAAGATATTCCCCAGTCCTCTGTTCTTAGCGCTAACTCGCTAATGAGGGAAATGGCAAATAGTATGAAAGCAAGCATATATATAACAGGATGAGATAATTGGTGTAAATTTGATATTAATTACAATACTGTATAATGACAAGAATTTTGAAGAATGAAGGCTACAAGTCATAATAAAGGTAATCTAATCCTAAAAAACATAGGCCAAGCACCCTAAAGGTCTGTAGAACAAGAAGTAGGAGTAATTTACTAGATTTCCTTTTTTGATTTATCTTATTAAATGATAACTCTAATTTGATTTATCTTATTAAATGATAACTCTAAAATAACTTTAATTTTTTGAAAAACCTTAGCACTGGGGACTCCTCTATATTTCCAGGTTTGGTCAACTAAAAGTTAAAGGTAAGAAGATTATAGGAAGACATAATGAAGAAACAAGAATGTATCATAATAGTCAATCCTTGAGCAGCTCGTCTCCAAAAAGAAACTGTGGTAAGCAGTTGCCAGTCTCCATACAAACATTATGGGAAGCAGTGGCCTGAAGTATACCTCAGGTCCAAACTCTCGGGATGGGGGTCACATGCAAATAGGCCATAATACCAATGCACAAAATATTACCTGTAGAACAAAAAAGAGCACTGCTACACAAAGGGATGGCTGAAGAGAAGCGATGCCCAAAGAATTATGAGATGAAAGGCTTTTGATTTCACTCTAGTAAACAGAGAGATAGTATAAGAATCACCCAAGATGTGTGATCAGTATTTTATACTAAGATAAATGAAACATGTACATATGAAATAGCTGCTCACAAAAAAGATATTTGACACCTATACAACACTTCGTTTCAGGAAAGCAGACTTTATGATAATTACGAGGGGGTATCCAAGACAGTCAAAACTGAGAAAGGAATTAGGTTCTGTAAAGTAATAGGAGAGAAAGAATACTTCCAATGTATTCCCTGCGTGTCGTAGAAGGTAACTAAAGGGGGCGGGAGAGGGGGGGCTGGAAACCCTCCCCTCCTTGTATTTCAATTTCTAAAAAGGGAAACAGGAGTCAAGTGGGGAGTGCTCCTCCTCCCCGAAGGCTCAGATTGGGGTGCCTGAATGTGTGAGGATGTAACCAAGATGAGAAGAAAGTACAGATAGGTAGTATGTTTGAGGAATGAAACCTGGATGCTCTGGCTCTGAGTGAAATGAAGCTCAAGAGTAAAGGGGAAGAGTGGTTTGGGAATGTCTTGGGGGTAAAGTCTGGGGTTGGTGAGAGGACAAGAGCTAAAGAAGGAGTAGCACTACTCCAGAAGCAGGAGTTGTGGGAGTATATGATAGAGTGTAAGAAAGTAAATTCTAGATTGATGTGGGTAAAACTGAAAGTGGATGGAGAGAGTTGGATGAATATTGGTGCTTATGCACCAGGTCATGAGAATAAAGATCATGTGGCAAGTGTTTTCGGAGCAGCTAAGTGAGTATGTCAGCAGCTTTGATGCGTGAGACCAGGTTATAGTGATGGGTGATTTGAATGCGAAGGTGAGTAATGTGGCAACTGAGGGTAAATTGGTGTATATGGGGTATTCAGTGTTGAGAAAGGAAATAGTGAAGTGAAGAACTTGTGGATTTGTGTACAGAAAAATGACTGGTGATGGGGCATACCTGGTTTAAAAAGAGAGATATACATAAGTATACATATGTGAGTAAGGGAGATGGTCAAAAAGCATTACTGAATTACTTGTTAATTGATAGGCCTGTAAAAGAGAGACTTTTGGACGTTAATATGCTGAGAAGGGCAGCTGGAGGGTTGTCTGATCACTGTCTTGCGAAGGTGAAGATTTGTAGAGGTTTTCAAGAAAAAAGAGAATGTTAGGGAGATGAGAGTGGTGAGAGTAAGTGAGCATGGAAAGGAGACTTGTGTGAGGAAGTACCAGGAGAAATTGAGTGCAGAATGGCAAAAGGTGAGAGCAAATAGTGTGAAGGGAGTGGGTGAGGAATGGGATGTACTTGGGAAGCAAAAGATGCATATGGCATGAGAAAGGTGGGACGTGAGCAGAATAGAAAGGGTAGTGAGTGGTGGGATGATGAAGTTGTTGGTGAAAGATAAAAGAGAGGCATTTGGATGATACTTGCAAGGAATGAGTGCAAATGACTTGAAGATGTAAAAAAAGAAAGCAGGAGGAAGTCAAGAGAAAGGTACAAGGGTTGAAAAAAAAGAGTAAATGAGAGTTGGGGTGAGAGAATATCATTCAACTTTAGGGATGATAAAAAGATGTTTTGGAAGGAAGTATATAACGTGTGTACGATGAGAACAAATGAGAATATTGGTGAAGAGGGCAAAAGGGGAAGTGATAAAAGGTAGTGATGAAGTGAGAAGGAGATGGAGTGAGTATTTTGAAGGTTTGTTGAATGTGTATGCTAATAGAGTGGCAGATATAGGGTGTTTTGGTCGGGGTGGTGGGTGAAGCGAATGGTATGATAATAAACAATGGTATGAAAACAGTATGGGTTATAGAGGTCTTCTTACTTAGGGATAGGCTGCAAGGAATGCTTCTTATAGGTGAAATAGGTGAACATGGACTGGAATTAGCTCAAAGGAAAATTCCTTTAGAACTTGAGATGTGCTATCTGAGCCATATGCTGTGTCCACCTGGAGCAGGGAGAGTATTCACAAGACAGCGTGAGAGAAAAATACAGAAGGCATAGAGTCTGCAGGAGTTGGGTTCAGGATGAGAAGCAGAATCACTCACAGTTGAAATGGAAAAAAATTAGGTACCAAAAAGAGTGGCTTGAATAGCTGCAGTGTTAGCTACAGCCTGATCAACATGGAAGTGAGGAGGAAAGGTTGAGTCACACAAGTTATTGAAGATGTCTTTCTTTATGGGCCAGAAAAAGACGTCAAATCAGCATACTCTTTTCCTATGAAGGTGTGCCTCACTTTATGAATAACAGTTCTGCAGTGATTCTAAGCAAAAATTAAATCTGAGAGAGATTAATGGGAAGGGATAGATTTCATGGCCAACTATGCTTAGATATCAGAAAGGAAGCAATCAGACCATGTTCATCAAAATACTAAGCATCCAGGCCAACAAAACAATGATAGTCCCATACTGTCACAGTTGGTATTTCCAGAAAGAAATTGGGGTGGGTGTGCCCAATTAGAAAAGATGAAAAGATTACAGTAGGAAGACAGTAAAAAAAAGGGGGGGATATTGTATTCACAGTGATAAGGTTGGAAGGAGAGTCAAGTGTGTTAGAAGGGGAACCCATTTTCCTGAACTGTACCATAAATTTCCATATCATCCATCTTTGCATTCAGATCCCTTAACACCGGGATTCAATCAACTGTATTAAAATGCAAAATCATAAAATCCACCGAGAATGAGAACATTATGTCCCACTCACCTGCCTAAGTTTCTCAAGTTCCTTGCTGAACTGTGTTAGTAAAGCCTCATACTCCTTGTCCAGCATGTGCTTGTGACTCTCCATATCAACACGACACCTCTCCTCAAGCTGATCATTATGAAAGGAAATAATAATCAGTTAAGTCACATCAGTAACAACCTATCTGTGCCTATTTGTAATCACCTATCTGCACTGTATGGGAAGGGTTTTACACTCATGACATCCCATCTTTTGAACATTCTCTAATATCATACTTCTTAAATCTACGCATACTGTAAAAATACTTTGCATCTTTTTTACAAATTTCTTGCTTCAATTCTGCATTGTATCCTCTGGTTACTCTATCCCTACATCTCTTGATGTTTATGTCATCAATCTGATCTAAAAACTTAAAAGATTGTGATCAGGTCATCACTCTCTTCTTTTTCAGTGGAAGGTAAATTCAAAACCTCTAGCCTTTTTCTGTAATTCATAGTCTCACTTTTATAACTCATCACCTTTTCTATCTATCTATATTTCTGACACCTGTTCCAACTGTTACTCCCTCAAAGGGGTGGCCACAGCAACAGTCTCCATAACTAAAGAACTCCAATGCCACTTCTTAACCTTTAGTACCTCACCCTTAACAGGCCACTAGCAGAGGGCAAGTCAACAGTTATTTTTGCAAGATCAGGAGGACTGACTTTTGCACATTAACAGCTTCACTTCCTATTATTCCCAGACCAAGAAAAAAATCATCTGACAGCCAACAACACAACTTAAATCTATATATCTTAGAAAAGAAAAGGTTAAGAGGTGATCTAATAAAAGTATTCATAATAATCAAAGGCTTTACAATCCTGATCTAACAACCTACTTAAAGCCTGACTCATCTGATTTTACCGTAGAAATGGTTACAACTAGTGGGCAAACATCTGACCTCAAATGAGTCAAGTACTTTTTCTGCAACGGGACTGTTAAAAGATGGAATGGTTTACTGCTGACACTGGTTGAAAGCAGTGCTACAATGCATCCAAACTTGATAAACATTCTGCTTCAAGTCCAATTAAAAATATTTGCACTTCCTTAGTCAAATGAGCAATGTGAAGGTTTTTCTCTTTGAATCATCTATGTGCCTTTCTACTCTTACCACACTATTCTTTGTGTTTTGGATATTTTCCACAACAAAAATCAGCCTCAACATGACCAAATGGTCTGATGCTGTTTGAATTCCTTTATAAATATGTCAAGAAAAGACACCTAGCTCAAGTAAATATACATGTGGAAGATTTCAGAGGTCAAGTAATTTTTCCTTCTGCTTCTTTATATCATACACTGTAGAAGACCCAAATTGTACAATGAACGCAAACTCCTTATCAAAGATCCCTCGACCAACTTCCACAGTAATTCAACTTTCTCCTAATTAGAAAGTGAATGATGTTTTTGCATTTAGCTATGCTATTAAAAAATGGGCTGCTTGTTGGTCTTCTGAATGACATACAAAAGGGTTAATCTTGGGCATTATGACAATAAACTGATGAAGACTGCTGAGGCATGCCAACTTGTAAACTGAAATACAGTGGGAATGCTGGAGACAGCAATGTCAAATAAACAGAAGCTAGTCTGGAAACTAACCATGCCAGCTCACAGAAGGTTTTCCAGGTCACAAAAATAATTTGGACATTTCCTAACAACACTGGTTCATGGGTGAAGATAGTTTATGGAATATCCATTTAGGGACATTAAACCAGTAGGTAGTAAAGACATGGTTCAGCTCATTTTCTCCCTCTGAGCAATCATCAATTTCCATTTAGTGATGATGTCATTGTTCCCAAGTTAACAGCAGATAAGCACCTTATTACTCCTTTAACATTTGCATCAACTTGATGGTGGTCACCATCACTCAAAGAAAGGTCTTTTCTTTAACAGAGGGCAAGGAAGGATGGGAAACACTACTTGGAAAGTGCTAGCAAGACACAACCCTGGAGGGCAAGACTTTTTCATACTTCAAAACTTGCATCTCTCTCCATCGTCAATCTTTCCCATGAGACATAACACCATGTCAACATTAAGGAGGAGGAGGGTTCAGGGTTTAAGTAAAACTTCCACAAGAAGCTAGGTATAATAAGAACCCTATCTTAAGTCATCTTCACACACCTGGGTCCCTCTGCCCTGTCCATGGCCACAAAAGATGAACCCTAAATAGCTGCAGTATGGTCACTGACTGACATGCTATGGGAAAACAGACCACTATCATAATCTACTCCAAGGAAAGGTTCTTAAAAATATCACTGTAGAGGCTACCTTCACAAAAGCTTGGCCTCTGACACAAATGCAAACTGGGTTCAAACTCAAGTCTCTTGGACCCAGTGGTGATATTTCTTATCATGAGATGCATTCTGAGATTCCTGGGCACTAAAGGACTTACCTTTCAGAATTTCAGATCAACATGATTTCAACCAATTTCCACTGGGTGTAAGGAATAGTTCTTATGTGATGACACTTCACAGTGACACACCCTCTTACCATCAAGGGATATCAAGAGATATTTCATGATGACTAGTTGAGGTACTGTAAGATCAAAGATACTCCTATGATTACAAGAAAATTGGACATTTCAAACCCTTATCAGTTGCTAATGAGAGACAACTATGCCAAAAAAAAAAAGGAAAAAACTTAAGTAAATCCCAACAGATTTACCTTAACCCCCCCCTCCCCACCAAAGATAGCTTCCATTGGGCACTCCTACATCACTATCTATCTATCTATCTATCTATCTATCTATACTTCTGAGGCCCACTCCCATCATGGGGGTGGCTACAGCAAAAGTCTCCACTTATCCCTGTCCTTATGTGCCTGGTTCTCCAACAAAAAGCTGCTAAATGTCCTTCACAGAAAATTCACAAAAATTTGCAGAATGACAATCTAGGGGAGAAATCATCATACACTGCCACCTCAGTCATCACTCAGGCTTGGCATGTGGAATTACAAGTCCTGTGCAAAACTAGATATATCAATATCCCATCCAAAAGTATCACTCAGCTCACTTAAAGAAATCTCAGTCTGGAAAAGTTAATGGGGGTAAACAACAAGTGACATATCATCATCTGACCTCAAGTTTTGTATCCACCAGTATAAATGATCATAATTACAAGGATAGAACAAAACTGACCGAAAACTAAAATACAATTTCTATCTTTGGCAAAGGAGGGAAAAACTAGGTATTTCTGGTAATCATCTGACCATTCAATTCTGGTCAAAAGGTTCAGCACCTACACTAAAATGTACAATCTAATTTACCAATTTCCCTGAAAAAAATCTAAGGTTTTAAATATATAGCTGAACCTGCATAAAATATATATTAGTAAAATACCATAACTACAGTACCAAATAATGCATAACAAATACATGAAAGACATTCAGATCTCTACTTTTACATAAATCATAGTCTTTTATGAAAATATATCACCTTTATATCCCCTACATAATAAATGTGAATGATAAATGATATTTCTATCCCACATATAAACTCATCATCACTATTAGATGCTGTACTGCAAGCAACAATGGTTTCATACTACCTTAGCCTGGGCTCGTTGGTGCTCCTGCCGCATGCGTTTGTACCCAGACATGGCAGCATGCATGTCCTCCTGAAGATGTTCCTTCTGCTGCTTGCTAACAATGGACGTCGTCTTTATGGTTGCAAAGTTGCTCGTGCTAGCTTCTCCAGCATTACCAACAGGCTGTATTTCATAAGAATAACTTAGAACACATTTGAGATGAACATATAATACTTAAAAATAAAAGTATGAAATCAGAAATTAAGCCTTCTAAAAGTTTATGAAGGAATGAATAATACTGGAAATCAACACACCTAACCCAGTACATTAGGATAGTCCCTATCTACAAAAATACCAACCTAAATTATATATACAAAGGTAAGAGTATCTGAAGTGCATGTATAATTACTTTATACTATACAGAGAGGGAGTTTTACAGTTGTCTGGTCCCATCTCTTGACATTCTCTATCACACAACTTATCAATTTTTTACATCCAGTCTGCATTAACTGTGTCTTCAGAAATTCTATTTCATTCATCCATCACTCTTATAACATAAAAGTACTTCCTCATATCATCTTTAACAAGTCTCATGCTTAATTCCATTTTATGTCCTCTGATTACTCTATCCCTGCATCTCTTAAAGAACTGTCGTTGTTCATATCATCTATCTGTTTTCAAAATTTAAAGGTTGAAATCAGGTCATTTCTCATTCTTCCAAGGTGGACAAAATTAAAACCTTTGTTCTTCCCCTGTAACTCAGCTCTTAATCCTAGAATCATCTTTGTTGCTATCCACAGGATCTCTATTAGCTCTTAGTGATTCTGAAGGTGTGATGACCAAACTTGAGAAGCATACAGCTTGCTGAATAATTTCATAACCATGAACTTAAATGCAATTCTAATGATTTCTTAAAGAAATTCAGTATCCTTAAATATTCTCCTAAGGTAGGACTCTGGCGACAGATTAGGGAAAATGTTGACTCCTAAGTCTTTCTTACAGACAGATTCCTGCAGCTTAATTCCAACAGGATGATAATCTTACTAAGGCCCTCTTTCACTGTGATCCACACTAATCATTTTACATTTACTTCGGTTGAAATTCATCAATAATGTATCATTCCTACTCTGGAGTCTATTTAGGTCCCTTTGTAAGTTGATACATTCTTCCTCGCTTTTTACTTCCTTTTGAATGTGTGATCATTTGTGATATCTCTTTGGTGTGTTACACGAAGGGAATCTTAAACAAATGAAACAAATGATGCCCAGTCTCTTAACCTTGTGTATATGTACCATGTCTTTACAACTAAACCAGGAACCCACTTACTTTCCAGCCCTGAGTGAAGGATGAACACAGGCTGGGTGTAGGCCAACTGCCATGCCCAGGAGTTGAACCCATGCAGGTCCAACCCTGGGCTAGCCCATGGTGATGTATGGTCAGTACCACCAACTACTGCACCACACAGGCCCATGTGTAATAACCTATCTACATATTTGCAAATACCCATTTCTATTGTACAAGGAAATCACATACTGTCTGGTAGTCCAGATACTGACAATCCACCCAGCCTTTTACTCTGTCTAAAACACGGCTCACTCTCTCAAAGGAATCTAATAGGTTTGTTACACATGACCTTTCCCTAAAACTGGCTGTCTCTCACTTGGGTAACTACTCTATAAAAAGTCATCCATTTGCTTTCCAATCATATTTTCTCAAATCTTACAGACAGCTGTTGGTGAGAATGGTCTAGACTAGTCTAAAGTTCAGTGCCTCATTTCCTTTCTTGTATACATATACGTATGATGTATGCCGGTTTCCATTCCCTTGGCATCTGATCTTCTCTGAGTGACATTTTGAAATATATATATCGAGGTTTATCAAAAATGTACCTGCACACATCTTCAAGGGGTGAAATTTCATTACGACCAAAACACCATGAAACTTGTATGGATCAAGACCTTTTAGGATATAGTTAAAGTCTTTTCTAGATATCTTAATGTTTTCTCTCTTTGTAGACTTAAAGCATCCTCTGCCAAAGGTTGATATGGATCTGTGTCTTCTGTCCACATCAAATTATATTTACAAACACACACACACACACACACACATATATATATTCTATTTATTTATTTATTCATCATTTTGCTTTGTCGCTGTCTCCCGCGTCAGTGAGGTATACTCTATTTTTAGATTATACTTCATCACCATTTCCCGTGCCAGCAAGGATGCGCCAGGAAACAGACATAGAATGGACCATCCACTCATATACACTTACATATACATAAATGCCAATACCAGCACATATACATACATATATACATATCAACATATACATACACATACATATACATATAACACATGTACATATTCATATTTGCTTGCCTTCATCCATTCCTGGAGCTACAACATCCCACAGGAAACAGCATCGCTACCCCCTGCTTCAGCAAGGCAGCGCCAGGAAAACAGACAAAAATGGCCACAATCGCTTACACTAAGTTTCTAATGTGTGTGTGTAGCAGGCCATGCCACTTTGGTTTCGAACCGTAGTTCATACAACCCAGGCACCCACGCAGACCTGGCAAGATCTGGGCTGACCAATCAACATCGACCAGGGTGGACAGCTCCCTCAAGAATGATGAAATCCAAAAGGCCATTTTGGATCATCGGGCTCACCATTAAAGCAGTTCAGTTTTGTACAAACAATGAAGAGATTCACAGATTATATAAAACCTTCAGTTTAATATAGAAGCACTCGGTTTAATGTATAAATGATACAGCAACAACTAGTACACCAGGATGAGGAACGAGAGGTAATCTTGGCCATGAGAAAACTACCCCTGCTGTCCGCAGCACCCTGCTACTGTCCACCCTCTAGTTTTTATTCTTCCAAAAGAAGGAACAGATAAGGGGGGCCAAGTGAGGATTTTACCTCTACGGCTCAGTCCTCTGTTCTTGACACTACCTCGCTAACACGAGAAATGGCAACATGTAAGTTGAAAAAAGTATATATTTCATTACACTCAGTCACTGTCTCCCGCATTAGCAAGGTAGCACAAGGAAACAGACGAAAGAATTGCCCAACCCACCCACATACACATGCATATACATAAACGCACACACACACACACACATATACACAACTATACACTTCAGCATATACATACATATACACACACTGACATATACATATATACACATGTACATATTCATACTGCCTTCATACATTCCTGTCGCCACCCAGCCACATATGAAACAAGCACCCCCCCTCGCACGCGCGAGGTAGAGCTAGGAAAAGACAACAAAGGCTACATTCGTTCACAATCAGTCTCTAGCTGTCATGTATAATGCACCGAAACCACAGCTCCCTTTCCACATCCAGGCCCAACAAAACTTTCCATGGTTTACCACCAGCTTCGGCAGTTTCTCTCTCAAATCTGCCACCAGTGCTGAGCCATCACAGTAAACAATAACTGACTAATCTCACAAGCACTCTCTGCTGCAAAAATTCAGACCTAGCCCTTTCATCAAAACCTTTACATTCATTTCCTTCACCATCCTAACTATAAAGAGAATGAACAGCCACGACGAAATAACACCCATACCAAAGACCCACCTTCACCTGGAGCCATTTGTTCTCTCTACCAATCCGCACACACATCTTACTCTCTTGATAAAAACTCACTGCTTCTAATAGCTTTCCTCCCACATAATATAGTTCAACAAAGCATCTCTATAACCCTACAATATGATTTCACCAATAAATGCTACATACTAATCCTTCTAATTCTCTATATACTTCTCTCATGCATTCTTCAAAGTAAACAACTGACCTACAAATAATTTTTCACTCCTAATACCACATTGATCCTCCCTAATCTGATGATCTGTGCATGCTTTCTCCCTTTCAATCACCACCCTTCCATGCAACTTACCAGGTACATTCAAACAACATATACCTATGTAATTCATACATTCACCTTTATCCTCCTTGCCTTTATACAGTGGCACTACACAGGCATATGTACATTCTGGTGGCCCTCATAAAACAAAGGCGTTACGTTTCTGTAGATGTCATTACAGCAGAATATCGTTGAGAAAATGAAACCCACAATAAGGGGGTTACATTCCTAACATAAATTTCCCCAATCTCTTACGTATGAACTATACCCAAAGGAACTTAGCTTACCATCAATATGCCACACTAAATCATGACTAATTCTCGAGCTATTGCCTTATCATTGGTAAATCAAACAAAATATAGTGATACTTACTGAGAATGCAGATGATAACTTGAAAGGGTAGTGAAGCAGGATTTGGGATGGAATGAGGGTTAATGGGAGAGCAAAGCACACTAGGCTTATGTATATTACCCTCTGAATCATTTGATTCAGTAAGTTTCAATCAGAGAGGTAGGAGAAGTTTGCCTTGTTCTCTTGAAAAATCTATTCAATTCTAGTTGTAAGGCCTGCCTTTTTCTTTCTCTGTATATTGCCTTGAAAGCAAATGAAGCATCTGTAAGTTTTCTAGAGAACAAAAGGGAAAGTACGTTGTCAGGATCCAAGTCATTAATGATTGGCTACAGCCTTGTCTTGGTAATGAAACACTCCTGAAGGCCTTTGCTGTGAACTGTTCTCATCAAGTAAAATGCAATGAAGGTGGCAATTACACTCAAGTGCATGGGCTGGAGCAAGGAAGTGATGTTCCAAGGTTGATAATAAACTGCTAATATTCGGATTTTTTCATTCAGCTGCTGAGGACGGCCTTGAGCCTCCATGAATTTTAAGAATTTCTTTTTTCTTGGTTGTCATGGAATCAATTTAATTCATTTTTCTTATATAATTGTTCAGTGCCTGTGGTAGGTGCTTTAAAAATAAAAATTGTGAGTGTAATAAAGAATTACTTTGGTATCAGCAAATATCAAATTCAGTTCTTTTCTCCCTTTTCTAATATTTTAGATTTTTCTTACATAATCATCTGGTTCTTCTGTAAGGTGCTCATATTCCTTTTTTCCCAAATAAAGTGAAAAATGTGGATTTTTGGTACATATAACGGTAAAGAATTACAATGGTTATAGCTACTGGAATTTCATATTCCCCTCTTTCCTTTATCTTTAAATCAAATCTTCATTTTTCATGCAAAATCATTAATCAAAAATTCTTAATAAAGATCCCTGGTGTTACCCATGGCCTCCTTCTAGAGAGTAGTGCAGCCCATGGCTGTAATACTTCCTGTAGCATGGAAATAGGAATGCCTTTAGACACAGAAATTCTTTGGCAAGACTGTACTTTCTACAATACAGCCTTGCCAAGGGAGACTTTCTCTAATGGTGTAACCTCCAGCTGGTGAAGTCCACTAATACCTGTGCATACATATCATTATACTTGATTACCTTTTCCCATGTTAGTGAGGTAGCACAAGGAAACTGACGATGAGAGACCCTTCCATTCATATACATAAATATAAATACATGCATGTACACGCACATATACATAAACATATCAACATATATACATACATACACATATATACACATGTACATATTCATACTTGCTTGCCTTCATCCATTCCAAGTGCCATTGCTTGTCATTGCTTTCAATAGCATTCTTCCCTCATCATATATTCATAGTACCTTCCACAGAGAATTTCTATCAACCCTATCATATGCTTTCTTTAAAAGCCTAAATACCACACACACATATCCTTGTTTCTCTAGTTATTCCTCACTCATTCTTCAAAGCAAAAACATAATCCACACATCCTCTACCACTCTTGAAACCAAACTGCTCTCCCCTAATCCGATGTTCTATGCATACTGTCACCTTCTCAATCACCACTCTTCCATACAACTTACCAGATACACTCAACAAACTTATACCTCTGTAATTTGAATATTCACTTTTGTCCCCCTTGCCTTAATACAGTGGCACTATACAAGCATTTTGCTAACCCTCAGGCTGCTCACCCTATGCCATACATACAATGAAAATCCTAGTACCTAGAGATATGCAATTCATCCACCACCTCTTCTCCTTTTTCACAAAACTATTTGGCAAGACTCTCTCATTTTGCATACTTTCACATCCCAAACACCACACCTCTGCCATCTAATCATCTAATGCAGTCCTTCAAAACACTCACTCCAATCATAAGTTCAAGAGAATAAGAGAATAATGCCTAAGTCAACAAAAGAGAAAAATTTTATAAACTAAAGAGCTTATGTGACACATTCAACCTAATACAAATCATAAGCGAACCAACAAGAAATAATAATACAATCAATGTGATTTCAACAAATGACAGCTTTAATTACAGATACTGAAGTCACTAAAACAAATATCTCAAATCATAATACAACAGATGTGTGTAATAATTATAACAATGAAATGAATGGAGACTGAAAGAATGGAATATAAGATGTAAATCTTTCAGAGAAATTAACTTCTACACCAACAAAATAAAGTGGAATGTAGTAAATTAACTAACAGTTCATATAATATGGAAGGAAACTCAGACTATCAGTAATCCAGAGACAAACATACCATTCTTCTACCAGTACATCCATAAAATAACTGAATGACTAGTACCACTCAAGACAATACTTATAAAGAGAAAGATAACATAAAAAAGAAAGCAATGGATGCACAGAAGATAATGAAGAAAATAATAAGATCTAAAACAATAATGAAGAAAATAATAAGATCTAAAACAAACTTAAGTATTGTGGAACAATCAGATGAAAGAATAAGAGCTGCATACAAAGAAATAATGGAGTGTCACAGAAGAGAGAACAAAGACCGAGGGAATAGAAAGTAATTCAAATCTTGGATCAAAATATAAAAGTCCTGTTTGCTTATATGAACAGAAAGAAAAAAAATTCAGAGACAGGACTAATCAAGGCTGGTGACAAATATGTAAATGACTCTAAAAGAATGCCAAATTCTACTTAACCAGTATAGGTCATTTAATGATGCTGAAGAACATTCACCAAAAGATATAATCTTATCAGACAGAGACATCACTGGAGCAGTCAATCAGATTAAAAAAAAACACAGCAACAGAGTCAGATGGAATTCAACTAATATTTCTTAAAAAAAAATACGAAGAAACTAAAGCCAAACCTCTTACAATGCTGCTTAGACAAAGCATATACCAATCCAGCAGAGAAAATAAACACATAATGTATATGTAACACTATAACACAAAGAAGTGACCAAACTGTTGCCATATTCATACAAATCAGTCAGTATTTGGAAAAAATAGTGAAGCACCTTAATTCAAATTAACTAATAACTGAAGGACAGCACCAATCAGTTCCTGGGAAGAGCAAGCAAACACAACTGCTGGCTTATCATAATGACATGTATGAATCTCTGATAAGCGGAAAAACAGACAGTTATTTTTTCAATTTTGCAGAGACATCTGATGAAGTAAACTATGGAGCACTATCAGAGAAAGTAGCATGAGACAACACAAATGAAGAATAAGAAAATGTTTAAAGAATTTCAAGCCAACAGCAAGTTTAAAGTAGCTGTGAATGGAAACACGTCTGAGAAATATTACCTTCAGAGGTACCAAAAGGAACATTTCTTGCCTCACTATCTTTCATAATTATGATGAAAGACACACGAGAAATAAGAGAGCATAGTTAGATGTAAGAGCCTCTGCAAACACTGTCCTACAGTTGCCCTCTGCTAGTGGCCTGTTAAGAGTGAAGCACAAAGGATGATAAGTGGCACTAGAGTTCACTAGTTATGGAGACTCTATTGCCGTGGCCACCCCCTTGAGGGAGTTCCAATAGGAACAGGCATCAGAAATATAGATAGATAGATAAATAGATAGATAACCAGATACAGCTAGATATATAGCTGGAGAAGACAAGAGGACAAGTAAAGCAGCTGCAAGTTAATATAATGAAAAAAAAACTACAAAGGATTTGGATATTCTCAAAAAACATGCAGATGAGAACTTCAAATGAAATTCAACTGAGAGAAATTTGAACAAATAAGTTTTGGGGTAATGCACAGTAATTCAATACCTACATCGCCTCATAAAAAAATGAGAAACAAGGTAATACTAAAAAAATGATACTAAAAAAAATTAGGAGATACTAATGAATGTAGACAAACCAGTCAACTATATAATATGGCAATGTGACTTTAATTTCAATTTCATAAGACGAGAAAAGGGTAGTACAGAATTTTGATACAACTTTAAATTCAGAATAACAAGGTATTATTAGACAAAAGTGAGCATCTAAACAAATCAAGTGAAACATTTGATGTAGTTCTGGTTATACAAGAACCATTAAGTGATACTACCACCATCAATAAAATATTTACATACGACAGCACTAACTACAGACACTCGCATATCCAAACGAGTATAAAACAGAAAACAAGTTTACCAGAAACAACATCAATTTTCACTCTAACAAAAATAGAATGGCACAATGCAAATACTGTAATACAGAACACTAACTGGAATGATGGTTTTTATAAAAGCAATACAATTACAAACTTACTACAAACTTAGCTGTTTTCAACTGATGGCAGAATTGATGCCTCAGTAGAGAAAATATAATAATAAAATGAGAAAGAAACCAAAAGACAGAAAACAATGGATGAATGGAACAAGAAAATTAAAGAAAATGCTAAGAAGCGCAACTACCAGGAAAAGAGAGGAAAAAATTAAAACATATATGGGAAATGTTGACAATGAAATAAAGAAGTCACATGGAAAAACAAAGATTACAAGAAGAAAAAGTCATGCAAACCATAGCTACGTATCCAAAGGAAAAAAAAAATATCTGCATACATGGTGAAAAAAAAAATCTAAAGAATGGTCCTTTTAAAGGTGAGCTGTAAAGGATAAAAAATATGTCATATATAGTCTACCGATACAAATCAGTATTCAGCACAAAAGAGACTGAAGAAATTGAAAAATATTCATTACTAAGATGAACATTCATAAACAGATATAAATTTAACAGAAGGAAAAATAACTGAAGATAATAACCAACTAAAAGAGAACTCTGCACCTGGGCTAGATGGAATACCAGCAATATTTCAGAAAGATTACTAAAAACAATAGTTAAACCTCTCACGATACAACAAAGACAAAACAGACCACTCTACAATAGCAGATGTACACAAGATGGCATACATAACCCAAGAACATAAAGAGGGAATCCGTATTATGGCCAAAATAATATAAATCAGCCAGCCTCACAACAATTAAGGTATTTGAAAAAGTAATCAAGAAAAGTATTTTCAAATATCTCTTTAAACATAAACCCACAAAGGAAGGTCAGCACAGTTTTGTACCATGAAGAAGCACACAAGCACAACTACTAGCTCACTATAATACTTCCCATGTATTCCCTGCGTGTCGTAGAAGGCAACTAAAAGGGAAGGGAGCAGGGGGTTGGAAATCCTCCCCCGTCGTTTTTTTTTAATTTTCCAAAAGAAGGAACAGAAAAGGGGGCCAGGTGAGGGTATTCCCTCAAAGGTCCAGTCCTCTGTTCTTAACGCTACCTCACTAACGCGGGAAATGGCGAATAGTATGGGAAAAAAAAAATGAAACTTATGAGACAAAAGTGAATACACACAGTCTCTATTTTTGAAAGCATTTGACAAAGTAAATTATGGACTAATATTAAAGGAATAGTAGCAAATCATACTTTTCAAAGGGAAAACAAGAAAATTAATAAGGAAACTTCCACCCAACACAGTTCAAGATAGTCGCATAAAGAAACATATCTGAAGAAACAGTGCTTTTATATGTCCTAAAAGAAATGGTATTAGCTTCAGCACTTCACATTCAAGATATCTGCTGACAAAAATGCAAATAAGAGACAATCAAGAGCTTTGCTGATGACATGAACAAATAAAGCAGTGGATTAAGAGGAAATCCAAGAACAAACTCTCAGTAATTTGGACACATAAAACCAGACGGAAAAATCTAAAAGAATTTAACAAAGAGAAATTTGAACAGATGTCTGGAAAAAATCTATAGCATTTAAGTATATGAACAACAATCAAAGCCTGAAAGAGCTTGAATCATATTGTTTAGAGATGCGGAGAAGGATATTCATTTGTTTATTTATTCATTATCACCCAAGGACCAATTTCCATAAAAGAGTCCTTCTAAAGGATCCTGCAGCTTAAGGCTGCACTACTTACAGTAAAAGGGAAATGTAGATTCCTTTGAAGTAGTGATCTGATGATGATACTGTCACCAAAGGTGACTTTTCTCATGCATTGGAACCTCAAGCAGGCAGAGTCCAGTAACATCCCAGAGAAAGACTCACAAATAATAGGTAATAGACTAATATACTACAATAAAAGCAATTCAGAAAGATAGATAAAGAATGATTAAATCAAATGCAAAAACTGGAAATATAGGAAAAAGGCACCAAACATAAATATACAAATGCTGAGCAAGGAAACTACAACACTTAATACCGTACAAGGAGAGATAAGATATTCTAAAATGGAAATACCATAGAAACATTCAAAAGACTAAATTCATAAATGAAGACAACACTAGTTTAGACTCAAATACACAACTATTCCAAGGGTGTAACTGCCAAAAAACAAAGCATCATATGACAATCAAGATATATGAGAAGTGGAGAGGTGATGGGCAAGTGAAATGGCAATAATCAAAGCTGTGTGCTGAGCATAATGCATTAGCCCTGTCACCATGGCAAAATTTCATCGAGAGTAATTGTAGATAGGCAGGTAGAAAAGATAGAAAATGAAATAAATGTTAAAGACATGGTAATTATCTTAAGAAAAAAATCTAATTCAAGTAACACAATGAGGTATAACTTTTCAAGCCAAATAATAAATGGAATGATAAGAGATAATTTGCAATGAGGGAGAAATTAAAGGATGACGTGTAAGAAGTACAACAGAATAAGGTTCTGTTGTATGGTTGCCAGTAAAGCACAGATAAATAATTATGCTGAAGGGATTAGAAAAATATTACACAAATTAAATCAACACTCAAAAGCAAATGAATTGCCATGAAAGACTAAAAGAGCCTGAGCTATGCAGTCAAGAATGCTGCCCCGCAACAATTGTTAGGCTTAAAGAATGATGTTCTAAACCTGACAGCAACCACCCAAAGAAGAGGAAAAAATATCATTGTCAAAAGGTATTCCAGGAAATATACCATACACATTGCAAACAAATATTCATAAATGCTAGAAGAGGAAACTGGAATGATTACCTAACGTGATACCAGGAGAACTAAAATTATACATGGTGTGACTTAACGAACATTCAAAGGAAGATTAAACTCAAGATTGAAAACAATACCACATGAACCAAGAAAATACAATCAGGCAAGAGGAATTACTGCTGCAAAAAACAGCATTATAAAACAAGCAAACCAAATCGTGGGAAGGAGAGGCAGTTAAGAGAAGTAATCATTCAAAACAAAAATTAAAGACTAAGAGCAACACACAAGCCAAATCTCTGTTGGTAGGTATTCCTCTTCACCTCTTCTATGCCTGTTACCATTTCTCCATCTGCTTCCTTTACTATTGCTCCTAATAGCTCTTTTTTTTTTTCTCCTCATACATTTCATCTCCACTGAAAACAGTTTCTTATTCAACCTGAACATAGATCTATTGATACTGTCTCATCCCAAATCTCATCTGACCCCTTTTTCAGCCCCTGCATCTTCCTTCTAATGTTCTGCTGCTTCCTTCACATTTCCCAATTAATTGCACTGCTTCCTTGCAGGAAAAGCCCATATACCTTCCCCTTCTCTTTCACTAACAACTTGACTTCCTTGCTCCACCACTTACTAACCTTTCTCATATACCCACATCCCACCTGCCATATGCCACACTCTTCTCTCACTTGTAAGCGCTACTTTCCTAAATACCTTCCACTCCTTACTCACTCCCATTCTTGCACTTAATTTCACCTTCTGCCATTCTGCATTTCATTTGTCCTGCTATCTCCTCACACAAGCCTCTTTCCAAGCTCACTCACTTTCACCACCCTCTTCCCAAACATATAATTTCCTCTTTTCCTAAAGCCAAGACAAACTTTCACCCTCACCAAGAACAGATCATATATACCACCAGCAGCTGCACATTTATGTTCAAGTCTCCCTTCAGCACACTTATCAATTAAGACACAATCCAATAATGAACAGTTTCCATCAACCCCACTATTCCACATACTTATGTCTGTCCGTCTTTTAAACCTGTATTCCTAATAACCAACAGTCATTTTTCTAAGCACACAACTCTAGCAGATGTTCACCATTTTCATTATACCCTCAACTGCCACAATACCTATTCTTTCAATTGAATCCCCCGTCACTATTACTTAATCCCTCACATCAAAAAGTGCTGAAATATTCAATCAGCTCCTCCCAAACAATTTCCTCTCCTCCTCACTGCTCCTCCTACTAGGTATATAAGTACGAAGAATCAGTATGAACAATCACCCATCTCTCATAATCCACCATCAATTTTACCCTCATCAGAAAAGGAGAATAAATATGACCCTCATATTTTCCTGCATTTCAAAAAGGGCAACTGAAAGAGGCAAGAGCAAGTGGCTGGAAATGCTCCCTTTCTAGTATTGTAATTTCTAAATGATTGAACAAAAGGAGCAAAGTGAGGAGTGCTCATCCTCCTCGAAGGCTTTGTATGAGGAGTCCGAATATCCATGGATGTAACTAGGATGATAATAAGAGAGTATGTTTGGCAAGAAAAAAAAGGTGTTCTGCCAGAGTCAAGCAAACCCCAACATAAAGAGGGAAAAATGGTCTTACAGCTTCATGCACAATCCTGATTGTTCCTTCACTTTTTTCTTTTTCTTTCATACTATTTGCCATTTCCCGCATTAGCGAGGTAGCGTTGAGAACAGAGGACTAGGCCCTTGAGGGAATATCCTCACCTGGGCCCCTTCTCTGTTCCCTCTTTTGGAAAATTAAAAAAAAAGTGAGAGGGGAGGATTTCCAGCCCCCCGCTCCCTCCCCTTTTAGTCGCCTTCTACGACACGCAGGGAATACGTGGGAAGTATTCTTTCTCCCCTATCCCCATATCATTACATATTTGATCTGCACTTTATAAATTAAAAAGCCTCCAGTAATCTTTTCGTGCAGATTCTTCTGTCTTTACCCTATCTTCCTTATCAAGTGTATGACCTTCCATAAGGTCGAAATTAATCAGTGATTTACATCTACTGACCAACAGCTCTACTTATATTTCTGATTCTAGCTAGATCCTAAAATTAACTGTCAATCTCTGTGTGTCTCACTTTGTCAAATTTCTTTCTTTCAGCTACCAAACACTGGTCTACTCTTCACTTTTTTAAACCTTTCGTCAACTGTTCCACAGACTTCTTGGATTGATATATCTCTAGACAGTGCACATCATACTTTCTACAGTTTCATTAAATTTCCAGTTTATCTCTGTTTGTATGACCTCCCTCCTCTCCTGCATTTATTGTCCTCTACATTAATTTCCATGCTCTGTGTCTGTTGATTAGCTGCTGAAACAACTGCTTCTGCATCTCCATGCTCTTTCCTGTCACGAGCATTTGTATGTGTCTCAGTCCTTCTCTCTAACTGAAAACCTGTCAAAATTGCTCCTTCTGCACCTCCCTGCCCATTACTATTACTAAAAACAGATTCTATACATTTTAGTCCACTAATCTCCCTGCACAGCCTCAATTACATCAAGAATAGACCAATGTGCATTTCAATTAATTCATTTATCTTCTTTCCAATGATTATGTACCTTCTGAATCCCATCCAATCAAATGACTTTTCTATAACCAATGACTATATTTCTCAGATTCCTAAGTTCCACTCTCTTAATTATCATTGGATTGATTCCTCAGCTTCTTTCAATCCTCTTTAACTTCTGTCTCACTTTTACACAATTTCCTATAACATCTCCAAACATCTGTTTTCCTATAGTTCCTCTTTCGTCTTAGTCACTTGTCTCTTCCAAGTGGATCTTGCGACCACTATTTCTGAGACATTCTAGTCCTGAGAATGCAGCCTGTCTCACCCTAACTTGCCCACAGCATGTGAGCCTAGAGCCGTAGTAGCAGCTTAGGAAAGACAGGAGTTTGCTCTTCACGTATCCAGAAGTACACTCCCTGCCCGCCATTCTTGGTGGCCTTGGTTCAATTCTTAGGCAACCAGACGTGAAACTGTTCATATCAATTTACATGTCAATATCAAGTATTCTGATATCTATGATATAACTGAGATGTCCATGAGTTGATCCACAGCATCCTTGGGCTTGAGCATGAGCTAGCTCACTCTAATTGGTCTACAGTGTGAAGTCATGGGGAACTAGAGCTGAAGCAGATACTTAGGAAAGACAGGATTTTAGTTCACCAGTAGTCCAGTGGTATAAAATCTTTTAGATGTTCAGGCCTCAATCACTTGAAATCTTTTTCACTCCATCCTTCCATCTCCCATATGGTCTACCCATTTTCCTTGTTTCCTCTTCTGCTCTTTCATCTGCAATCTTTTTATTACCACAAAATCTCTGTTTTGTTACTTAATTGATCAAACCACCTCACATTAAATACTGTCCTCAAACATTTCATCTCCAACAAATCCAGCCTCCTCCGCACATCCATATCTATGGCCCATGTCTCACATCCATATAATGTTGTTGGGACTACTATTCTTTTTCAAACATACCTATTTCTGCCCTCCCAGATAATGTTCTTTCTTTCCATGTATTCTTTAGCACTCCCAGCCAGAACCTTCACCCACTCCCCCACACTATGACTTCCAGACACCATAAACACTTCACTTCCTCCAATTTTTCTCCATTCTAACTTACACCCTAACTTGTCCCTCGACCCTGCCAAACCTAATATCTTTGCTTTTATTCACATTCACTCTCAACTTTCTCCTTTCACACTCTCATCCACACTCAGTCACCAATTCCTGCAGTTTCTCACTCAAGTTTGCCATCAGTGCAGGCAGTATCATCAGCAAACAACTGACTCACTTCCCACACCCCTCATCCCCAACACACTGCATACTCTCCCCTCTCCAAAACTCTCATATTTACATCCCTTACCACCCTATCCATAAAAATCAAACAGCCATAGTGACATCACACATCCTTACCACAGACCAACCTTCAATTAGAACCATTCACTCTTCCTTCTTCCTACACGTATGCAAACCTTACACCTTTGATTAGAACTTCTCACTGCTTCTAGCTGCTTACCATCCACACGGTACATTCGTAAGACCTTCAACAAAGCATCTCTATCATATCCCTACCATATGCCTTCTCCAGATCCACAAATGCCACATACAAATCCATCCCTCTCTCTATATATTTCTCTCGCACATTCTTTAAAGCAAACACCTGATCCACACATCCTCTACCACTTCTAAAACTTCACTGCTCCTCCACAATCTGATGTTCTATACATGCCTTCATCCTCTCAATCAGTACAGTCTCATACACCTTACCATGTATACTTAACAAACTTATATATCTGTAATTTGAACACTCACCTTTATCCCCCTTGCCTTTACACAATGGCCCTAACATGCATTCTGGCAATACTCAGGCACCTCACTATGATCCATACATACACTGAATATTCTTACCAACCACTCAACAAAACAGTCACCCAATTCTTAATAAATTCAACTGCAATGCTATCCATTCCACCCATCTTATCATATTTCATATTATGCAAGGCCTTCACCACCTGTTCTCTCTTCACCAAACCACTCTTTATGACCCTCTTACTTTGCCTACCATCCAGACCAAAAAACCCTACATCTGCCATTCTAACATCAAATACATTCACCAAACCTTTAAATACTCACTCCATCTACTCTTCACTTTATCACTGCCTGTTACTGCTTAACCTTTCGCCCCCTTCACCAATGTTCCCATTTGTTCTTGATTTTTACACATTATTTACCTCCTTCCATTGCATCTTCTTATTCTCCCTTAAAGTTTACTGATATTCACTCAACCCATTACACATGACAGATAAAGAATGTGAGCAAATAAGGCCTTTTTTCAGTTGTTTCTTGAGGCTCCCTTGCTGATGCAGGAGGTGGCATTACCATTTCCTGTGGGGCAAGGTGGAGCTGGGAATGGATGAGGGAAAGCAAGTTAGAATATGTACATGTGTATATATGTATATGTATGTATATATGTGCATATATAAGTGGATGGGTCTTTCTTCATCTGTATCCTGGCAGTTTCTTCCTAATGCAGGGAATGACAGTCAAGTATAATAATAATGAAGTAGCATCCACAACACAGGACTGAGCCTCACTCGGCCCCCTTCTCCGTGTCTTCTTTTGGATAGAGATGGGGGAGAAAGAATAGTTCCCACATATTCCTTGTATGTCGTAGAAGGCAACTAAAAGAAGAGTAAGCAGGGGGAACGGCTGGAAATCCTCCCCTCAGATTTTTTTATTTTCAAAAAAAAAAAAAGGGAACAGAGAAGGGGGACAAGTGAGGATATCCCTTCTAAGGCTCAGTCCTCTGTTTTTAACGCTACCTCACTAAAGCGGGAAATGGTGAATACGTATGAAAATATAATATATATATACTATGTTATTATTTTGCTTTGTCGCTGTCTCCCGCGTTAGCGAGGTAGCGCAAGGAGACAGACAAAAGAATGGCCCAACCCACCCACATACACATGTATATACACACACATCCCCACATGCAATATACACATACTTATACATCTCAACGTATACATATATATATATATATACACACACAGACATATACATATATATACATGCACATAATTCACACTGTCTGCCTTTATTCATTACCATCGCCACCTTGCCACAAATGAAAATAACCACCCCCTCCCCCAAAAGAGCGCGAAGTAGCACTAGGAAAAGACAACAAAGGCCTCTTTCGTTCACATTCAATCTCTAGCCGTCATGTAATAATGCACCGAAACCACAGCTCCCTTTCCATATCCAGGCCTCACAAAACTTTCCATGGTTTACCCCAGATGTTTCACATGCCCTGGTTCAATCCACTGACAGCAAGTCGACCCCGGTATACCACATCATTCCAATTCACTCTATTCCTTGCATGCCTTTCACACTCCTCCATGTTCAGGCCCCGATCACTCAAAATCTCTTTCACTCCATCTTTCCACCTCCAATTTGGTCTCCCACTTCTCCTCATTCCCTCCACCTCTGACACATATATCCTCTTGGTCAATCTTTCCTCACTCATTCTCTCCATGTGACCAAACCATTTCAAAACACCCTCTTCTGCTCTCTCAACCACACTCTTTTTATTACCACACATCTTCTCCCCTATCCCTGGGGATAGGGGAGAAAGAATACTTCCCACGCATTCCTCACGAGTCGTAGAAGGCGGCTAAAGGGGACAGGAGCGGGGGCTAGAAACCCTCCCCTCCTTGTATTCTAACTTTCTAAAAGGAGAAACAGAAGAAGGAGTCACGCGGGGAGTGCTCATCCTCCTCGAAAGCTCAGATTGGGGTGTTTAAATGTGTGTGGATGTAACCAAGATGAGAAAAAAGGAGAGATAGGTAGTATGTTTGAGGAAAGGAACCTGGATGTTTTGGCTCTGAGTGAAACGAAGCTCAAGGGTAAAGGGGAAGAGTGGTTTGGGAATATCTTGGGAGTAAAGTCTGGGGTTAGTGAGACGACAAGAGCAAGGGAAGGAGTAGCACTACTCCTGAAACAGGAGTGGTGGGAGTATGTGATAGAGTGTAAGAAAGTAAATTCTAGACTGATATGGGTAAAACTGAAAGTTGATGGAGAGAGATGGGTGATTATTGGTGCATATGCACCTGGGCATGAGAAGAAAGATCATGAGAGGCAAGTGTTTTGGGAGCAGCTGAATAAATGTGTTAGTAGTTTTGATGCACGAGACCGGGTTATAGTGATGGGTGATTTGAATGCAAAGGTGAGTAATGTGGAAGTTGAGGGAATAATTGGTATACATGGGGTGTTCAGTGTTGTAAATGGAAATGGTGAAGAGCTTGTAGATTTATGTGCTGAAAAAGGACTGGTGATTGGGAATACCTGGTTTAAAAAGAGAAATATACGTAAATATACGTATGTAAGTAGGAGAGATGGCCAGAGAGCGTTATTGGACTACGTGTTAATTGATAGGCGTGCGAAAGAGAGACTTTAGGATGTTAATGTGCTGAGAGGTGCAACTGGAGGGATGTCTGATCATTATCTTGTGGAGGCGAAGGTGAAGATTTGTAGAGGTTTTCAGAAAAGAAGGGAAAATGTTGGGGTGAAGAGAGTGGTGAGAGTAAGTGAGCTTGGGAAGGAGACGTGTGAGACTGAGTACAGAATTGGAAAAAGGTGAGAACAAAGGAGGTAAGGGGAGTGGGGGAGGAATGGGATATATTTAGGGAATCAGTGATGGCTTGTGCAAAAGATGCTTATGGCATGAGAAGCATGGGAGGTGGGCAGATTAGAAAGGGTAGAGAATGGTGGGATGAGAAAGTAAGATTATCAGTGAAAGAGAAAAGAGAGGCATTTGGACGATTTTTGCAGGGAAATAATGCAAATGAGTCGGAGATATATAAAAGAAATAGAGGCAGGAGGTCAAGAGAAAGGTGCAAGAGGTGAAAAAGAGGGCAAATGAGAGTTGGGGTGAGAGAGTATCATTAAATTTTAGGGAGAATAAAAAGATGTTCTGGAAGGAGGTAAATAAAGTGCGTAAGACAAGGGAACAAATGGGAACCTCAGTGAAGGGGGCTAATGGGGTGATAACAAGAAGTGGTGATGTGAAAAGGATATGGAGTGAGTATTTCGAAGGTCTGGTGAATGTGTTTGATGATAGAGTGGCAGCTATAGGGTGTTTTGGTCGAGGTGGCGTGCAAAGTGAGAGGGTTAGGGAAAATGATTTGGTAAACAGAGAAGAAGTAGTAAAAGCTTTGCAGAAGATGAAAGCCGGCAAGGCAGCAGGTTTGGATGGTATTGTAGTGGAATTTATTAAAAAAGGGGGTGACTGTATTGTTGACTGGTTGGTAAGGTTATTTAATGTATGTATGAATCATGGTGAGGTGCCTGAGGATTGGCGGAATGCCTGCATAGTGCCACTGTACAAAGGCAAAGGGGACAAAGTTGAGTGCTCAAATTACAGAGGTATAAGTTTGTTGAGTATTCCTGGTAAATTATATGGGAGGGTATTGATTGAGAGGGTGAAGGCATGTACAGAGCATCAGATTGGGGAAGAGCAGTGTGGTTTCAGAAGTGGTAGAGGATGTGTGGATCAGGTGTTTGCTTTGAAGAATGTATGTGAGAAATACTTAGAAAAGCAAAGGGATTTGTATATAGCATTTATGGATCTGGAGAAGGCATATGATAGAGTTGATAGAGATGCTCTGTGGAAGGTATTAAGAATATATGGTGTGGGAGGCAAGTTGTTAGAAGCAGTGAAAAGTTTTTATCGAGGATGTAAGGCATGTGTACGTGTAGGAAGAGAGGAAAGTGATTGGTTCTCAGTGAATGTAGGTTTGCGGCAGGAGTGTGTGATGTCTCCATGGTTGTTTAATTTGTTTATGGATGGGGTTGTTAGGGAGGTGAATGCAAGAGTTTTGGAAAGAGGGACAAGTATGCAGTCTGTTGTGGATCAGAGAGCGTGGGAAGTGAGTCAGTTGTTGTTCGCTGATGACACAATGCTGGTGGCTGATTCATGCGAGAAACTGCAGAAGCTGGTGACTGAGTTTGGTAAAGTGTGTGAGAGAAGAAAGTTGAGAGTAAATGTGAATAAGAGCAAGGTTATTAGGTACAACAGGGTTGAGGGTCAAGTCAATTGGGAGGTAACTTTGAATGGAGAAAAACTGGAGGAAGTGAAGTGTTTTAGATATCTGGGAGTGGATTTGGCAGCGGATGGAACCATGGAAGCGGAAGTGAATCATAGGGTGGGGGAGGCAGCGAAAATTCTGGGAGCGTTGAAGAATGTGTGGAAGTCGAGAACATTATCTCGGAAAGAAAAAATGGCTATGTTTGAAGGAATAGTGGTTCCAACAATGTTGTATTGTTGCGAGGCATGGGCTATGGATAGAGTTGTGCGCAGGAGGGTGGATGTGTTGGAAATGAGATGTTTGAGGACAATATGTGTTGTGAGGGTAAACCATGGAAAGTTCTGTGGGGCCTGGATGTGGAAAGGGAGCTGTGGTTTCGGTGCACTATTACATGACAGCTAGAGACTGAATGTGAACGAATGGGGCCTTTGTTGTCTTTTCCTAGCACTACCTCGCACACACGAGGGGGGAGGGGGTTGTTATTACATGTGTGGCGGGGTGGCGATGGGAATGAATAAAGGCAGACAGTATGAATTATGTACACATGTATATATGTATATGTCTGTGTGTGTATATACATGTATACGTTGAGATGTATAGGTATGTATATTTGCGTGTGTGGACGTGTATGTATATACAAGTGTATGTGGGTGGGTTGGGCCATTCTTTCGTCTGTTTCCTTGCACTACCTCGCTATCGTGGGAGACAGCGACAAAGCAAAATAATAATAATAAAAAAAAATCTCTCTTACCCTAATATTACTTACTCGATCAAACCACCTCACACCAAATATTGTCCTCAAACATCTCATTTCCAGCACATCCACCCTCCTGCGCACAACTCTTTCCATAGCCCACGCCTCGCAACCATATAACATTGTTGGAACCACTATTCCTTCAAACATACCCATTTTTGCTTTCCGAGATAATGTTCACGACTTTCACACATTCTTCAACGCTCCTAGAACTTTTGTCCCCTCCCCCACCCTATGATTCACTTCCGCTTCCATGGTTCCATCCGCTGCCAGATCCACTCCCAGATATCTAAACCACTTCACTTCCTCCAGTTTTTCTCCATTCAATCTTACCTCCCAGTTGACTTGTCCCTCAACCCTGCTGTACCTAATAACCATGCTCTTATTCACATTTACTCTCAGCTTTCTTCTTTCACACACTTTACCAAACTCAGTCACCAACTTCTGCAGTTTCTCACACGAATCAGCCACCAGCATTGTGTCATCAGCGAACAACAACTGACTCACTTCCCAAGCTCTCTCATCCACAACAGACTGCATACTTGCCCCTCTTTCCAAAACTCTTGCATTCACCTCCCTAACAACCCCATCCATAAACAAATTAAACAACCATGGAGACATCACGCACCCCTGCCGCAAGCCAACATTCACTGAGAACCAATCACTTTCCTCTCTTCCTACACGTACACATGCCTTATATCCTCGATAAAAACTTTTCACTGCTTCTAACAAATTGCCTCCCACACCATATATTCTTAATACCTTCCACAAAGCACAAAACATCTCTATAACTCTTTCATATGCCTTCTCCAGATTCATAAATGCTACATACAAATCCATTTGTTTTTCTAAGTATTTCTCACGTACATTCTTCAAAGCAAACACTTGATCCACACATCCTCTACCATACATGTACATGTTCATACTTGCTTGCCTTCACCCATTCCTGGCACCACCCTATAGGAAGCAGTACTGTCATCCCCAACTTCAGTGAGGTAACACCCGGAAACCACAGCTCCCTAACCACATCCAAGTCCCACGGACCTTTCCATGGTTTACCTCAGATGTTTCACATACCCTTAATCGGTCCACTGACAGCACATTGACCCTAGTATACCACACTGTTTCAATTCACTCTATTCCTTGCATGCCTCTCACCCTCCTGTATATTTAGGCCCCAATTGCTCAGTCTTTTTCACTCCATGCTTCCACCTCCAAGTTGGTATCCTGCTTCTCCTTGTTCCCTCCACCTCTGATACATATATCCTTTTTGTCAATCTTTCCTCACTCATTCTCTCTATTGTCCAAACCATTTCAACATACCCTCTTCTGTTCTCTCAACCACACTCATTTTATTACCACATCTCTCTTACCCTTTCATTACTTACTCGATCAACACACTTCACACCACATACTGTCCTCAAATACTTCATTTCCAACACATCCATCCTCCTCCATACAACCCTATCTATAACCCATACCCTCCAACCACATAATATTGTTGAAACTACTATTCCTTCAAACATAACCATTTTTGCTCTCCAAGATAGTTTCCTCCGCACATTCTTCATTGCTCCCAGAATGTTTGCCCCCTCTCCCACTCCATGACACCTATATACAAATACCTCCTAAGAGACCCCTAGAGACCCTTCTAACCTTATGAGAATCCTGCAGCATTGAAGAAGCTGGCTATGTCCACCACATGGCATCACACAAGTCATGATGTGGGTACGTCTAAATCCACAGTGTGTGAAGCAATTGAGTGGGGGGGTGCTCTGTGTCTTATTTGCTGTTGTTGCACTGTGGGAATGAAGGGTCCCAGGAAAAGGTTGAAACAGTGTATGCATCACTGTAGTGATGGGTGATGTCCTGAGCATAAACATGAGAGTGTGACTGGAGTTTGTCTGGGATATGCAATTTCTGAAGGGCATATGTCAGTTTAGTGCCTGTTCAGTTATTTCAGTGTGTATGTGTTGGTGGGACTGTACTGGGAGAATCTTTATTTCACTGAGTAGGTAATGGGTGTTTGAGGTTGCTTGGCAGTCAGTGATTGTTCTGAGATCTCTCTTCTGAGGGATCTGCAGCTTATAGAAGACCAAGCAGGTGAGGCATAATTTTGAGTAAAACAGATGAATTATTTATAGAGGAGGTTCAAGGATTATTCTTCTAGTCCAAATCTTGTGTCACTTAGCATTCTGAGGGCAATTAGTTTGTCTATTGGTTTTGGGTTAATGTATCTGGTGTGGGGAGTAAATGCCATGTAAGTTGCATATGATGCCTAAAATGGTTGGTCTTCTACTTGGTGAGACTGACCGTCCATTCAGACCGACTGGAGGATGTGTGCTGGATTCATGTCTGCCTGAAGTTAAAACCATGATTAAAGACTTCGGTGAAGATACAGACATTGTGTTTTGGGTATGCAATTGTTCCCATTGGGTAAAGTAGGTCTACATATATATTGCTGCTACTGTGGTGTCATGGTTCTGTGATGTGATTGTGAAGTCATCTCTATATGAAAGGAACTTCATGTTGTGGCTTAGAGGTAATGAGAGGCTGTGTAGCTGGAAAATAAAGAGGGATAGAGAAAGAACTGATCCCTGAGAACTCTATCATGAGCTGGTGTTTTACATACATACACATCAATCTTACTTTCATGCCTACTCATAGATTACTGCATTAGCAAGATAAAGCCAGGATGATACAAAGAAATTATTTCACTCACTGACATCCATTCTCTAGTAGTTATGTGCAATGAATCAAAACTAAAGTCCACAACCAAGCTCCACACACCTTTCCACTGTTTTCCCAGCCACTTCAGGTGCCCTGGTTCAATCCACTGGCAGCACATTGCCCCCATTAACCACATCACTCCAATTCACTCTATCCTGTGAACACATCAAACCCTCCTGTATATTCAGGCTCCAAACACTAAATGTGAACACATCAAACCCTCCTGTATATTCAGGCTCCAAACACTAAAGAAAATTTTCTCCCCATTCTTGCATGTCCAATTTGGGCTACCCTTCCTCCTCGTCCCCTCCACTTCTGAGACATTTATCCTCTTTGTCAACCTCTCATCACTCATTCACTCCATATGTCCAAATGTTTCTGGCACACCCTCTTCAGCTTTCTCTCAACCATACTTTTATTAACACGGTCCTCCCTTTCCCCATCATTTCTTACTTAATCAACCCTCCACACACCATATGCTGTCCTCAAACATTTCACTGGTGTCAGCAGACTCCACATACACGTTACTGGGCTAAATATACATGTGTTACTGGGCTCCATTCACTAGATGTTACTTTGCCAGTTAAAAGTTACCTTCAGCCAGGCTGTATCATCAGGAGTACAGTATAGTCAAAGAACTTTTCACTCAATAGAAATCACACACACTTGGGCAGGAGGAGCCTTCAAAAACGTCCTGGGTAAGACCAGGACTCTTCCACAGAAACTGGTCATGAGGAAATTCTTAATAAATAAAATAAACAACTAATTTCCAACACATTTCACACTCTTCCATACATTCTCATTTAGAACCCATGTCTCACAACCATACAACACCATCGGGACTACTATACCTCCAAGTGTGCCCATCTTCATCCTCCCATATAGAAACCTCTCTTTCCACCCATCTCTCAATGCTCTATGAACCTTCACTCCCTCACTCATCATAAGACTCACTATAGCTCCCATGATTCCATTCACTACCATGCCTACCCCTCATGTATTTGAAACACTTCCTCCGGGTTTTCTCCATTCAAACTCCAACTCCAACTCCAACTGACTTTTTTTTTACTGCTAAAGCTAATAACTTTGCTTTTACTAACATACATTCTTAGCTTTCTCCTTCCAATACTCTATTAAACTTAGAAACCAATGTCTACAGTTTCTTATTTAAATCTTTCACCAACGCCAAGTCATCAGCACAAGAACTGAACCACCTTCCAAGGCCATCCCATCCCTAACAGACTAAAGACCTACTCCACTTTCTTAGACCCTTGAATGCACTCCCCATACTATCTCATCCATCAACAAATAAAACAGTTGTGGTCACGTCACACATCTCTGCCACAGACCAACTTTCAAATGAAACCACTCTCCCTCCTCTCTTCCTTCTTGCACTCATGCCTTAATCTCTTGATATAAACCTTTCAATGCTTCTAACATCTTTCCTCCCAAACTATATACTCTTAATACCTTCCACAGAGCCTCTTTATCAGCCCTATCATGAGCTTTCTCCACATCTAATATTATATATTTATTTATTAATTTCTATTTATTTATTTTGTTTGTTGCTATCTCCCGCGTTAGCGAGGTAGCACAAGGAAAGAGACAAAAGAATGGCCCAACCCACCCACATACACATGTATATACATACACGTCCACACACGCAAATATACATACCTATACACCTCAATGTATACATATATATACACACACAGACATATACATATGTACATAATTCATAGTCTGCCTTTATTCATTCCCATCGCCACCTTGCCATGCATGAAATAATAAAATGAAAAAATAGGTAGTGCTAGGAAAAGACAACAAAGGCCACATTCGTTCACATTCAGTCTCTAGCTGTAATGTAATAATGCACCGAAACCACAGCTCCCTTTCCACATCCAGGCCCCACACAACTTTCCATGGTTTACCCCAGACGCTTCACATGCCCTGGTTCAATCCATTGACATCACATCAACCCTAGTATACCACATCGTTCCAATTCACTCTATTCCTTGCCCTCCTTTCACCCTCCTGCATGTTCAGGCCCCAATCACTCAAAATCTTTTTTACTCCATATTTCCACCTCCAATTTGGTCTCCCACTTCTCCTCGTTCCCTCCACCTCCGACACATATATCCTCTTGGTCAATCTTTCCTCACTCATTCTCTCCATATGACCAAACCATTTCAAAACACCCTCTTCTGCTCTCTCAACCACACTCTTTTTATTACCACACATCTCTCCTACCCTTACATTACTTACTCGATCAAACCACCTCACACCACATACTGTCCTCAAACATCTCACCTCCAGCACATCCACCCTCCTCCGCACAACTCTATCCATAGCCCATGCCTCGCAACCATATAACATTGTTGGAACCACTATTCCTTCAAACATACCCATTTTTGCTTTCCGAGATAATGTTCTTGACTTCCACACATTTTTCACAATCCCAGAATTTTTGCCCCCTCCTCCACCCTATGATTCACTTCTGCTTCCATGGTTCCATCCACTGCCAAATCCACTCCCAGATATCTAAATCACTTCACTTCCTCCAGTTTTTCTCCATTCAAACTTACCTCCCAATTTATTTATTTATTTATTATACCTTGTCACTGTCTCCCGCATTAGCGAGGTAGCGCAAGGAAACAGATAAAATAATTATATTATTTTCATTATACTTAATTGCTGTTTCCTGCATCAGAGGTAGCGCAAGAAAACAGATGAAGAATGGCCCAATCACTCATATACACATATATATACATAAACGCCCATACGAGCACATATACATACATATGCATATATACACATGTACATATTCATGCTTGCCATCTTCATCCATTCCTGTCGCCAACCTACCTCACAGGAAATGCCATTATCATGTACAAATCCTTCTGTTTCTCGATGTATTTCTCACCCATATTATTCTAAGTATACACCTGATCGACACATCCTCTACCACTCCTCAAACCTCTGTTTTCCCAATCTGAAACTTCATGCATGCCACAACCCTCCCCTACAACTTTGCATGTACACTCAACAACTTCCTTCTTTTGTAACTTGAACACTCAATTTTGTCCCCCTTGCCTTTTATGCAATGGTACTATGGAAGCCTTTTACTAGTCCTCAGGTATTTCATAATGATCCAAATAAAATAATTTGGTCCATCTGCAACCTAAGCACTTACAGATATATCTTTATCCTCTCTCTCTCTCTCTCTCTCTCTCTCTCTCTCTCTCTCTCTCTCTCTCTCTCTCTCTCTCTCTCTCTCTATCCCCCCCCCCAAAAAAAATGCATAGTATTAATAGCAAAATATACCACCAAATTATTCAAACCATCCCCTGATATGAACCCACAAACACAAGATACTCAACTCCACCCTCCATAACAACGACAAAGAATGATTTGCCAATTTCCAGGCTACCAACCAAGGCAAAGCCACTCACAAAAGCTTTACCTCTAAAATCATCAAGTGCTACAATGAAATTCCCTAAGCAGCAGCTTTCTCACTAACCCTCTTTAGCCTTTTCCTAAATGACCTTCCATCACCTGCAAACCCCAATGTGAACTTCTCATATGCAGAAATACTCACAATCACATCACAGTAACCTAAAACAACTGAGAACACAACTGAGGCAAAAACAAAGATGCAACTCTACATTACAAAATTTGGGACCCTGGCTCAACCAAAACAGAAAGTTAGCTTCAGCATAATAGTCCTAAGTCACCCTCTTAAGCACAGAAATACAAACATAAAACCACCCTGCACCCTCATATCATCCTGAATGGTCAAACACTTCCAGTCCATCTATACTGGGAATCACATATTAAACACATAACATTAACTTCTCACAAAACAAAATCAACATAAAGACCACAAACAATGTAAACACCCTCAAAAAACTTGGTACCAGCCTTGGATAAGAAAGTCTCTTAGTATCCTTTCCAAACAATAAATCCACCCCATCCTAAACTATACCTCACCTACTCGTTATCAACCATCAATAATAAATATAACAAAGTTTCAAACCACACAAAACACAACCACTCTTCCCTCAGCCCACAAGGACATACAATCAACATCACACTTTTTGACCAAAGGTCTCATCTACTGGACATGGTTGGCTTCCAGAGTACTATGAGTACCCCACAGAAGAGGATCCTGGGACAGAAATGTAAAGGTAAATATTCAATTTTTTTCTTGTAAAGTACAACCAAAAAAGTTATTATAGCCACTGTTCTAGACTGAAAACTTTATGGGAACCAGAAATGCCTGGTTTGAAGGGCTTTTGCCAAAATGTCATCCAGATGAAAAAGTTTGACTTCATCTTTCATACCTGCTTCCTGTTTCCTGCTTTAATAAGACTGCATCCAGAAAAAATCACTTGGCTTGATATTTCAATAAAATATAAGGCCAAATTTACTGGGAAAAAGTCAAAAGTTCAATATATATTCTTTAAAATATTATTCCTTCATAAATGTAGGAAAATCTTTTATCTGATTTTCTTCTCTTCCATGACTAACATCTGCAATGAGCAAACATAAGAAGACAATTATGTCCAAGCATGATTACAATATCAAAATACTTCCCAAATGACATGCAATGGTGGACTGCCAATTTACTCTCAGCTTCATCAAACTTCCTCTGACCTACATATCCCAAGATGTAAAGATGCTGAATTGATTAGGCAACTCAACACATTTGCAGTTTCTTTTTTATGAAAACAAAAGTAACTTCCTCATAAAAATATAACTACAGTGATGAATGTCAACGAAAATATTTCCATTTACCTCATAGGTTACCATAAAAACTGAAGATTACATACAGTATTCAAAAACTTTAGTCTGTGTTATTCTAATGGAGTGTAAGCATAACCATGTTCTCTACATAAAATTTCAAAGTAAACAGGGCAGACTCTAGTACATGTAAAACAAGCTATACCTTTAAATAGTGCTCAATTAAGTAATTTCATGTGCTAAATCAAGTCATTATTTGTAGCTGAGATGTGCTATACTGACCACATGAAAAAATTCACAATCAAAAGCAATATATAATGGGTTTACTTCTCACTTCCTTTTAATATATACTTAATATATCCAAGTTACACTATGAAAAATAATTGGGCACAATTTAGGATTAGAGCTAAATGCCATGTATATATGGGTTTGGGTTAAGGTGCAATTGCTTCCATGTCACAACCACGCCCACCTCACCAACGCGTCTAGCAAAAAGTAATAAAAATAAATACTTTGGATATAGTTTATATAACTTAAAAATCATAAATAGAATTATACAATGCTACATAAAAAGTATTACTTGAAAAAAAATGTATATCAAGTCTTATTAATTCTGTTTAAAGATATAATTTAATAAATATGCTGATCTAGTTTGCACTTCCTGAACTCTTTCAATATTATCAACATCTCATAAATACCAAGCACTGCTGGCTGACTATCTATCACACTGTAAAGTTAAATATTTAACCCTAAATAACACCTGTTACTCTTACTCCACACTCCTAGAGACAATAGTAAGATATCAGTATACTACTCCCAATCTTTCTAATAATCACTTACTGACATGACAATGAGGTCCATTACAAAAGACAAAAATGTATGAAAATTTTTGTTCCCCATACTACTGACATGAAGCACCATCTAAATATTTTCAACCAGGGAATGTGTGGGAAGCCCAAAGGACTTCTGCATTACATCCACCATACCCAGACAAAAGCCTAAAACTCCATTCCCCTATTTGCCTCCAGCCACCTTCTACTCATATGCTTATTCATAGTTGGGCATTCAACTGAAGCAATGGTTAAGCCCTGGATACACACAATGAACACAAGATGTGCAGCTAAACAGCAACCAAAACATGTTAGTGAGAAAACTTGGGCACACATTCAGCTAACTCTGGAACTGCATTCATAGCAAAGGAGATGCCATCTATCCCATCATAGATCTTTTTCTCAAATGAAAGCGAGCACTTTTAGCAATTATCAAAAGAGACTAATCCTCCTTTCAAAAGAAGCACTTCACTACCAACAAAAGGCTTACGAAATGCTGTTCAAAGATGCAGTATCCTGAGATTATGGCATGGAAAGCAAGATAAAAGGCAAGTTTGGAAGCTCTATTCTTCAGCAATACTGAGACCAATGCTCTCACTATAAAGGGAAGAACCATCTAAGGGTTTCTACTTCTAAGTACAACAATTCTCTTTAAGTCAGGGGGGGGGGGGCTAGGGAGGGAAATACTGAGCTGCAAAGGGCAATGACTGCTGATATTGTTCTTGGGAAAAATTTTCATTTATATGCTTTTATTGCAAATGTGAAAAACATATTCTCCTGAAAATTACTTATTACCTCATCTCGAAATGATATACCTGCTTTCATAGATGAATTTTATAAATTTCACTAAAAAGATGCCTCAAGGACCATTTACATAAGAGTATCTGATGTTTCAGTTTATAAGCAAAATTTATCATTATTATATAATTCAGATAATGCAGGATACCTTGATATAATCAAATGTTTACTCATATTCTGAATACTGTAAGTGACTTATTACTTTTAAATAGACAGGTTACCTCACTAACATAGTATTGGAAAACTGTTGTATTTACAATATCTAACCAATTCTATCTGAAGTGCTCAAGATTACACAAATTATATTTAATCAAACTATGCTCCATTTTACTGTCATTAACTTAAGTGCACTTGTACTAACAAAGTTGTAGAGCAAAGGAAAGAAAGCACTGCCACAAAGCAACTGAGAAAATTGATGTTACTTTTTACAAGGAAACCAAGAGAGCAAATATTTACATACAATGAATATCAAATCATGTTCATTTCCCTTCCTTTTTCATGTTATTGAGCAAGGGTGCATACTGAAAAGCAGGTCAACCCATCCAGTTGGTTAGCATTTAGCAACTACAAACTGCCAGGCAGCTGATGGACTGGCTGGTTAGTCTGGCAAAAGTTGTGTTAATAAAAAAGTGAGTTAATTTGGGAATGTGGTGCACCATCCAAGCTAGCGAGCAGGTGGCAACGTGAGTGGTGGAAGGCAAAGGGGAGGAGCTGCCTACCCGTCCACGACGCGACTTGACAGTAGAAGACGCGTTGTTGGTGGCGTTGTTGTTGGTAGTGGTGGAGGGAGCATTCTGCCCCGGAAGCTGAAGGAGAAGGGTTGGGGTGGTGGAGGATGTTGCACTGGCGCTAGTGATGGAAGATATGGTACAGGTGTCAATGGCTAATGGTGGTATATGTGTTGATGGTGGTGTTAATGGATGGTGATTATTATTTGGTATACCTAAATCAGTTTGATGTAAAGATGAAGATGATGGTGATGGTGAAAGTGATGGCGTGGTAGGGTGATGGTAATATGGAACTGCATGTTGCTGTGGCTGTGGTGAATAATGTGACTGATGATGAATATGTGAAGGATGAAGGTGATGTGGTGGCACTGGAGGAGCAATATATGGTGAATGTTGTAAAACTGGTTGAGATGGTGTTTGGTACGGATGCTGGGACTGGTGAAGTAAATGATGATGGAGGGAGTTGGTAGAGGATGACTGGGACTGGGACGACTGACTGACCCCGGCTGATATGACCGACTTCTCTGATGTGATGCTGTTGCTCTTGCTGCTGTCGCCTCCCGCCGGGTCCTCCTCTGTGGAGTCTGTGAGTCAGTAAAGGTGCATTGTTATTCTATCTCCTACCTAAATACCTACTTAATAACTTGAAAGAACTGTATCTGCAGCTAAGTCTTATGTACACATTCCAAATTATCATAAGCTGAAACATCTTCATTTAGGCACTTGTCATTACTCAAAAGAATCTAAATATACTTGACAATTAAATGAAAATCAATAAAAACATATAAAGTCTGATTTGGATAACCAATAAAAGATCAAGCAGCAACACATGCAAAACAAAACATAAAAAGAAATGAGAAATGAGACTGTAATGCAAATTTCCCTTTTGCTATTAAATTCACTTCTTTCACTTTTAATTCCAAATATTACAATCAAACCCTTTCTCCCTTATCATTATCTAATATTCGTCAAAAGACATTCTCACCATTATAAATGATCTTTTTTCAGTTCTAAAAACCCAGTATTGATCACCCCCCCTTATCCAAAGTCTGATCCTCAATAATCCAGACCCATTTTACTTTCTACTTCTCTCCAAGTTCTCTTAATTCTAAGCCTTAACCTATCTATTATTTTGCACATCCAGATCCAACTTCCCCCACTACATTCATAAACTTTTTATCATCTCCCTTCAGTCAGCTTCATACATCCCCATCCATCATCAATTAATTTCACCAACAATCTCCCCATACCGTCTCACTTTCTCTAAACTTTACTCATCACAGATATCTACAAACCATATTTAGTAGTCTTAAGTTTATTTTAATCACTCAATTCCTCAGCAAATTTCAACTCACTCATCCAACACATTTCTTTTACCTAAGAAGCACTGCAATTTTCTCCTACTTCTCTTTTCCCTATTGAGCTCCATGGTATAGAAGTGCTAATTGTCCAGAGTCCTTCAATCCATAATAATAAAAATAAAATCAACTTTGTACTGCAATTCTAATACCTTGATCCTTCTCAAGGAAGGCTTCTCATTACCATAATAGTTATTCGAACCAATGAGCCTGCTCAACAAAACAATACCTGGATGTTTCTATCATTTCTAAATAATTTCATAACTGAGAACTCTAATGTTCTGTATCTAGAACTGGGATATACTGGTGAGAAAGGTCCTGACCTTCAATATACAATACAAGAAGTTTGTGAAATGTTTTTCTTTTCTTTAACAGAGAAAACCCCCCCACCTTAGTGAGGAAGTACCAGGAACAGGTACAACAATCATATCACTTGTACACATCTACTCTCTAGATATCTTGTATAATGCAATGAAAACAAACAAAGCCTACGATCCACTGCCTCGACCCACAGACTATTCATATATTCCCCTTGACTATTTCATGTCCTAGTTCAGCCTAATGATAGCATGTTGCTGCCTTATACCCTATGCACACTTCTTGCCCTACTGAATGTTTAGACCCTGATACCACAAAACCTCTCACCCCATCCTTCCATCTCCTTCTTAGTCTCCCTCTCCTCCTTCCCCCTCTACTTATAGCATGCAGATCTTCACTGTCTTACTTTAATAATTCTCTCAATAACAATAAGTCTGAACCATTTCAGCACACCCTGATCTGCTCTCTATCACACGGCACTTACTACCACACCTCTCTCAAAAAGTCAATCCTTACACAATCAACCTACCACACAACACATACTGTCCAAATGTATTTCCTTTCCAAAACATTTACTCTCTTCCAATATTTTCCATCCAGAGCCCAAGATATATGATCCGTCAGGAGTACCTTCAAACAAACCCGCATTTACCCTAAATCGTACTAACCTCTAATTCCATACAATCCTCAATGCACCTAGAACCTCAGCCCCCCCTCTCTCACCCCAAGACTCACTTCAGCCTAACTAGTTCTATCAGCTGAAACATACATTCCAGGTAACTTGAATACTCTACTTCCTCCAGATCTTCCCTAATCAGGCTTTCTCAATCCATCCTCTTACTTACCTACTACCCTTCATTATCTTACTTTTTGTTCACTTTCACTCTCAACTTCCTCCTCTCAATCTCTCCTAAACTCTGCCAACAGTTTACTTAGTTTCCCTCTTCAGTTTGTCACCAGAGATGTATTATCTGCAAACAGCAACTGATTCATCTTCCATCACCTCTTGCAAAATACACTACAGTTGTTATTCTATAGCCTGATAATCATTGTGACATCCATTTTCACAAATGTGCTTATAAAAGATGCAATAAATCTGAATCCTTCTCCTGAAGCTATGGCTTCCCAAACAGGTCCACCATACTGAAGATTTTTTCTTCTTTATTATAATGTTCAAGAATTACGAATAAGCGTCTGCCTGCTGCAAGAAACATGAGATAGTTTTAGCATTCAGTTAAACTCTGTCAGGGAGATGTACTTGCTTAAAAGGAAATATCTTTAAGTACTTTGTAGGAGCTCAACATCTAACCATCTACATCTCTGATGCCCATTCCCTCCAAAAACTCTCAAGGGCAAGATTCTTTACAAGATTCAAGAAACTTTTAAAACATTTACTTTAAATATTTGCAACCCCTTAACAAAAATTTTGATGAATACTAAATCTGTCTCCTGTTTCTTGCTGCAGACTACCAATACTAGTGATACTCAAACTATTAAAAGGACATAACAAATAAAGAAAAAATCTTCAGTTGGGGGCTACCATTTCAGAATGAGAAGCATTCCTCAAAACAGGGTGATTTTAAATCTTTTATGCTTATCTCTAAAAAAATCCTTATCATCTACTTCTCAAGTCCTGTTGGGATTCTAAAACTTATAATGCAATATAAAAGATTCCCTTATATCTGGATGCATTGCCATTGCTTGTCTTGTACAAGTAACCACTTACAAACCTTTAATCCTCTTTATTTCTTAAAAGACTGTGGTATGCATCAAATCTTCCATGAAACAGTCAGCTGATTCTGTTATGTCTCTCTTTAAGTTGAAAGTGTCACAAACTTGCTATTTTCAGTATTCAAGCAAAGCACTCACCTTAAAACTATCTTTGGTCTGGAATTCCTTATACATCAAAATTTATTAAACAAGGATTCCCTTAAATAAAATTAAAAACAATTACATTGTTCTAACAGAGGTGAGAAAAACGAATTTGCACAATGATACTGTGGCTACCATTATCATCCATCTGCCAGTTTTCACTACTTAACTCCAACTCAGAATTCCCTGTTCTTTACTCAGCAACCAGAATCAAAATTTGGATAGTGTTTGAATTTAAGGTTATTCCAAGTTAAATGCACTGTATTCAATGAAATTTTCTTTATATCAAAGGGATTTCACATCTTATGGTCAAAATCAGTAAGATGAAAAAAATGCTAGAAAAGAAAAACATGACCATTTCCTTCACTGAATTTGATCATTCAAACAAAAACTGAGTTCCTTCCGCAATTCCCCAAGTAATTTATCATGGTATCCTATGATATAAATACTGTTTAGTGGTAAATGGTCAATGAAAAGTTATTTCAATGTTATGGCTGAACAATATTGGCTGATTAAAAATTTTATAAGCTTTAAGAGACTTGTTTTGCCTCAAACAATGACATCAGCCATCTCATGTACTTCAAACCTGAAGTAAACTATACTTTATCTTAACTCTTTAACTTTCCAAGATGAATATCTATGAGGCAAGTGACTCCTCTAGACATAAACTGCACACTGAGTTTTGCACCTCCTGTTTCAAAGCCACCCACCAAGCCTGAGTGGTTGTCAAGCTGGCAGTGCGGGCCAATTCATTCTACTCCCATGCCAACAAAAGCATATCCGTGGGGCTTTAAAAGAAAAAAAATCTATAAGACCAAATAGATGGTCCTAAATTATTTGAAAATGAGGATCTGCCTTCAGATTATGCAAAGATTGATTTTAGGGGCAGTTTTATGAATTCTTTCAAGTACTGAAAGCTGACCAATGTTAGGCACAAGTGGATGTAGCATTACCAGTGCCTACATGATCTTGAAAACATCGTGCATGACAAGTGTAGCTGGTAATATCAAAAACTGTATAATTTTGATCCTAATACACCATCGACGAATCGCACTCATGAAACAAGAAAACACTCAGAAATCAATCTCTGGTGTAACTGAATAAAATCTATAGTGGTAACTCACTGGACACTCAAACCTTACTCCTTCACTTTTTAGCGTGTTGTACCCTGAAACATCTACATATCTTTTACACATCACAAAAGTGATATTAGTGGATGAAAATTTCAGCTGCATTAATGTTCTTTCTTTTTCTTTCTTCTTTCATACTATTCGCCATTTCCCGCATTAGCGAGGTAGCGCTAAGAACAGAGGACTGGACCTTTGAGGGAATATCCTCACCTGGTCCCCTTCTCTGTTCCTTCTTTTGGAAAAAAAAAAAACGAGAGGGGAGGATTTCCAGCCGCCCGCTCCCTTCCCTTTTAGTCGCCTTCTACGACACGCAGGGAATGCGTGGGAAGTATTCTTTCTCCCCCATCCCCAGGGATAATATATATATATATATATATATATATATATATATATATATATATATATATATTTATTTTTTTTTTTTTTTTTTTTTTTTTTTTTTTTTTTTTTTTTTATACTTTGTCGCTGTCTCCCGCGTTTGCGAGGTAGCGCAAGGAAACAGACGAAAGAAATGGCCCAACCCCCCCCCCCCATACACATGTACATACACACGTCCAGACACGCAAATATACATACCTACACAGCTTTCCATGGTTTACCCCAGACGCTTCACATGCCTTGCTTCAATCCACTGACAGCACGTCAACCCCTGTATACCACATGACTCCAATTCACTCTATTTCTTGCCCTCCTTTCACCCTCCTGCATGTTCAGGCCCCGATCACACAAAATCTTTTTCACTCCATCTTTCCACCTCCAATTTGGTCTCCCTCTTCTCCTCGTTCCCTCCACCTCCGACACATATATCCTCTTGGTCAATCTCTCCTCACTCATTCTCTCCATGTGCCCAAACCATTTCAAAACACCCTCTTCTGCTCTCTCGACCACGCTCTTTTTATTTCCACACATCTCTCTTACCCTTACGTTACTTACTCGATCAAACCACCTCACACCACACATTGTCCTCAAACATCTCATTTCCAGCACATCCATCTTAATGTTCTTTCATTGTTATATAAATATCTTTGAATACGTAATGTTAAATAAATTCATTGTACAGTTTAAAAAAATTAAGGATTCACAGGACTTGAGAGGGAAGCTAACTGAGAAGATAAGGGTAAAGAATTTAAGTTAAAATAAACTCATTGTCACTGGTTTAAAACAGCAATGACAACTAAACGTAGTGCACTATCATTCTGTTATGAAGCACCAACAGGTCACTGGAGAAATGATATGTCACAAAGAGGTGATGGTATTAACTCTGCTTTTGTATGGATGATAATTTTCACTCTGAAAAACAGACCTCTTGATAACTTTTTCCATTAGCATTTTTTTCAGAGGTTAGTAATATCCGATATAACAAAGGAACTTCCATTTAAACAGTAATCAACCATTAAATGTTGTGCATATACCTAAAAATTAGCACAAAATCACACATCATCCAAATCATATGCTTTTCACTACACTGGTGAAGTATGATCCTTATCATGGAAGTGGATGTGATTAACTGCTAGTTTTCAACATAACATTGGCTCCTAATTCCCTGATTGCAACTGCTTATGATAACTTGTTACATGCCAAACTTAATGTTATCAAATGTCTGAACTCAACTGGTAGTCACTTTTAAACTAATGACCATTCTCTTTATGCAGTTTCATTTCAAAATTATAATGTTACAAGCCTTAACTAATCCGTCATGGATCAAGTGTTAGCACAAGTTAACATAGAACCTTATCCACAATGGGGGATGGAAAAATTGAGGATGAAAACTTTTCAATCAATATTCTAAATTTGCAATATACAAATTCATATCATGCACTGCATTACAATTCCCCTTTACTACATGAATAATAAAGCCATATCTACCATACAACCCACAATGAGCTTTGGCAAAAGGGTAAATGAATTCAATAAACTTTCAAAATAATATCTATGAAGCATCTTAAAAACAATTATTTCTAACCTATCACAACTATGCATTAATCAATTCATCAGACTTTATATAACAGAATAAATACAATTCTAGACTCTCCCAAACGAAAGAAAATGAGATGCTTTAGTTTGAACAAGCACATATGATCAAGTAAAGAAGTAATCCTCAAAACCACAACATGCTCCATGCAAAGGGCAAGCATAATTACTAAAAACCAAAGTGTCATCTGAGCTTCTATCACATCTCTGTTATCTTTGGCACCTTCTCTGGAGTAACTACTTACAACTTAATGGTGATTACTAAAAAGTATATAAATCTAAGTCTCATTTTATTTATACCTTCTGCCTCACCTTCTACGTCCCCCTGCTGACTCTCTGTCTCATACAGGAGGATTTTTTTCATTTTACGGTAGTTCAGGTTGTCAAACTCACGAACAGCCTTCTTGGTACGAGCAATTAGATCCAAGATAATATGAGGTGAACGGTGTCTCAAGATGAATTCGTGCTGCAAAGAGAAGTTCATACAGCTGTAAACATGAGAATTACTTTACATATATATTTTAGTCATCTTTGCTTTCCTCTAAATATCAGTTGTCCTACCAAATTCAGGGAAAAATTCATCACATTTCTGTAAAAATGTGCACGCCACATTTCCATTCATATTCTGTGAATAGAATCTAGAGTTTTAACAATGTTGTAGAAAAACAAGTCTTGGGCCTTGAATGGAAAAGGTCAAAAGAGATTGAACATGTTGGAAATTAAATTGGACATGTTGGAAATTAAATGCCTCTGGCCAATATGTGGAGTGGGTATGGATGATCAAAAAAGGAATGACTGGGTAAGAGATGTGTGATCTTAAGTGGAATATGACTTAAGAGAGCAGACCAGGGTGTGCTAGCATGGTTTTCATGCAAGATTCTTCCATACAATTTTTAAATTTTTCTCTTGTCAACAAGTTAAACCTTACTTCCTTGCAAGGGTATTTCAACTTTAATATTCTCATTACCATCCATACAAAATTTCACTCCTATATATCTGTGGTTTTGGTGCATTACAAGTGAAAGCAAGAGAATGCATGTGAGCAAATTAGGCCTTTTCTGTCTGTTCCTGGCACTACCTTGCTAATACAGAAAATGGTGAACAAGTATGAGAAAAAATTTATGCAGTAAACCCTCAATTTAACAGACTAACAGGGAAGACAGGTTGTTCATTAATACCCAAAGTCCAATAAATTAAATGTAATCTATGGGCCATTTTTCAATACAATATACAGTCCACACTCTTTCTTTTAAGTCCTCTATCACTTGGTGCCATTTTGAATTGCAAGGACTGCAAAATTACTTAATAAATCATGTCACAATTCTCTGTATACAACCTGACCGCACGACAGCTTGAGGCAGACTGAAACTGAAACAGAGTACACCCCATGCTACCAAAAACAAAAACGATATGAAATGAGCAAGGTGCACCGTTTAAAAATTTTCATCTTTTACTTATTTTCTAAATCATCATTAATATATTATTATTTGCCCAGTCCATTAAATGCAAAATCCATTATATCGAAGTCAGTTAAATCGAGGGTTTACTGTATATATAAAAACTCATCCACAACTTTCATTTCTTCCCCGATGCAAAATGACACTGTAATGTGATCTATACCTTTCAAAAACTGAAATGTTAATTTTGATCACACTCACTTTCAACACCCTCTTAATAAAAAAGTCACTGAGACAGCCTACAGGTTCTATCCAGCTCTTCCTTGGATTCAGTTAACATTAAAGTATCTGTGTAGAGCAGCTATGACAGCTTTAATTTTCTTTTCGGTATGATTCAATAACACAATATAATCAACCTATCTTGCTCTTACCTCATATAATGCCCCATCTAAAAAAATCATTATACCATAGTAACACCAAGTATACCCTGATATACTCATATTACTTCAAACCATGCAAACTAATAATGAAAGCTCTTTAATAATGAAAGCTCTTAACAGCTTTCAAAAGTCTTTATGTACACCATATTGAGTTAGAACTTCTAAGACTACTTTTCTATTCACTTTACCACTTGCATTTTCTAAATCTAACCACGTTGCATATACCTTCTTTTGCTTTAGACCATTCTCTATAATTCTTTAATGCAAAATCTGGTCTACACAACATCCCCCCCTCTACTACCAACCTTCTTCACCAACAAGTTCACCAATCCGATCTTTAACATGATCAAGGCCTATCCTACCAAACACCATGTCAACTGTGCAAAGATGCATTTTTCCTCTGCTATTCTTTCAATAACTTTCACACCTTTTTTCTTTACACAGTGAAAGAAATTTCTTTAGTCCTAGCATCCAGCACATGAATACTTTTCAAAGCTTCCATACAAACTTTCCTAATCCACTACACAAGTGTATCACTTCCCAATTTTGCTTGCTACCATATATATCTATACCTTTCCCATTCTACAACAGCTTTCTAGCTCTATCAATTCCTACTTTAATCCTTCTTCAAGGGAAGGGGGAGGCATCATAACAGCTGGTTTCAACAAAGAAAATATGGGAAGCAGCAGCAAACGGCATGCCATGGGTCTAATCCGTCTAATCCTTGGAGGTGGTATGACATGCAAACTTTTCAAAAGAACATGGCCAAAATGATTTGCAAATTTGTATAAACTTGTGGAGATGAACAACAAAAGACTGACCAAGAGGATCTACATGAGATATGAAAAGAGCAAGGAGGAAGAGAAGACTGAGAAGGAGTTGGAAAGATGGACCAAAGAAAGCTTTGGGGTATCAAGGCCTAAACATTCATGAGGGCAAAAGGTTTGCATAAGTCAAAATGATTTTGATCAATGTAGTAGACAGCTGATGTACCATCAAATATGGAAGAGGCAAAACATGGCCCAATCAAGGACATCTTACAGAAAACAAAATATGAAAAGGAGAAAAAAGAAATTAGAGCTCCACGAGTATGTGTTTCCCTGATTCTTAAAGGTAGAAAGATTATAGGAAAAAGGAAAGGTGAAAGAGGGAAGAGAATATCAGATTTACTGTTCAAGGAGAGGAAATATTATAGAGGTCAATCATCGTGAGGCCAGTCTCCACACAGAAGTTATGGGAAGCAGCAGCCAGACACGTGCCACAGGTTCAAACCTTGGTGAGAGGAATGGATACACACAGCTCATGAGAAGAGCAGCAGAAGTAATACATATGAATATAAATATGTATAGTCATCATAAACCATAGAGTAGACTGTGGGGCTTGACCGAGGATGGTACGTGCTGGCTTTGGTAAACATGATGCCACTGTTCATTTGCTCCTGAAGCTACCTCACTATGGCAGGATGCAATTAGGGAAAAAATATTACTTCCTATGATGCCTTACTCTCCTATTTATATATTCCTATCTCTCTCTTTACCTCTAACCCTACTGCATCACTTGACACATCTCTCTCATCATTTTTTTCCAGTCAGCTCTTTAATATGCTCTTTCCAATTTGCAAAAAGTTCTTCCACCATAACAAGAATTCTCCAAGATATTGTCTAATGAACTCTCACTCCTTATATACACATCTGTTCTACTTTTGTTTACCTCCTTCCAGAGAAGCATGATACTGTCCTTTAAACTGGCATTTGTTTTTCTCCAAAGACCCTAGTTTGCTTTCCTTTTATTTACACAAAGTATCTTTATCTTTTCTATTCAGCAGTCTACATGTCATACTCTTTGGTGTCCATTCAAAACTACTATATCTTCTTACATATCCGGCTTCTCCTTCTAAACTTCCTTATTTTACTCTACCAATTTTCTTAAATCTTCATTCCACCTTACTGCACCTCACTTTCAATATCCTATATATGCAATGCCATACACCTCCTAGCCAGCACCCACATAATGTTTAACTGCCTCCACACCATTTCAACTCTATCTTGGTTTGGATTTTCTCAGCTTTTTAAATGACTTACCTTGAGAGTAAAGTTTTACACTTTCATTTAACTTTTCTGCTTTTATCCTCCTCATTTTTCCATTCAAATTATAGTTCTATATCTATAACAAAAGGCAAACCTATACATTACTTCCATCTGATCTTACAATCCTCCTCCTACGACTCTCCTAATGAAACCATGAACTATGATAAGCATCAAGCAAATACTTTACAAACTTTCCCTACTTGACATGATACATGATAAGCATTATTTCTTTAAGAGATCATCAAAAGCAGCTTACAGTGAGAAGCCTGGCTGAGGTAGGTCGATCAGGTGGAGACTTCTGAAGGCAAGACTCAACGAAGTGTTGGAAATCTTTTGACCAATCTGGGGCAGACATTTTTGGGGCATCATTTTGGGCAATGTGGTACAAGGCACTCATGGCATTCATATTAAAGTAGGGTGGTTTGCGCTCAGCCAGTTCTATGCATGTGATGCCTAAAGACCATACATCCACCTGCAGGAAAAAAAAGACATTACAGCTTTATGACAGGTAGGCTTAACAAGTGTAATCCACCTGGCTGTTAACCAAATGGTGTCATTTCATAAAGGTCAATCATGCTAAATTTGTGTTTGCATTTAATGACTACACCAACAGGCCACAAAAAAATCAAGTAACCATACAATGCATTTACATCATCACAAAAAAATTCAAAATATCACATCATTATACTAACGTGCACGAGCCTACCAAACTTTTTGTCACTGTTGCAGAAGGTAGTGTTAATTATATTATGTACGAGGATGTGCTAGGGGAGAGTGTCAAATGCTTTGTTGGTGTCGCCACTAGTATTATGTGGAACAGGGGCTGAGGTTGATTGAAGTCATCTAGGATATGTTCTGTGAAAGTCTTTGTGTAGTTTGGTGGTGAAGTGCTACAATATTTTGTGGATCAGTTTTTCCAAGAATTTGAAAAATGAAGACAGAAATGATATAAGGCAGTAGGAAGAAGGGGGGGATAGGTGGTTTAAGAGTTTTACGACTGGTATTATGCTGGCAAGTTCCCAGATGTTTGGGATTTTGTTGTATACCTAGGAATGGTTGGAGACATATATAAGTGCTTGGAATGCAACTGAATGAGAATGTGAGAAGCTAAGACGCTGTCACAACCTGTTACAGGAGAGTTCTTTCAGGTTTAAATTGCACTGCCTGTATCGGTGGGAGTAAAGGGTGGGTGAGTAGTAGTGACTGGATGGTTTTCAAGTAGGTTTTTCATGGCTTTCCTGTTCAGAGATGTGGTTGGTTTGTGGCTTATTTTTGAGTAGCGTTTATCCATTTGTTTTCATATGTGTACTTTAGCTGGTTCCTGTGGGTCTTGGGGTTCACTATGTTATGAAAGCAGTGCCAATTCACAGTTGCCTTTAAGTAATTTGGTTAATGATGGTGAGTTTAGATTTGTTCTGTGATCTCTATTGTTGACAATTGGCTTTGTCTGATGATTTCTTTGTTTTATGAAATTTGCCAACAAAAAGAATTAGGCAAATACAGGAAAATAGACTGGCCAGCCTACATACAATTATCGGAAACAAAGCATCTAAGAGGCAGTATAGTTCTTTCAACCCTGAATCATTCAGGGGAAAAAAAGATGACACTATATTAGTACATCTTTTAAAATCACCACCATTACTGCAAGCTTGGCAAAGTGCATGCTGTACTATGTGCATGTATATGGTAATCACAAATTTGTGACACTGTTTTTGGTCTTCATTATTTTTCTTTCCTTCATTTGTTTGCAAATAACTGTTGTATAATATCATTTACACCAAATACTTAGCAAATGAGAGTTGGGGTGAGAGAGTATCATTAAATTTTAGGGAGAATAAAAAGATGTTCTGGAAGGAGGTAAATAAAGTGTGTAAGACAAGGGAGCAAATGGGAACTTCAGTCAAGGGCGCAAATGGGGAGGTGATAACAAGTAGTGGTGATGCGAGAAGGAGATGGAGTGAGTATTTTGAAGGTTTGTTGAATGTGTTTGATGACAGAGCGGCAGATATAGGGTGTTTTGGTCGAGGTGGTGTGCAAAGTGAGAGGGTTAGGGAAAATGATTTGGTAAACAGAGAAGAGGTAGTAAAAGCTTTGCGGAAGATGAAAGCCGGCAAGGCAGCAGGTTTGGATGGTATTGCAGTGGAATTTATTTAAAAAAGGGGGTGACTGTATTATTGACTGGTTGGTAAGGTTATTTAATGTATGTATGACTCATGGTGAGGTGCCTGAGGATTGGCGGAATGCATGCACAGTGCCATTGTACAAAGGCAAAGGGGATAAGAGTGAGTGCTCAAATTACAGAGGTATAAGTTTGTTGAGTATTCCTGGTAAATTATATGGGAGGGTATTGATTGAGAGGGTGAAGGCATGTACAGAGAATCAGATTGGGGAAGAGCAGTGTGGTTTCAGAAGTGGTAGAGGATGTGTGGATCAGGTGTTTGCTTTGAAGAATGTATGTGAGAAATACTTAGAAAAGCAAATGGATTTGTATGTAGCATTTATGGATCTGGAGAAGGCATATGATAGAGTTGATAGAGATGCTCTGTGGAAGGTATTAAGAATATATGGTGTGGGAGGCAAGTTGTTAGAAGCAGTGAAAAGTTTTTATCGAGGATGTAAGGCATGTGTACGTGTAGGAAGAGAGGAAAGTGATTGGTTCTCAGTGAATGTAGGTTTGCGGTAGGGGTGTGTGATGTCTCCATGGTTGTTTAATTTGTTTATGGATGGGGTTGTTAGGGAGGTGAATGCAAGAGTTTTGGAAAGAGGGGCAAGTATGAAGTCTGTTGTGGATGAGAGAGCTTGGGAAGTGAGTCAGTTGTTGTTCGCTGATGATACAGCGCTGGTGGCTGATTCATGTGAGAAACTGCAGAAGCTGGTGACTGAGTTTGGTAAAGTGTGTGAAAGAAGAAAGTTAAGTGTAAATGTGAATAAGAGCAAGGTACAGTAGGGTTGAGGGTCAAGTCAATTGGGAGGTAAGTTTGAATGGAGAAAAACTGGAGGAAGTAAAGTGTTTTAGATATCTGGGAGTGGATCTGGCAGCGGATGGAACCATGGAAGCGGAAGTGGATCATAGGGTGGGGGAGGGGGCGAAAATCCTGGGAGCCTTGAAGAATGTGTGGAAGTCGAGAACATTATCTCGGAAAGCAAAAATGGCTATGTTTGAAGGAATAGTGGTTCCAACAATGTTGTATGGTTGCGAGGCGTGGGCTATGGATAGAGTTGTGCGCAGGAGGATGGATGTGCTGGAAATGAGATGTTTGAGGACAATGTGTGGTGTGAGGTGGTTTGATCGAGTAAGTAACGTAAGGGTAAGAGAGATGTGTGGAAATAAAAAGAGCGTGGTTGAGAGAGCAGAAGAGGGTGTTTTGAAATGGTTTGGGCACATGGACAGAATGAGTGAGGAAAGATTGACCAAGAGGATATATGTGTCGGAGGTGGAGGGAACGAGGAGAAGTGGGAGACCAAATTGGAGGTGGAAAGACGGAGTGAAAAAGATTTTGTGTGATCGGGGCCTGAACATGCAGGAGGGTGAAAGGAGGGCAAGGAATAGAGTGAACTGGATCGATGTGGTATACCGGGGTTGACGTGCTGTCAGTGGATTGAATCAGGGTATGTGAAGCATCTGGGGTAAACCATGGAAAGCTGTGTAGGTATGTATATTTGCGTGTGTGGACATATGTATATACATGTGTATGGGGGTGGGTTGGGCCATTTCTTTCGTCCGTTTCCTTGTGCTACCTTGCAAACGCGGGAGACAAAAAAAAAAACCTTAGCAATGCCATCTCAGAGCGATTCTGTTGATCTCCACTATAAATATCTAAAACTGGCAAGAGGTGCTGGAGAGGGAGCTGGCCTATTGAGCTAAAGATACATCGTTTGCCCATATAACATGTTGGAAAGCTTTGCACAGACTTTTCAAGTTACCCAAAGACAGATTCATGGTAATTTTCGTAAAAACTTTCCATCTATTGTAACCCAGGTTGCACAATGAGACATTAATGCGCCAGTGTTGATTACAATCTTTTTTTTCTGCAGACTAAAATATTAGCAGTAATCCTATATACAAAAATATTGTTGCAAAATCAGTGAAATTATTCCTTCTAAAAATAATTTGCACATGAGTCAGTGCTCAGTATTCATAACATAGCCATTCTAGACTTCACTTAATGCAACTTGTGGACAGGCCTTTTAAAGTGGTCAGCCAGAGTTTTGAATGCTTACTCGTTGAACTCAGAAAGGAAAAACAACCTAATAACTGCTAAACTGTTTTGAAGGGCTAGCCCAAGGAACATACATGCTGGGAAGCACAGGACGCTTGGTTGAGGTGGCTTACTTTCCAAGACAGGGTCTTACCTTTCCAAGACTGGGTCCAACTGCTTTGACTGAATAAGGCTCTAGAGCATGCATCCTTCAAGCTCTGTTAAGTGAAAAAATAAGAGGCTTCCCAAAAATGTCAACCTTACCTTTCCATCATACTGTCCTTCATCCATAGCCAAAATGACCTCGGGAGCCATCCAGTAGGGCGTTCCAACAAAACTATTGGCAGGAGATATGATACTTGCACTACCAAAATCAGCTGCAATGGAAAAAATTAAATCAATCAAAATTTAAACTAGTACTAAATTTCCCCACAAGAGTAGAGAAGCTTGTGCAGACCTCTGAACACTAATCTCAGTGTACTCCCTAAAATGCAAAACAAATACAGCATTTTCATATCTGTACATCCAAGTATATATTCACATATAGGTATGATGGGTTCCAAAATGGACACTATGACTCCTTACATCTCAGTAGGGCTGGTAAGCATGAATGCAACCTGTATTTCTTATTATGAAAGCTGCTCTGTAATTACTCTCTAAATAACAAAATAAGATGCATTATAACTATTTGAAAGCAGTGCACTATGCACAGTTTGTTTTGTTATTACTCTCTAAATAAAAAAATAAGATGCATTATAACTGTTTGAAAACAGTGTACTATGCACAGTTTGCTTTGTTTTACATACAATGAGAAATTTACATATGGAAAGTAGGGCTAAAAATGTGAGGGCAAGACCCTAGAGCATATGTCAAAATCCTTCATCAACCAAGCCATTCCTCACACACACTGTGAGGAATGGTGGTCCCATCCATGACTGCATTTGTCCAAATCAAAAGGGAATGGAAGGAGCTGCTCAAAGCTTGGAGATTCCTCATAACTGTCTACCAGACTAGAAGATTAAGAAACTCTCGAAGTAATGCTTCTGAAGATCTATTTGACAATGAAAACATGTTTCCCAAGAATATCACCTTTTAGGCCTGCAGCCTTGTGATGTCACTGCAATGAGACTGCAGTGAGCAACAAAACTGAACTTTCGAAAAGACGCTCTAGTTAATATCAAGACACCATAGACAGAAAGTGAATTGATAAGGCTTATTGCAGAGTTCAAAGCTATGTCCTCCACAATAACCCAGCTGAGTAGACAAAATAATTCCAATGCAACTCTGACTTTGCAAGACCTTTCCTGGTTGTTAAGACCAGCTTCCTGAAAAGTATTCTGCACAAAACTAGCCCTAGCAGATAAAACTGGACAATAAAGGAGACCCTAGACAAGAATGAACACTAGGCATAAGTTCCAGCTTCAGTTAATTTCAGGTTATAGGAAACTCTATTCAAGCATACCCAAGATGACAATAACTGAGCAAAATTACATTTTTCCATTACTCATTTCATTGTCCTTTGAATAATCATGAATATAAATCCCTTGCACATACACAAGCTAAGAGGGTAAGATCAATGCCTTAAGATTCTTAAACTGTCTTCTGTGCCAAGTCAAGTGCAGCAAACAAGTACTACCACCACAGCAATTTCTCATTGTAAGTACTCATAGGTAGGTAGGTACTCCTCCATCCCATAATATATATCACCACCAAGCATGTTACAACAGAAACAGCAAATTTCCCTCACGCATAACAGGTCTGCAAAATGACAAAGAAAGAACTCACTGACAGTGCAATGTGCCACTTACCAACTAATTTGGATCTCCTAAAAGATTTTGGCACTATAAAATTTTCATGTGTACAAACCATCACCTGAATGAAATGTTCCTGACATATCAAATATGAAGATGACTTGGGCTGTCATGATGGTATAACAAAGCGAAGATAAGAATTAGTTTCAGAGTAAACTGTTACCTTATTGGGTGAATTCACTGCAGCATGTAACTGGTTAAGTACTGCATACTCAAAGCCTTATTGATTTAATTTGTTAGTTAGTCACCTGAGGATAACTCAACCAATTTAATCAAGCAGTTTCACCTCCAACTAATGCCTGTTGAAGTAAATCAAGGGCAGATTGGTCACACCATGTGTCTCTGTAGCTGAATCTTATGAATAAAAACAAAATCCATATGCTACACATCAAATCAACATTGTTCCTAAATTTCCAGCAATCATATATATCAAGTATTCCACATTTATGAAACATCAATCATGACAACAAAATATAACATCATCTAATCAGATTTTAAGAGTTAAGATTATTAAATTATCCTTATAACCTGATTTCCTACAGCACTTACCTAGCTTGACTGTGCCATTTTCTGTGAGGAGAATGTTACCAGCCTTGACATCCCTATGAATCTTTCCCAAAGAATGCAAATAAGAGAGACCCTGTAGGCAGCCTTCACAAATGGCACTTATCTCTTCTTCTCGTAAGGGCTGTCGGTGAACCTCAATGATGTCTGAGGCCGAGCCTAAACAATACTCCATTACCAACTGCAAAACAGAGTATTACAAGTTAACACCTGGTGGACTAACACTCAATACCCAGTCAATCATCCCTCCAATACATGGTTTCACCATAGCTTTTCCTTTACCAGTATCAATAATGAATGGAAAGCGAAAAGATATTGGCTAAGTTTCTAGTGATAAACAGAATGTTAAGCACCAGCAAAAACTCTGAATGTTTTCTTTGCCTTTTTTTTTTCATCACCTTCTATATACTTTGTTATTTTTTCTTTAATACATGATCATTATTTCCCGCGTCAGTGAGGTTGCACCACGAAAAAGACGAAGAAATGGCCCATCCACTCATAAACACATATATATACATAAATGCCCATACATGCATATATACATATCAACATATACACATATACACGTAAATACATTCACAGACATGTACATATTCATACTTGCTTGTCTTCATCTATTCCCAGGGATACCCTGTCCCACAGGAAACAGCATCACAACCCCCTGCTTCAGCAAGGTAGCGCCAGGAAAACAGACAAAAAAAGGCCACATTTGTTCACACTCAGTCTCTAGTTCTCATGTGTAATGCACTGAAACCACAGATCCCTATCCACATCCAGGCCCTACACACCTTTCCATGGTTTACCCCAGACATTCAGTCCATTAATAGCACGTAAACCCAGTGCACCACATCATTCCAATTCACTCTATTCCTTGCATGCCTCTCACCCTCCTGTATGTTCAGGAGACGACTGCTCAAAATCTTTTTCACCCCATCCTTCCACCTCCAGTTTGGTCTCCCATTTCTTGTTCCCTCTACCTCTGACACATATATCCTCTTTGTCAACCTTTCCTCACTTATTCTCTCCATATATCCAAACCATTTCAACACACCCTCTTCTGCTCTCTCAACCACACTCTTCTTATTAGCACTCATCTCTCTTACCCTTTCATTACTTTCTCAATCAAACCACCTCACACCACATATTATCCTTAAACATTTAATTCATTTCCAACATATCCACCCTCCTCCGTACAATCCTATCTATAGCCCATGCCTCACAACCATATAATACTGCTGGAACTAGTATTCCTTCAAACATACCTATTTCTGCTCTCTGAGATAACGTTCTCTCTTTCCACACATTCTTCATTCCTCCAAGAACCTTCACCCCCTCCCCCACCCTGTGACTTACTTCCATGGCTCCATTCACTGTTTAGTCCATTCCCATATATCTAAAACACTTCACTTCCTCCAATTTTTCTACATACAAACTTACATCCCAAGTAACTTCTCTCTCAACCATGATGAACCTAATAACCTTAGTTTCAGTATTACATATGACAGCTAGAAAATGAGTATGAATGAATGTGGCCTTTTCTGTCCTGTTTTCCCGGCACAACCTCCCTGACGTAAGGGGTAGTGATGCTGTTCCCTGTGGGGTGGGGTTGTGCCAGGAATAGATGAAGGCAAGCAAGTATGAATATGTTTATGTGTATCTATGTATATATATGTATCTATATATATTGTATATATATATATTGTATATATATATGTATCTATATATATTGTTTAATTTGTTTATGGATGGGGTTGTTAGGGAGGTAAATGCAAGAGTCTTGGAAAGAGGGGCAAGTATGAAGTCTGTTGGGGATGAGAGAGCTTGGGAAGTGAGTCAGTTGTTGTTCGCTGATGATACAGCGCTGGTGGCGGATTCATGTGAGAAACTGCAGAAGCTGGTGACGGAGTTTGGTAAAGTGTGTGGAAGAAGAAAGTTAAGAGTAAATGTGAATAAGAGCAAGGTTATTAGGTACAGTAGGGTTGAGGGTCAAGTCAATTGGGAGGTGAGTTTGAATGGTGAAAAACTGGAGGAAGTGAAGTGTTTTAGATATCTGGGAGTGGATCTGTCAGCGGATGGAACCATGGAAGCGGAAGTGGATCATAGGGTGGGGGAGGGGGCGAAAATTTTGGGAGCCTTGAAAAATGTGTGGAAGTCGAGAACATTATCCCGGAAAGCAAAAATGGGTATGTTTGAAGGAATAGTAGTTTCAACAATGTTGTATGGTTGCGAGGCGTGGGCTATGGATAGAGTTGTGCGCAGGAGGATGGATGTGCTGGAAATGAGATGTTTGAGGACAATGTGTGGTGTGAGGTGGTTTGATCGAGTAAGTAACGTAAGGGTAAGAGAGATGTGTGGAAATAAAAAGAGCGTGGTTGAGAGAGCAGAAGAGGGTGTTTTAAAATGGTTTGGGCACATGGAGAGAATGAGTGAGGAAAGATTGACCAAGAGGATATATGTGTCGGAGGTGGAGGGAACGAGGAGAAGAGGGAGACCAAATTGGAGGTGGAAAGATGGAGTGAAAAAGATTTTGTGTGATCGGGGCCTGAACATGCAGGAGGGTGGAAGGAGGGCAAGGAATAGAGTGAATTGGAGCGATGTGGTATACAGGGGTTGACGTGCTGTCAGTGGATTGAATCAAGGCATGTGAAGCATCCGGGGTAAACCATGGAAAGCTGTGTAGGTATGTATATTTGTGTGTGTGGACGTGTGTATGTACATGTGTATGGGGGGGGTTGGGCCATTTCTTTCGTCTGTTTCCTTGCGCTACCTCGCAAACGCGGGAGACAGCGACAAAGTATAAAAAAAAAAAAAAAAAATGTATATCCCTGGGAATAGGGGATTAAGAATACTTCCCACATATTCCCTGTGTGTCGTAGAAGGCGACTAAAAGGGGAGGGAGCGGGGGCTGGAAATCCTCCCCTCTCGTTTTTTTTTTTTTTTTTTCCAAAAGAAGGAACAGAGGGGGCCAGGCGAGGATATTCAAAAAAAGGCCCAGTACTCTGTTCTTAACGCTACCTCGCTAATGCGGGAAATGGCGAATAGTGTAAAAGAAAAGAAAAGTATCTATGTATATGTCTGTATGTATATGTGTGTGTATGGATGTCTAAGTGTGTATGTATATATTATCAGCTAATGTGGGAGAGAGCGACAAAGTATAGTAAATATAAATACAATCATCATTATCATTATCATCTATCATTATCTATATTTATCATACTAAATCACTGTTTCCCTGCATCAGCAAGGCAGCAAAAGGAAACAGACAAAGAATGGCCCAACCACTCATACACACATAAATAAACATAAATGCCCATTCACGTACACATACATACAAACATTTCAACATATACATGCACAGACATATGCATATATACACAGGTACATATTCATACTTGCTGCCTTCATCCATTCCCGTTGCCAACCCGCCACACAGGAAACAGCATCCCCCCCTCCCCCTCCAGTGAGGTAGTGCCAGGACAAGACAACAAAGGCCACATTCATTCATACTCAGTCTCTAGCTTGTCATGTCTAATGCACCGAAACCACAGCTCCCTTTCCACATTCAGGCCCCACACACCTTTCCATGGTTTACCCCAGACACTTCACATGCCATGGTTCAATCCACTGACAGCATGTCAACCCCGGTATACCACATCGTTCCAATTCACACTATTCCTTGCATGCCTTTCACCCTCCTGTATGTTCAGGCCCAGATCGCTCATAATCTTTTTCACTTCATCCTTCCACCCCCAATTTGGTCTTCCACTTCTCCTTGTTCCTTCCACCTCTGACACAATACATCCTCCGTGTCAATCTTTCCTCACTCATTCACTCCATGTGTCCAAATCATCTCAACACACCCACTTCTTCTCTCTCAACCACACTCATTTTATTCCCACACATCTCTCTCTCTCTTTTTTTTTTTTTTCCCCCCCCCAAAAGAAGGAACAGAGAAGAGGTCCAGGTGAGGATATTCCCTCAAAGGCCCAGTCCTCTGTTCTTAACGCTACCTCGCTATCGCGGGAAATAGCGAATAGTATGAAAAAAAAAAAAAAAAAAAAATCTCTCTTACCCTTTCATTACTTAATCAAACCACCTCACACCACATATTGTCCTCAAACATTTCATTTCCAACATATCCACGCTCCTCTGCACAACCCTATCTATAGCCCATGCCTCGCAACCATAGGGTGGGGGAGGGGGCGAAAATTCTGGGAGCATTGAAGAATGTTTGGAAGTCGAAAACATTATCTCGGAAAGCAAAAATGGGTATGTTTGGAGGAATAGTGGTTCCAACAATGTTATATGGTTGCGAGGCGTGGGCTATGGATAGAGTTGTGTGCAGGAGGGTGGATGTGCTGGAAATGAGATGTTTGAGGACAATATGTGGTGTGAGGTGGTTTGATCGAGTAAGTAATGTAAGGGTAAGAGAGATGTGTGGAAATAAAAAGTGTGTGGTTGAGAGAGCAGAAGAGGGTGTTTTGAAATGGTTTGGTCACATGGAGAGAATGAGTGAGGAAAGATTGACAAAGAGGATATATGTGTCAGAGGTGGAGGGAACGAGGAGAAGTGGGAGACCAAATTGGAGGTGGAAAGATGGAGTGAAAAAGATTTTGAGTGATTGGGGCCTGAACATGCAGGAGAGTAAAAGGCGTGCAAGGAATAGAGTGAACTGGAACAATGTGGTATACCGGGGTCGACGTGCTGTCAATGGATTGAACCACGGCATGTGAAGCGTCTGGGGTAAACCATGGAAAGTTGTGTGGGGCCTGGATGTGGAAAGGGAGCTGTGGTTTCGGTGCATTATTACATGACAGCTAGAGACTGTGTGTGAACGAATGGGGCCTTTGGTGTCTTTTCCTAGCGCTACCTCGCACACATGAGGGGAGAGGGGGTTGTTATTCCATGTGTGGCGGAATGGCGATGGGAACAAATAAAGGCAGACAGTATGAATTATGTACATGTGTATATATGTGTATATATGTATATGTCTGTGAGTGTATATATATGTGCACATTGAGATGTATAGGTATGTATATTTGCATGTGTGGACGTGTATGTATATACATGAGTATGTGGGCAGGTTGGGCCATTCTTTCGTCTGTTTCCTTGCGCTACCTCGCTAACGCGGGAGACAGCGACAAAGCAAAATAAATAAATAAAATAAACAATAATACTAATAATAAGGGGGGTGACTGTATTACTGACTGGTTGGTAAGGTTTTTTAATGTATGTATGACTCATGGTGAGGTGCCTGAGGATTGGCGGAATGCGTGCATAGTGCCATTGTACAAAGGCAAAGGGTATAAGAGTGAGTGCTCAAATTTCAGAGGTATAAGTTTGTTGAGTATTCCTGGTAAATTATATGGGAGGGTATTGATTGAGAGGGTGAAGGCATGTACAGAGCATCAGATTGGGGAAGAGCAGTGTGGTTTCAGAAGTGGTAGAGGATGTGTGGATCAGGTGTTTGCTTTGAAGAATGTATGTGAGAAATACTTAGAAAAGCAAATGGATTTGTACGTAGCATTTATGGATCTGGAGAAGGCAAATGATAGAGTTGATAGAGATGCTCTGTGGAAGGTATTAAGAATATATGGTGTGGGAGGCAAGTTGTTAGAAGCAGTGAAAAGTTTTTATCGAGGATGTAAGGCATGTGTACGTGTAGGAAGAGAGGAAAGTGATTGGTTCTCAGTGAATGTAGGTTTGCGGCAGGGGTGTGTGATGTCTCCATGGTTGTTTAATTTGTTTATGGATGGGGTTGTTAGGGAGGTGAATGCAAGAGTTTTGGAAAGAGGGGCAAGTATGAAGTCTGTTGTGGATGAGAGAGCTTGGGAAGTGAGTCAGTTGTTGTTCGCTGATGATACAGCGCTGGTGGCTGATTCATGTGAGAAACTGCAGAAGCTGGTGACTGAGTTTGGTAAAGTGTGAGAAAGAAGAAAGTTAAGAGTAAATGTGAATAAGAGCAAGGTTATTTGGTACAGTAGGGTTGAGGGTCAAGTCAATTGGGAGGTAAGTTTGAATGGAGAAAAACTGGAGGAAGTAAAGTGTTTTAGATATCTGGGAGTGGATCTGGCAGCGGATGGAACCATGGAAGCGGAAGTGGATCATAGGGTGGGGGAGGGGGCGAAAATCCTGGGAGCCTTGAAGAATGTGTGGAAAGTCAAGAACATTATCTCGGAAAGCAAAAATGGGTATGTTTGAAGGAATAGTGGTTCCAACAATGTTGTATGGTTGCGAGGCGTGGGATATGGATAGAGTTGTGCGCAGGAGGGTGGATGTGCTGGAAATGAGATGTTTGAGGACAATGTGTGGTGTGAGGTAGTTTGATCGGGTAAGTAACGTAAGGGTAAGAGAGATGTGTGGAAATAAAAAGAGCGTGGTTGAGAGGGCAGAAGAGGGTGTTTTGAAATGGTTTGGGCACATGGAGAGAATGAGTGAGGAAAGATTGACAAAGAGGATATATGTGTCGGAGGTGGAGGGAACGAGGAGAAGTGGGAGACCATATTGGAGGTGGAAAGATGGAGTGAAAAAGATTTTGTGTGATCGGGGCCTGAACATGCAGGAGGGTGAAAGGAGGGCAAAGAATAGAGTGAATTGGATCGATGTGGTATACCGGGGTTGACGTGCTGTCAGTGGATTGAATCAGGGCATGTGAAGCGTCTGGGGTAAACCATGGAAAGCTGTGTAGGTATGTATATTTGCGTGTGTGGACGTGTATGTATATACATGTGTATGGGGGTGGGTTGGGCCATTTCTTTTGTCTGTTTCCTTGCGCTACCTTGCAAACGCAGGAGACAGCAAAAAAAAAAAAAAAAAAAAAAAAAAAAAAAAATAATAATAATAATAATAATAATAATAAGGGAGGTGAGTTTGAATGGAGAAAAACTGGAGGAAGTGAAGTGTTTTAGATATCTGGGAGTGGATCTGTCAGCGGATGGAACCATGGAAGCGGAAGTGGATCATAGGGTGGGGGAGGGGGCGAAAATTTTGGGAGCCTTGAAAAATGTGTGGAAGTCGAGAACATTATCTCGGAAAGCAAAAATGGGTATGTTTGAGGGAATAGTGGTTCCAACAATGTTGTATGGTTGCGAGGCGTGGGCTATGGATAGAGATGTGCGCAGGAGGATGGATGTGCTGGAAATGAGATGTTTGAGGACAATGTGTGGTGTGAGGTGGTTTGATCGAGTAAGTAACGTAAGGGTAAGAGAGATGTGTGGAAATAAAAAGAGCGTGGTTGAGAGAGCAGAAGAGGGTGTTTTGAAATGGTTTGGGCACATGGAGAGAATGAGTGAGGAGAGATTGACAAAGAGGATATATGTGTCGGAGGTGGAGGGAACGAGAAGTGGGAGACCATATTGGAGGTGGAAAGATGGAGTGAAAAAGATTTTGTGTGATCGGGGCCTGAACATGCAGGAGGGTGAAAGGAGGGCAAGAAATAGAGTGAATTGGTGTCATGTGGTATACAGGGGTTGACGTGCTGTCAGTGGATTGAAGCAAGGCATGTGAAGCGTCTGGGGTAAACCATGGAAAGCTGTGTAGGTATGTATATTTGCGTGTGTGGACGTGTGTATGTACATGTGTATGGGGGGGGGTTGGGCCATTTCTTTCGTCTGTTTCCTTGCGCTACCTCGCAAACGCGGGAGAGAGCGACAAAGTATAAAAAAAAAAAAAAAAAAAAAAAAAAAAAAAAAAAAAAAAAAATTAATAATATTAACAATAATAATAAAGATAATAATATTAGTAATAACAACATAATAATAACCATATATTCTTAATACACTAAACAGTATCATCAAAAGAGTACAAAAGATACATATCCATGGGATGAAAATACTCATTTTGGCAGCACATCTTGACAGTGTGCAACCTAAAGAAATTATAAGCACTGACTGGCCTGGATCAAATGGGTCAATGCCATCATTTCTGTGGCAGTATATGTTTACCTGAGGGCAGTCCTAAAATGAGCGAGTTGCCACCATCTATTTGGGAGGATAAAGAAAGTTGGGGAAAGAAGGTGATTCTCCACCAGCAAAAACAGATACTGAGAAAGTCTTAACCATAATATTTCTATAGAGTATGCAACAGAATATCTAATGCTAACAGGAGAGAAAACGGGAGAAGAAAAAAGAGCTACAGGGTAGCCCACAAAATCAAACATTATACCCAAGTCACACTCTTCAGAGACCATCTATTTGGGAGGATAAAGAAAGTTGGGGAAAGAAGGTGATTCTCCACCATCAAAAACAGATAGTGAGAAAGTCTTAACCATAATATTTCTAGAGAGTATGCAACAGAGTATCTAATGCTAACAGGAGAGAAAACTGGGGAAGAAAAAAGAGCTACAGGGTAGCCCACAAAATCAAACATTATAACCAAGTCACACTCTTCAGAGACCAAAAAAATAAAAGTATAAACTAGTACTAGCAGTCTGAACTCACCCATACAGTGGACTCCTTTAGGTAACAACCCTTGTAAGTGACAGTATTAGGATGACGGAGACTACGAAGGAATCTTATCTCTTTCAGGATGTCTTGCCATTTCTCTGCACTCTGTTTTCCATTATAAGACATTTTCTTGATTGCCACCACCTACGAATGAATGAGGAAATATGATACCAATTATACATGAAAAGATTGGTTTCATAAGAAAAACATGATAACAATCAGTAATCAATATTTCAGAGCAAGTAAAATAAACAGTAAAGCATGAGCACTAGCAACTCAACTGACACTTAGGCCTTAATCTTGCACTGTTTAGCACATTGTGCTGAAACATTTACAAAATTTCTAAACATTATTACAGTGGAAGTAAGGAATAAAAAATGACTGATGTGTTCTTCCTCAACGTCATACGAATATCTGTAAAATACTGAGGTTAAAAACATTTTTATACAACGTGAAGTGCATGAATTTTAGTAGTTGAAAAAGAATAACTTAGCAGGACTTTCAGGGGTTATGAATGGAAGCCAGAAGGATGATTGAACTACAGATTGGTCTCCCTCACAAGCATGATCTGTAAAGTATTGGAAAAGATAATCAAAAAGCATAAGAATGACTACTTGCAAAGGAGAAATTATGAGCGAGACAGCACAGTTTCAAGGAAAAAGGATCATTTGTAAAGAACCTCTTAAAGTTCTAAGAAAGAGTGAGCTCCATTTTTGACAAAAGAGAAGGCTAGGTGAATTGTCTATAACTCAATGCAATTAAAACTTGATACCATACCACATATGAAGTTGGCAAGGAGGCTACATCTTCAGGCTGGTTTATGGGGATGACTATACAGAAAGATTATCTTTGTGGATGTTTGTAATGGACTCTCATCAGAGGAGCCTTCTCAAAATGATTTATGATCACCAATCGTGCACCACAGGGTTCTTTCCTGGGACCACTTCTCTCCCATATCTAGTGAATGACTTTCCAGAAGGACTGAACTCCAACATGAAAATTTCTGCAGATACCAAACTAATGTGGAAGGTAAAAAGCAGAGCTAATTGCACCAACCTTACCAAGTCTGATACATGCTCAATGAAATTCCACCCAAATAAATGTAAAGTAATGAGAATGGTGCATGGTGAAAAAAAAAGGCCTCATAGGTATATTATCTAACAGGATATAAGCTGCAGGAATCTAGGTGTTAGAGCAACTTGAGACTACATATCATTCCCAACCCTTTTACCATTTATGTATATGCATATAGAAATATTCAGCAAGTTGTTTATATCCTACATTAGGCCAAAACTAAAATATACTCCTTACATATGGCTATACTTGAAGAAGCAAGAAACTACAGATGGTCCAGGGGAGAGCAACAAACACGGTAGCAGAATTAAGCTAACTGTTGCAGGGAATGGTTAGAGCTCATGAATTTGTCAACCATGGAAGGGACAAAAGTTAAAGGTAATCTGATCTGATCACAACCTTTGTCTTTAAACTAGTTGGATCACAACCTTTATGTCTTTAAACTAGTTGGATGAGGTCAAGAAAAGAAATCATTCTAAAAATGTAAGGACAGAGTAACTCTGAAATTAACGTGAAACTAAAAAAGAAACGAGAAAAAATGCAAAAAAAGTTTTTTTATTATCATTATACTTGATCACTGTTTCCCATGTCAGCAAGGCAGCACCAGGAAATAGACGAAGAATGATCCATCCACTCATATATGCATATACATAAATGCACATACATGTACATATACCTATCAACATGTGCATACACATGCTTGCCTTCATCCATTTCCAGTGCCACCACACCCCACAGAAAACAGCATTGCTACCCCCTGCATCAGCAAGGTAGCACCAGGAAAACAGACAGAAAAGGCTACATTTGTTCACACTCAGTCTTTAGCAACATGTGTATCATAAATCTATTATTTGGACATGAAGGGGAACTGTTTATAAATTCTGTTAACAATAAAGCTATCCAATTTGTACAGACCTTCACTAATATTATTGTTGCAATTCTTTGTGTATTTGATAATAGAAGATTCAAAGATATTTCTTGTGGTACAAGAGTTAAAGTTAATAACTGAAAAAGTTTTGCAGGATGCATCTATAGAGTACTATGTAGAAATTGTGATAAGTTTTATGTTGGGCAGACTGGTAAGGATCCTTCTGTTATCAACACGTACATACACATATACAGATGTATACATACATGTATTTATAATAAATAAATACAGAGAGACTTTTGGATGTTAATGTGCTGAGAGGTGCAACTGGAGGGATGTCTGATCATCATCTTGTGGAGGCTAAGGTGAAGATTTGTATGGGTTTTCAGAAAAGAAGAGTGAATGTTGGGGTGAAGAGGGTGGTGAGAGTAAGTGAGCTTGGGAAGGAGACCTGTGTGAGGAAGTACCAGGAGAGACTGAGTACAGAATGGAAAAAGGTGAGAACAATGAAAGTAAGGGGAGTGGGGGAGGAATGGGATGTATTTAGGGAATCAGTGATGGATTGTGCAAAAGATGCTTGTGGCATGAGAAGAGTGGGAGGTGGGTTGGTTAGAAAGGGTAGTGAGTGGTGGGATGAAGAAGTAAGAGTATTAGTGAAAGAGAAGAGAGAGGCATTTGGACGATTTTTGCAGGGAAAAAATGCAATTGAGTGGGAGATGTATAAAAGAAAGAGACAGGAGGTCAAGAGAAAGGTGCAAGAGGTGAAAAAAAGGGCAAATGAGAGTTGGGGTGAGAGAGTATCATTAAATTTTAGGGAGAATAAAAAGATGTTCTGGAAGGAGGTAAATAAAGTGCGTAAGACAAGGGAGCAAATGGGAACTTCAGTGAAGGGCGCAAATGGGGAGGTGATAACAAGTAGTGGTGATGTGAGAAGGAGATGGAGTGAGTATTTTGAAGGTTTGTTGAATGTGTTTGATGATAGAGTGGCAGATATAGGGTGTTTTGGTCGAGGTGGTGTGCAAAGTGAGAGGGTTAGGGAAAATGATTTGGTAAACAGAGAAGAGGTAGTGAAAGCTTTGCGGAAGATGAAAGCCGGCAAGGCAGCAGGTTTGGATGGTATTGCAGTGAAATTTATCAAAAAAGGGGGTGACTGTATTGTTGACTGGTTGGTAAGGTTATTTAATGTATGTATGACTCATGGTGAGGTGCCTGAGGATTGGCGGAATGCGTGCATAGTGCCATTGTACAAAGGCAAAGGGGATAAGAGTGAGTGCTCAAATTACAGAGGTATAAGTTTGTTGAGTATTCCTGGTAAATTATATGGGAGGGTATTGATTGAGAGGGTGAAGGCATGTACAGAGCATCAGATTGGGGAAGAGCAGTGTGGTTTCAGAAGTGGTAGAGGATGTGTAGATCAGGTGTTTGCTTTGAAGAATGTATGTGAGAAATACTTAGAAAAGCAAATGGATTTGTATGTAGCATTTATGGATCTGGAGAAGGCATATGATAGAGTTGACAGAGATGCTCTGTGGAAGGTATCAATATATGGTGTGGGAGGAAAGTTGTTAGATGCAGTGAAAAGTTTTTATCGAGGATGTAAGGCATGTGTACGTGTAGGAAGAGAGGAAAGTGATTGGTTCTCAGTGAATGTAGGTTTGCGGCAGGGGTGTGTGATGTCTCCATGGTTGTTTAATTTGTTTATGGATGGGGTTGTTAGGGAGGTAAATGCAAGAGTTTTGGAAAGAGGGGCAAGTATGAAGTCAGTTGGGGATGAGAGAGCTTGGGAAGTGAGTCAGTTGTTGTTCGCTGATGATACAGCGCTGGTGGCTGATTCATGTGAGAAACTGCAGAAGCTGGTGACTGAGTTTGGTAAAGTGTGTGGAAGAAGAAAGTTAAGAGTAAATGTGAATAAGAGCAAGGTTATTAGGTACAGTAGGGTTGAGGGTCAAGTCAATTGGGAGGTGAGTTTGAATGGAGAAAAACTGGAGGAAGTGAAGTGTTTTAGATATCTGGGAGTGGATCTGGCAGCGGATGGAACCATGGAAGCGGAAGTGGATCATAGGGTGGGGGAGGGGGCGAAAATTCTGGGGGCCTTGAAGAATGTGTGGAAGTCGAGAACATTATCTCGGAAAGCAAAAATGGGTATGTTTGAAGGAATAGTGGTTCCAACAATGTTGTATGGTTGCGAGGCGTGGGTTATGGATAGAGTTGTGCACAGGAGGATGGATGTGCTGGAAATGAGATGTTTGAGGACAATGTGTGGTGTGAGGTGGTTTGATCGAGTGAGTAACGTAAGGGTAAGAGAGATGTGTGGAAATAAAAAGAGCGTGGTTGAGAGAGCAGAAGAGGGTGTTTTGAAGTGGTTTGGGCACATGGAGAGAATGAGTGAGGAAAGATTGACCAAGAGGATATATGTGTCGGAGGTGGAGGGAACAAGGAGAAGAGGGAGACCAAATTGGAGGTGGAAAGATGGAGTGAAAAAGATTTTGTGTGATCGGGGCCTGAACATGCAGGAGGGTGAAAGGAGGGCAAGGAATAGAGTGAATTGGAGCGATGTGGTATACCGGGGTTGACGTGCTGTCAGTGGATTGAATCAAGGCATGTGAAGCGTCTGGGGTAAACCATGGAAAGCTGTGTAGGTATGTATATTTGCGTGTGTGGACGTATGTATATACATGTGTATGGGGGGGGTTGGGCCATTTCTTTCTTCTGTTTCCTTGCGCTACCTCGCAAACGCGGGAGACAGCGACAAAGTATAATAAAAAAAAATAAAAAATAACATACATGTATGTACATATTCGTACTTGCTTGTCTTCATCCATTCCTGGCACTACCCCACCCCACAGAAAAGAGTACAATGAATGTTTCTACTTCTGAAGTTTAAGAGGAACAATACAATCATACAGTTCTTCATAACATACCTTTAATTCATTTCTTTATCGATCAATATTTTCTATTAATCAATAAAGGTCCAAAAAATATTCCCAAAAGGTCAAGCTGGCTAAATATACAACTGTTTGAAACCATTTCTCACATATGAAAGTGAAACATGACCAGTGACAAGAAAAAATATTGAAAATACAAGCAGCATAAAATGTAAACTGTGCTCAGGATGAAGCAGATATCACTTAGATTCATACAACAGTGACTGGAAAATCACAATGGCATTTGGTTCAAAACATTCAACTTATAAATCGATACATAAATCTATTTCATGACATTTATTTTCTGCTTTTGTGAAAGGAAGCTGATCCTCTGGAGGTTACATGAATTTGATTCACCCCACTGAATCTGAAATGAAGTGTTAACATCCAGACAGACAGATAGATTGATAATCATATAGCTAGGTACACTGACAAACAGAGAGACACATAGATTGAGAAACTGACAGATAGACTGATAGAGGGAATTATTCAGATGGATGGACAGAATAAAAAAAGTGTAAGCTTGAATAGCTAAACACAAGAAAATAGTAATGAAATCATGGTAAACAGTGAACCACCAAAATACAGTAAAGATGTATGAAATGATAAAGAGTGGATCACCACAATAAATCAAAGACATTCCTGCTCATGAGTATCAAATTTAACTGTGGGCAACAAGGCCATAGATATTATTACCACAATGTATTTATTCACACATGACCATTTCCAAAGTTCAACATATGCATTAGTAGTCTAAAAACAGAAATCAAGAAACTTGAAACCCTTTTCAACATATGAACTACACTCACAATCATGTGACATTCCTTGGATGAATGCTTCCAACATTACTTGACAATTCAAATTTTCTTAACTCTTTTTAAAAACTATGCTGACACCTAACCTATCACAAAAAACATAGATGTACTATCACACTGTGAGTACCCAACAAAGGTATCTGCCACTCTCTAATAAGAAGGTGAAGGTAAAAATTTTGGTCTACTCAATACTCCTTCAACCACTAATCTGCAAGCTGTGTGGATGGTAACCCCATATCAAATATGAAGTGATGGATAATCTAAGTGACAAGATGGTGAAGTGGGTAAAGAAATAAATGATAGAGTGATTTCTCCAAGATTATATAAAAAGAAGGGAGGTCAACATAGTGAGCATTCCCACCATCTTGCACTTGCGGAAGGAATTACATAACAACTGAGCGTAATTTTCTCTTTATGTAATCTGGAGTGAAGGAAGACTTTGGTAACATATGACTAGTAAGGAGCTAGATTACTCCCAAAGAAGAAACACCTACACTATCCTCCCCACAGCTACCTTACACTCACTTTCAATGTGAGTAGTGTAATAATGACATCCTCATCAAATGATTGGTTTACCTTCCAGAAAACCAGCTACATAAGCAAAATGTCATTATATGAGCAACTGAAACCTATCATACAAAAAGGGTTTCATTCCTGAGAACTAATTTTTCATATCTAATTCATAAACCAATGACTGTAGCTACTCCAAAACTAAATATGTCCTTAGTATGATACTTTTTCAAAAACAAAACAAAACCCCATTTTTTTCATACCATTCAAAATTTTAAGAGTATTTTATGCTGAAACAAATGATAGAACACAAGAGGGTGTTCTGAAATAGTCTGGACATATGGAGAGAATGAGTGAGGAAAGACTGACAAAGAGGATAGATGTGTCAGAAGTGGAGGGAACAATGAGAAGCAGGAGACCAAACAGGAGGTGGAAGGATGGAGTGAAAAAGATTTTGAGAAATCAGGGCCCGAACATATAGGAGGGTGAAAGGAGAACAAGGAATAGAGTGAATTGTACTGATGGGGTACACCAGGGTCAATGTGCTGTCAATGGATTGAACCAGGGCATGTGAAGCGTCTGGGGTAAACCATGGAATGTTTTGTGGGGCCTGGATGTGGAAAGGGAACAGTGGTTTCGGTGCATTACACATGACCGCTAGAGACTGAGTGTGAACGAATGTGGCCTTTGTTGTCTTTTCCTAATGCTGCGCGCGTGTGCAGGGGAGGGGGCTATTTCCTGTTTGGCGCGGTAGCAAAGAGAATAGATGAAGGCAGCATGAATCTGTACATGTGTATATATGTATATGTCTGTGTACCTATACGTATGTATACATTGAAATGTATAGGTATGTACATGTGCATGTGTGGGCATTTAAGTATGTACAAATGTATGTGGGTGGGTTGGGCCATTCTTATATATATATATATATATATATATATATATATATATATATATATATATATATATAAATATATATATATATATATATATATATATATATATTTTTTTTTTATACTTTGTCGCTGTCTCCCGCGTTTGCGAGGTAGCGCAAGGAAACAGACGAAAGAAATGGCCCAACCCCCCCATACACATGTATATACATACGTCCACACACGCAAATATACATACCTACACAGCTTTCCATGGTTTACCCCAGACGCTTCACATGCCTTGATTCAATCCACTGACAGCACGTCAACCCCGGTATACCACATCACTCCAATTCACTCTATTCCTTGCCCTCCTTTCACCCTCCTGCATGTTCAGGCCCCGATCACACAAAATCTTTTCCACTCCATCTTTCCACCTCCAATATATATATATATATATATATATATATATATATATATATATATATATATATATATATATATATATATATATTTTTTTTGCTTTGTAGCTGTCTCCCGCGTTTGCGAGGTAGCGCAAGGAAACAGACGAAAGAAATGGCCCAACCCACCCCCATACACATGTATATACATACGTCCACACACGCAAATATACATACCTACACAGCTTTCCATGGTTTACCCCAGACGCTTCACATGCCTTGATTCAATCCACTGACAGCACGTCAACCCCGGTATACCACATCGCTCCAATTCACTCTATTCCTTGCCCTCCTTTCACCCTCCTGCATGTTCAGGCCCCGATCACACAAAATCTTTTTCACTCCATCTTTCCACCTCCAATTTGGTCTCCCTCTTCTCCTTGTTCCCTCCACCTCCAACACATATATCCTCTTGGTCAATCTTTCCTCACTCATCCTCTCCATGTGCCCAAACCACTTCAAAACACCCTCTTCTGCTCTCTCAACCACACTCTTTTTATTTCCACACATCTCTCTTACCCTTACGTTACTCACTCGATCAAACCACCTCACACCACACATTGTCCTCAAACATCTCATTTCCAGCACATCCATCCTCCTGCGCAAAACTCTATCCATAGCCCACGCCTCGCAACCATACAACATTGTTGGAACCACTATTCCTTCAAACATACCCATTTTTGCTTTCCGAGATAATGTTCTCGACTTCCACACATTCTTCAAGGCCCCCAGAATTTTCGCCCCCTCCCCCACCCTATGATCCACTTCCGCTTCCATGGTTCCATCCGCTGCCAGATCCACTCCCAGATATCTAAAACACTTCACTTCCTCCAGTTTTCTCCATTCAAACTCACCTCCCAATTGACTTGACCCTCAACCCTACTGTACCTAATAACCTTGCTCTTATTCACATTTACTCTTAACTTTCTTCTTCCACACACTTTACCAAACTCAGTCACCAGCTTCTGCAGTTTCTCACATGAATCAGCCACCAGCGCTGTATCATCAGCGAACAACAACTGACTCACTTCCCTGGGGATAGGGGATTAAGAATACTTCCCACGTATTCCCTGCATGTCGTAGAAGGCGACTAAAAGGGGAGGGAGCGGGGGGCTGGAAATCCTCCCCTCTCATTTTTTTTTTTTTTTTCCAAAAGAAGGGGGCCAGGTGAGGATATTCCAAAAAAGGCCCAGTCCTCTGTTCTTAACGCTACCTCGCTAACGCGGGAAATGGCAAATAGTTAAAAAAAAAAAAAAAATATATATATATATATATATATATATATATATATATATCCCTGGGGATAGGGGATTAAGAATACTTCCCACGTATTCCCTGCGTGTCGTAGAAGGCAACTAAAAGGGGAGGGAGCAGGGGGCTGGAAATCCTCCCCTCTCGTTTTTTTTTAATTTTCCAAAAGAAGGAACAGAGGGGGCCAGGTGAGGATATTCCAAAAAAGGCCCAGTCCTCTGTTCTTAACGCTACCTCGCTAACGCGGGAAATGGCAAATAGTTTAAAAGAAAGAAAAATATATATATATATATATATATATATATATATATTTTTTTTTCATACTATCCGCCATTTCCCGCAACAGCGAGGTAGCGTTAAGAACAGAGGACTGGGCCTTTGAGGAAAATCTTCACCTGGCCTTCTTCTCTGTTCCTTCTTTTGGAAATTTAAAAAAAAGAAAAAAAAAAAAAAAAAAAAAACGAGAGGGGAGGATTTCCAGCCCCCCGCTCCCTTCCTTTTAGTCGCCTTCTACGACACGCAGGGAATACGTGGGAAGTATTCTTTCTCCCCTATCCCCAGGGATATATATATATATATATATATATATATATATATATATATATATATATATATATATATATATATGCCCATACACACACATATATAAATACATATACATATACACATGTAGATATTCATACATGCTTGCTTTCATCCACTCCTGGCACTACCCTGTCCCACAGGAAACAGCATTGCTAACCCCTGCTTCAGCAAGGCAGCGCCAGGAAAACAGGCAAAAAAGGCCACATTTGTTCACACCCAGCCTCTAGCTGTCATGTGTAATGCATCACTACATATGGTAAAAGTGAAAAATCACAAGAAAACAAGCCTGGAGGCAACAATGGTCATTCCCCTCTATAATCCTAGAGGCATAAAAACTTATCCTAGACTTGATAAGGCTAAACTTACTTTCATGTGCTTAACTTTCTTTTGAAAAGATAAGAATGCTCTTATACAACTTGAAAAAATGGGGTCATTAAAGAGTGGACAGATAACTCTACTGATAGTTTGAAGGGTTAAATGTTAAGCATTTGTATTTTAGGTAAATACATAATTCTTCGGAATGGCCAATTCTAAGGGTGGCATTAGTGGAGCTGATGGAAGATGCCACAGACCTAACGTGCCCTTAGAAATGGTGCATGACCACCCACCTTTGTCACAAATGGGTTACTGAGGTCTCAAGGCAGCTCCAGTAACTCACCCATTCTTTGGGCTGTCAATTATAGTCATCTAAATAAGCCTTAAATACTTGCAAAAATTTGGCTTGTGGCAGGAAATTACAGGTGATGATAGACTTTCAAAGCACCAAGATACATAACAGTAGACTGACATCTATAGCTCTGAATGGGTTTATACAAGGTTTTCTGTCAATATGGCAATAATTTTTTAAAATTCTCAACATAATTACATTCATATGATTGAAGAATACTTTAAGATTGGTATTTCATCATGCATATCAATTTCATTATAATGTACTGAAACTGATTGGTAAAAGTTGCAATTTTTCAAAAACTTCAATACTCAGGAAATTTTTGGAATTTCAAGGAGTTTATAATGTCACACTTGTAAACAAGCATTACTAGACTCTGCCTGCTTTTGGTTAAACTGCAAGAGAAAAGATGCCTTCAACAAGGTTGTCTTATCAGAGTAACATTTTGATGATGATCTTACATCTAATGAGTCCATATTTTCCCTGCTCTTGATTGCAGCAAAGCCTTGAAGCTGCAGGAGCACCTAAAGAATAGGTCCTTGGGGCCATTTAATAATAATAACATTTGTAAACCTGAAGGTCTATCTAAATGAGAAAGCAGGAAAAAATATCCAGTCAGGAACACTAGTCATTTTCATGCACCATCCTAAAATCAACTGTGCAGTGACAGGATTAAACATCACAAAAGGGGAAGTGTATCTTCAAGCTCTGTTTGGCAAGTAAGAAGCAACTCCTCCCTCTCTCTCTCAAGGAAACTGAAGATAATGACAAGCCCATGATAAAATCATATTATATCTGTGATTGATGGAACACCACATACATCATGAGAACAGGAGTAGATATAATTTAGAAAAATGGGCCATCCAATGTACTTAAACCTTATTCATCTGCAATTTAAGGACCCTTAGTAATGCTTAAGTATCCCGTACACATGCACATACCATTATCATACAAAAAGGAAACCACCTAGCCATAAACCTTTTTTTTCTGGTTTATAATTTGTTTTAGAGTACATTCATCCTAAAAGAATTAAGCAATTTACAAGTTAAACACTTTTTGTGAAATCAGTTATTTCTAATTTCAAATTAAATATGATGAGTAATATAAACAAAGCTTTACAATTCATTTATGAGCATCTTAAACTTTTTTAGTGTGAAGTAATCAAATCTTCCACACTACCATAGTGCCATGTAATCATTTGTTCTGCATTCTTTCATCATCTGAAACTTACATTACCAACCAATACAGAAGGGTGAGAGCTGTCATGTGTAATGCACCGAAACCACAGCACCCTATCCACATCCAGGCCCCACAGACCTTTCCATGTTTTACCCCAGACATTTCACAATGCCCTGGTTCAATCCAATGACAGCACGTCAACCTCAGTATACCACATCATTCCAATTCACTCTATTCCTTGCAAGCCTCTTACCCTCCTGTATGTTCAGGCCCCAACCACTAAAAATCTTTTTCACTCCATCCTTCCACCTCCCGTGTGGTCTCCCTTTTCTCCTTGTTCCCTCCACCACTGACACAAATGTCCTCTTTCTCAATCTTTCCTCACTCATTCTCTCCAAATGTCCAAACCATTTCATCACACCCTCTTCTGCTCTCTCAACCACACACTTTTCATTTCCACACATCTCTTCTTACCCTTTCATTATTTACTCGATCAAACCACCTTACACCACATACTGTCCTCAACCATTTCATTTCCAACACATCCATCCTCCTCCGTACAACCCTATCTATAGCCCAAGTCTCACAACCATATGACATTGTTGGAACTACTATTCCTTTAAACATACCCATTTTTGCTCTTCAAGATAATGTTCTCTCCCACACATTTTTGTGTTTATTTTTCATTCAGGGGCTACAAGTACAAGAATCGAGTTTGTTTTTAAATAGAAGTTACAGATTCTACATAATCCTATATCAATCATTAAGATGTTTCGTACCTCCTTAAAAGTATGAACATATGTGAAAACAGTAAAAGAGCATAATCAATGCAGCATTCAGTGTATATTTACATTTAATCAGCTGACTGATTATGCACTGAGTGATCAGCCATTTAACTCTCATTTCATTTAACTTAGTATTTTGATCATGAAATTTTGCTTTTTCATCAATAACCTATCAACAACCATGTATCTATTATGCAACATTTTTCCTTTAAACCTGATATGGGCTGGAGGTTATATAATAAACTACCAATGTTTCATGGTACTAATCAAAAATGTTTTTGTGTTCAAGGTTATGATTTCCAAAAGTCTTGTTTTCCTGCTGTAATTATAAGAAGCAAGAATATGTGGACTGCAATGATGCAAAACTTGAAGAAATTTTGGCTGTGTCTGAGGACAGAAGTAAGTTTGAGAATATTGATGATGTTTAAAAAAGTAAAACATGGAGATGGGGTGATGGAAACACCAAACATACTTCTGTCAGCTAGTATAGCTACACCAGCACCTAGTACAAAAATGGCATAACACATGTCTACAGCAAAAACTTCCAAGATTCAGACAGCATCTGACACTGTATTTTTGTTTCACAAAATCATAATTTGTTCTGAAGCTAAAAAATAAAAACTATGGAAAAATCCCTTTTTTCTTACCATATATATGCTTCTTTTTCATGAAGATCCTTCTTTTCTACAGATACTGTTATCATTATATGACATATAATGGTATTCATATTAATTTCTTTATACTAAATTAATGGTTTTAGATGTTAGCTGAGTGAATCTATATACCATTTATGAAGAAAAAATGAAATTTGCTTTTATATCTAGAAATTAAACCTCCTTTTGATTTTGAAAAACTAAATGAAAATGTCAAATCAATAATTCCATTTTTGGCAGACTGTCACTCTTTATACCATAACCATACCTCAGTACATATGCAGCAAAAGGATTAATCTGCCCCTCTCCTTAGTACACCACTTCCATAATCATCTATAATCCAAGCATTATAAATCTTTGCCATCCTCTAACCTCCCATTTACTCTACATGTCCATACCATCTTAAGAGGCGTTCATCTATACATCTTTCCATTACTGTCATACCAAAGATCCCTCTTATGTTTACACTTTTTATAATCTTCAATCCTACTAAACTATTCAAGTTCTTCATTGCTACCATCCTCCTTTTTTGCAAACCTGTATCTTGGATATCCAATATTCCACAACCACACAAAGGATATCGAACCACTGTAGTAGTAAGTACACAGGCTTCTTGCACTCTTTGCAAATGACCTCTATCCATTCCTTAACAAACTCAGATCAACATCAACTTTTCTTCAATGCATATCCCTATAATCTGCTTTTGCAATACCATACTCACTGATCATTTCTACTTCCTTAAACTCCTTCATAACTGCCAAATGTTCCTCACTCAAACTGATATTTCAGAGACTGATCATCTCTTTCAAACAAGAGGAAACTGCTCCAACTCGTATTTACTTAGGCTTTTATCAATCAAAAAGGAGCAGATATATCAATTCAAAGGTATTCAAACACAAATAAACTAACCTTCCTAATGAAAGTATTTTGATCATTTTCTCGGGATCGTATGACCTGAGTCTTGTGGCGAAAAATGCCAGTCAGTCACCGAGTCCACAAGAAACTGCAAATAAAAGTTTTCAAGTCCACAGATTGTTCTAACATCTTGTGACCTGAACCCCATAGCCTTTGCCATGATTTTGTAAATATATGACATTTCCAATTCTTGATTTAAACAAATGCATTTACTTAAATTTTTGTATATAACAATTCATTACATACTAGAATACTGAAAAATCTATTCATATTTTCTATAAGGTATTTTCAAAGTAGTCATCACACACACACACACTAGCATTAATAAGAAAACACAAATCCTAGGGTTAAAGCTCATTATCTTGGGTTTCCTTAAAAATGACAGCCATAGGAGGATGGCTCATTCCCTGACCCCAAGCAATGTCACTGATATAATCATTCCTGTAAAGGCATCTTAATAATGAAGAGTAACATCCCTAAGTAAGATGACTATACAACTTCATTCAATAAGCAAGAGTTCAGGCACAACAGTTAGGGATGTATGTATGAACACAATACCAATAGTTCATCTCCACATCTAAACTTTATCAATGAATTAATAGAAGTAATCTCAGCAAGATCAACCAAAAATGCACATCAAACATAATGATCAGTGACCAATCTCTGAGAATTAAATATGGACCTATGTACCAGTGCAAAGGCATTACTGAATTCTGCCTCCACATGATTGTGCCAAAAGTGAAAAAAAGTCACCTTGACAAGATCGTACCATCGTCAGTTGATCAAAAGGAGTACAATCTCAACAGGGAACCTCTTACTTCAAAGGAGTCCATCATTTCCCTGCTACTGAGTGTAGCACAGCCTTGAAGCTGGAGGTCCTGGGATTACATAATAGATTAAAAAAAATTACCACTGCATAATTACACTCCAATTTTAAGCTTGAGCTTTTGGCCAATAATCTCACTAAGTTTAACCTAATGTATAAACATTAAGCCAGTTGTATGGTGGATTAATCCAACTCCCTCTTCAAACTTGTTAACCACTTTAGAGAGAGAAAAATCTAACATGATTCATCAAAGCCTGTGACTAGAAACTATAAACCTTACATGACTCAGCAATGCTGGTGATCAATGAACTTCTGGGGTCTCACATGGACTAATCACTCATCTTCATTTACAGCAAACTTTAGTAATGGGTTAATCAAATCAATAATCTCATCATGATGATCCAAATCCAACACAATCTAACAAAGCTAACCATCAGAAACCAAAGTTCAGTACCCACATATGGTTATACAGACTTTTCATCTATCCATTGCCAATAACTACATTCCATGTATATACAACCATGCACATTTGGCATGAAATCATATTGCAAAGCGGGGGTTCCTTATCCCAACTCAACAGACTGGCAACAGGCAGGGATACTCAGATCCCTTGGGTAAACTTGAGACACTTACATGTGCATATTCATGATCCTACCTTCAAACCATAAACCAAGGAGCAATGAAGCACTTAATTTCAATGAGTTGGATCAGAATCTAAAACATTTGTATTCATTATCCTATCTCAAACCTGAACAAAGGAGCAATGAAGCACTTAAATTTCATCAAGTTGGATCAGCATCACACACATCACAGCTAGTAATTAGATTTACTTGCTCTGGAACATGTGATCAAGTATATGTCTGCATGATCCACCTTTAAATATGAGCTGAGAACTTACAAAATGAGTAATTTCATCTGTCTGAAGAAATCCAATAAGACGTAACAAAAGAAGGGAGAGTAATCTATGTTTGGGATGAAAAATCAAGATTTTACAGACATGCAATTAACACATTCTCAGCCTGGGATTACTAAAACAACAATATCATGTAGTTCAATCAAATCTGATTTAACACTATGTGACTGGAAAATGTTAGGGTGTACACAAGTTATATTGATGCCTGATTATCTCCATCTTCATATCTCAGAGGATAATCAAATGAGTCTAGACAGCTTAACAAGCTTCATCATATCCAATACAATTTGGTACAACAACTGATCAGAAATTACAGTCCAGGGTACATGAATGACAGGATTTAAGGATTAATGAGTTTCACTTGTATGATCAAAGCTTGGGACTGGTAAAGAAAAGGACAAACAGATGCTTGATCAGCTCCATCTTCAAACTACACAGGATGCTAAAAGAAATGAGCAAGCTTCACACCCCTAAGCATATCCAGTAAAACCCGGCAAAATTATAGATTCAAATTACAGTCTATGGTATATGAATGAAAGGACATGTGGATCAATGAGGTATGCTTGTATGATCAAAGCCCAATATTTCTGTATCTTACTAAAGCTTCAGAATGGGAAAGAACAGGAAAAACAAACAATCTGATATCGGCATGAGACAAAAAATCAAATGAGTAAAATCAGCATGTCAGAAAAACTTCCAGATAATTACTGGAAACTTCAATTGAAGAACTAAGGGTGATTTACCTTGATTACCTTAATGTGATATGTAAATAAAATGTCATCCTTCAGTAAGATTGAGATCCAACATTTAAGCAAATTTTGTAGAGAAAATTTTGTTATAAGAATCTAAAGGATGTATGTGTCAGAGGTGGAGGGAACGAGGAAAAGTGGGAGACCAAATTGGAGGTGGAACAATGGAGTTAAAAAGATTTTCAGTAATCGGGGCCTGAACATGCAGGAGGGTGAAAGGCATGCAAGGAATAGAGTGAACTGGAACGATGTGGTATACCGAGGTCGACGTGCTGTCAATGGATTGAACCAGGGCATGTGAAGCATCTGGGGTTAACCATGGAAAGTCTTGTGGGGCCTGGATGTGGAAAGGGAGCTGTGGTTTCGGTGCATTATTCATGACAGCTAGAGACTTAGTGTGAGCGAATGTGGCCTTTGTTGTCTTTTCCTAGTGCTACCTCGCGCACATGTGGGGGGAGGGGGTTATCATTTCATGTGTGGTGGGGTGGCGACGGGAATGGATAAGGGCAGACAGTATGAATTATGTACAAGTGTATATATGTATATGTCTGTGTTTGTATATATATATGTATACGTTGAGATGTATAGGTATGTATATGTGCGTGTGTGGACGTGTATGTATATACATGTGTATGTGGATGGGCTGGGCTATTCTTTCGTCTGTTTCCTTGCGCTACCTTGCTAACGCGGGAGGCAGCGACAAAGTATAATAAAAAAAAAGAAATGAATCTAAAGTTCTACAATTATGTAACTATACAAGTAAAAATGCACAATTTTGTTCAATCTGCAACATGAGCTAAACATCACTGAAATAAGTACTTATACACTGGATCAACAATCAAAATCATTCAACAAAGCTAGTAGTGGAAACTAAAGCAATCTGAGACAGACTACAAATGGACATATGGAAGAATGACTGAGTTCCATCTTTAGATCTCAGGTGAATATCAAAGAATTACATACCTTAAGCAAGGGTTAGCAAATGTCAAGATAAGCTAAACCAGTAATCTGAAGGTAAAGTTTGGGATATTATTGTAAATAAGCTTAGCATTCAACCCTTTCACTGAAGCTGTGGCATATTCACCCGAGAATTTCTTTCTGTTCACTGCGGCTGGAAGGTATTCTGTAAAATTTCTTGAATCAGCCATCTTTCCCTCAATATAAAACATACGGCCATCAATGCTCATGGTGTCATCCCACACACTGTTACCAGATGCTATAGCCTAAATCTTTTCCAAACACTGGTTAGTGTATATGGAGAGGTCAACGAAGGCAATCTGTGAAGCTATGACATTCTTACAATAAATAACAGTGAAGAAAACCCTTGGCAATCATATCTGTTTGTAACAAAAACAAGCATGCCACTACTGGAGTCTCTCGTGTACTTGGTAGAGAAGCAACACAAGTTATAGGATGTATAACACAAGTAAAAACTGCTGCACCAAATTGAGTTACAAATGATGTAGAAAATCATATTCTGATTAAGCGTACAAACAAACTTACGGAGACATACTTCATAATATTTGAAAACATTTCCCACACAAAGTGCACATATGGACTTCCATAGCGAAAGGGTTAAACTAAAAATGAAGACTAATAACATTAGCTACCTCACTGTGCCTGACTAAAATACAAGACTTATCAATGCTGGTGACTGGTCTAGACAAAATCCAAAAAAATACTTTGCTGATAAGAAAATGAATTTTTGTGTACGCTTAAGAAGAGATCTATAACAAAGAGATTCACATCAATATTCACAAAATTTAGTTCTAACCATGATACAACGATTCAAGTATGTCTTCACATATTCATTATTTCTTACTACGACAATAATCCATGCATAATTTCAAACCTGTTATGATGGACAGATGTTAAACTAATGGATGTTAAATAATGAAGATGACAAAAGACATACCAACTTAAGAATAATACAAAAGATATGTCTATCATTCTTCAAGTTAGGATAAGAATCAATTACTGTGGTTCCTTTTCTACAACTATCCTCAAGTAGGGGGATGGAATGCATCAAGACACCTGCACTACTAAACATTCAAGTATATCAATGTAAATCATGGACTTTACAAAGTATAAAAACATAGTTATGATGTCCTGGAATGTAAAAGTTTATCTATCTATATACTCTATCTATACCTCTGTTGCCTGTTCCCTCCTGGAACTCACTCAAGGGGGTGGCCACGGCAATAAAATCTCCATAACTAGTGGACTCCAGTACAGCTTCTTAGCCTTCAGTACCTACCCTTAAAAGGCCATTAGCTGGGGTTAAGTCTAGTCCAGTGTTTGCAAAGCCTCCAACCTAATGTGCCCACTGACTACTACTACCTAATGCTCCTACCTAATGTTCCTACCTTCCATTTCTACATAATGTTTAAAAGCTTTTAAATTCCCATCTTAAAGTATGTTAGCTGTTTCCCAGCGATAAATTTTAACATTTCACCTAACCTGAGTTGATGATGGATGATTTTGTACTATCATTACTCCCATTCTCTCTCTCTCTCTCTCTCTCTCTCTCTCTCTCTCTCTCTCTCTCTCTCTCTCTCTCTCTCTCTAAAACAATAAATAAATGCAGGTTTTGAAAACACTAAAAGTATTTCTCTCCCAGGCAATTTCCCATGAACATGAGATTCCCTAAGATTTTCTCTCCAAAAAAAGGGTTAAGACATTCCAACCCTCAGTGTTTCGGGTAAGGATGTACTGCCTTTCCTCCTACCCACTTTATCCTTCTAACCACAAGAAGGGCAAGGTCAATCTTTAACAAATCAGAATTTCTACAGATATGAAGTCTTTGACCTACTCATGAGCTCAGAATCTGCAAAACATAGGCCTCATCCCAAAAGCAATCACAGATGGTATAGAGATTCATTCTTAAAAAAGGGAGGAGAAAGCAGGGCAGAGTACAAAACCTTAGAAAAATCGTCGGACACAGCCTCAGAGAAAACAAAATTTTGAAAACCTACAAGTCTTTCCTCAGCAGACTGTCCTTGAAGTAAGAAAGCATACTCACATTATGGGGGAGGGTTTAGAAAAAACTTTCAAATCTGAGATATAAACCCAAAGCAAAATCAAATGCATTAATAATTGGTGACTCATGTGCATACTGGAATATATTAGGCATGAAGACAGATGCTTTATCATCACAGAAGGTGGAATCACAATATTTTACTTAGGATAACATCTGATGAAACTGTTAGTTAACTACCAAAGATCATCTTTCTCATACGTTAGCTGAAATGGCAAGGGCAACTGAATAACCTAGTCCTTAGTCAAGGCAATCTCATTTCCAATTAATATATACATACAGTGGACCGAACCAGGACATATGAAGCAGCCAGGGAATACCATGGAAAGGTTTGCAGAGCCTGTAATTTTGGTGCATTAAACGAGACAGATAGAAATACACAGAATTAATGTGAGTGTATGAGGCCATCCCTTCATTTGTTGCTGGCACTGTCTAACTAACGTGAGAAACAGGGAACATAAGTGGGGAAAGAAACACACATACAGTAAGGAGTACTCACTCTCCTTGAATGCTATGGTTTTAGTGTCAATGTGTGTGGATGCAATCAAGATAAGAAGGGGAAGATAGGTAGTATGTTTGAGAGGAAACTGAAAGTTCTAGCTCTCTAAGCAAAACAAAGCTAAAAGGGAAAGGGGATGAATGGTTTGGGTATCTTAGCATTAAAGTCAAAGGTAAGTGTGAGAGAGATAGCAATATATGGGGTAGCATTGCTAATGGAGGAATTCTGCCAATGTGTGAATATGTGGAGGAATTCTGCCAATGTGTGAATATGTGGAGGAATTCTGCCAATGTGTGAATATGTAAGGAAGTGAGCCCCCAAACTGATGTACGAAAAATCAAAGTGTATTTTGCAAGTAGGCCTATTATAAGTGCTTATGCACTTAGGAATGAAAGGACTAAGGAAAAGACGTGAGTATTTTGGATCAAAGTGAATGAATATGCAAGGGACTGCCTACTAGTGATGCATGAGCATTGTATGTGGCAGTTGGGACCACAGGATACACAGTGCTGTGAATAAAAATGGTGAACAACTTGTAGAGGTCTGTTCTGAAAAAGGACTGGCGATTGGGAATACCTGGTAAGAGGGACATACAGAAGAATACATGGGGAGCTTTAACTGATCACTGAATGAGCCGAGAAGGCCAGCTAGCGAGATGTCAGATCATTACTTGGAGGAGGTTAAGTTGAAAGTTTGCAGAAGCTCTAGGGAAAAGAGAAAATAATATGAGAGGGAGTGAAAGTGAGTGAGCCTGAAAAAAAGGCTTGTAAATAGAGATGTCAGCAGAGAGGAGTGCAGAAGGGCAAAATATGAAAGGAAATGAAACTAGGGCACTGGGTGAATAACAGGATGTATTTTGGGAAGCACTGCTTACTATGTGCAAGAGAAGTGTGATGCATGCTGAAGGTGAAAGGTACAAAGGTAAGAAACGATCATGTGATTGTTGCAATAAGGAGGTTATGTTGCCAGTGAAAGACAAAAGAGGTGTAGAGGTGTTGCCTGCAAAATGAGTGTGCAAGTGGGAATTCTACAAGACAAAGTGACAGAAGGTCAGGAGGAAAGGGCTGAAAAGAAGAGTGAAAGGAAGCTGGGGTGAGTGAGTGGAAGCAAACTTCGAGGAGAATAAGAAAATGTTGAGAGAAATTATTAGTGTAAGAAATAAAGGAAAGCAAATGAGAATATCAATGAAGGGTAAAATGGGGAAGTGGCAACAGGCAGATATGAGGTGAAGAGATGTATGGGCATTGTGAAAGGTTGTTAACATGTTGAATCCCTGGGTGAGGAACTGCAAGACTATTCCTTTAAAATGCATACTCAGTTTGAAGGATTCTTACCTTACCAGGATAAATTTGCTATGTAATAAACTTTTGCTGAAATTTCAGTTAGGTCCTACACTTAATCTGATGGGGTCCAGCAGGTCCATTTGAAGCCTAATTCCAATACACTTAAGTCAATTACAATTGGGTTTTACTATATGCCAAAGGAGCAGCTGCCTTGAAAAACAGCATTACACAAACGGCACGACATGCAGTGACTAAAGCGATGGTCAAGAGACAAAATGTTATCCTACATGCAAGACACGTAAAGAGCACTACACACTAGCCTTATCACAGCAAAATTACATCGCTGGTACTGACCTAGTGCCCAGAAACAGTATTCCCAATTTCTATCAAAAAAATCAAAACTGAAAATGAACAAATCTAGGGAATATAAAACAACTGTAAGAGTATATCACTGAATAATACTCACTAATACAGGATATGGTTTTCAGCATGAGGAGCAGTTAGTTTAAAGTTAGTAAAGAGCACTAAAGGTTGGCAGAAGAGCATGGCATCTCCATGTGTCAATGTCCATCTCAAAATCCAATTTCTTAAGTAAAGTAAGGTTAGTGACTTTAATCCTAATGTGTAACATATATCCAATATACCTTTTGCATTTCTTGGTTCACTGTTGCACTTTGGGGGGAGATTTTATCTTTCTATCTGAAATTTAAATAAATTCATGCACCACACTAGGGCATCATTTGCTTATGTCTTCATATATTTTCAGAAATCTGTTCTTCACTTACTTCATGCATCAGATTCCTAGTATAGCAGTTTCAGTCCTCACTTTCCTGTGACAAGTCTGATGCTGCTTTAATGATAGTCACCAATTCTAAAGCTAAAGTCAGTGAACTTATTTCTTCACTTAAATATAACTTACATATATAGAGTAATTCATCTAATTTCCTGATTCAATTTAGCACTTTTATGATAGATTTTTATCATTCTGACTGTGGTAATGCTAATCTGTTTACACATACTCATGCACCAAACCATGGAACTAACTATCTTCCTTTAGCTTGTCATCATAATTTTCATTATCTGCAGTAGTTTATTATTTTCATGAGATACACAGAACACCAGCAATTTCACTTCTCAGTTTTAAGATATACATATTCATAATTTCACTTTATACACAGATTCCAAGTCATGGTACTTTAAAAACACATAGCCAAGAACAATATAGCCTTACTGAAGACATTCCTTAACCCCCCCACCCACCCACACACAACATTCTAATGTCTTCTTTTCACAACTTCAGGAGGGAGGGTCTTTAGAAATATATATGAGCTTTCTTAAAGCCATCATTCACGTATCTAAAGAAATACATGGCAGCTTCTTCCATTAGCATAACAACAACAGTAATAGCACATGAGAAAAATCAAAAAGAAATATGCTAGACTTCAGCATTAATAACTTTTAATTTAATCTAACCATATAGCAAATTTCATTTTCTTCTATTAACAGATTCCCTACTCTTTACGTAATCTTGACTGTGTAAAAGCCTGACCAATTCATAAAGCTTTTAATTTTGTCAGGGTTCTCTCTGACTGACCATGAATTAGAGACTGCCCTAATACAAAAAGCACAATGTACAAATGATTCATAGTCAAACGGAGAAAAACTTAATTTTTTCACCCCAATGCTCTAACAAGATCAGTCTCTGAAACAAAGGACACTGTCCTCAACTTACCGAGAGAAATAAAAATCTTGTGTTGGAAGTGTATTGGTAAGATAATGTATCTCACCAAAATGCAGGTGATGGGCATACACTATTTTAACCATTTCTTGGTAATTCTATCATCATTTGAGAAGATAAAAAGAGTTATCTCACTTTACAATTTTCGTATCTAATATAATTTCGGTGCCTGGAAGACTAATCTAGTGAGAGCACTTATATTTTTTCTAAATATGCAAATGCATATTTATTCAAGTATCTGAAAGTCTTGAGGAGAATTGTGTAACAAAAATATATGAAAAATAGAATTTACCTTATCATTTCACTGTGTGATGAATGTTTTGAAATAAATACTATTGCTAATGACTGAGAGGAGTTAAGACTTCCATATGTTTCACAAATTTTCTCCTACAAATTTTGAATGAATATCTATCTAAGTCATGCATTGTGTAAGAACCTACTAAATACTGAAAAAAGTGAACAGAAAACATATATCAAAAATGCAAATTACCATATCACTCACTGATAATAATTATGAGTTGAATGTATTGAACCCAAGTCAGTCCAATCATTCATGATAAATAGTAATTCAAACTATACCACTATTTTGCCCGTTATTTTTCTGAAGATGCCAGTAATCATTAGTCTTTCTTGACTGTATGCCCATATATGTGTTTAAGATTTTCCTGATTTTTCTTTAGAGTTTATGAATGCTTTCAGGACAATATTTTTTTCAAGTTAGCTGAGAAGGAATGGCCATAATGAATGCCCTAATTGAGGCAATCTCATTGACACTATGTTTGCATATCCTGTAACCTAAGCCAGGTTCGCATTTCATCAACCAGCCTCTTGGGAAGGGTAAACATCTAAAGTTTAAATAATAATGTGGACCACCTGCAACAACCAGGATTCAAACCTACACATTCGACCCCATACAGCCAACGAATGCATAAACGTCAGTGATACTAACAACTAAACCACAGAGGTACAATGATGATTCATCTAATGCCACTGGTTTCTAACCCTGAATTTACAATAAAAAGCACAGAAATGAACATTGTACAGCTGAAGTTCATGCAATTTCTTGGTCCCTAAATCACAAAATATAGCAACAATAGCATATATGGTAATGAAAAGATAACTATCAAGATGTTAATCCAAACAACACAGTTCTAAAAGATCACAGCATAAGCATAACACATTTTAACTGCTTACCTCCTTTGATGATAAATGACGTGCATAATACACTGCTCCAAAACTGCCATGGCCAATTTCACGAAGGTCATCAAAAAGTCTATCCGGGTCATCTCGCTCAAATAATTCGGCCACCTCAGGACTACGGAGGCTCCCAGGCCGAGAAAGAGTGGCCATCTTTGGGATGAGGCAGCCGAGGCTAACGCAGCAGCTACGTTCACCTTCCGATTACATCACTCATCACACAACATCCATCTGAAAGATAAATTCACATCTGAGAATCATCAACTACCTAGCATATCAAAACAGCCACATCAAACTAATTCTCAAGTTTAAAGACTTTATATTATTATTTTTTATTATACTTTGTCGCTGTCTCCCGCGTTTGCAAGGTAGCGCAAGGAAACAGACGAAAGAAATGGCCCAACCCCCCCCCCCATACACATGTATATACATACGTCCACACACGCAAATATACATACCTACACAGCTTTCCATGGTTTACCCCAGATGCTTCACATGCCTTGATTCAATCCACTGACAGCACGTCAACCCCGGTATACCACATCGCTCCAATTCACTCTATTCCTTGCCCTCCTTTCACCCTCCTGCATGTTCAGGCCCCGATCACACAAAATCTTTTTCACTCCATCTTTCCACCTCCAATTTGGTCTCTCTCTTCTCCTCGTTCCCTCCACCTCCGACACATATATCCTCTTGGCCAATCTTTCCTCACTCATTCTCTCCATGTGCCCAAACCACTTCAAAACACCCTCTTCTGCTCTCTCAACCACGCTCTTTTTATTTCCACACATCTCTCTTACCCTTACGTTACTTACTCGATCAAACCACCTCACACCACACATTGTCCTCAAACATCTCATTTCCAGCACATCCATCCTCCTGCGCAAAACTCTATCCATAGCCCACGCCTCGCAACCATACAACATTGTTGGAACCACTATTCCTTCAAACATACCCATTTTTGCTTTCCGAGATAATGTTCTCGACTTCCACACATTCTTCAAGGCCCCCAGAATTTTCGCCCCCTCCCCCACCCTATGATCCACTTCCGCTTCCATGTTTCCATCCGCTGCCAGATCCACTCCCAGATATCTAAAACACTTCACTTCCTCCAGTTTTTCTCCATTCAAACTCACCTCCCAATTGACTTGACCCTCAACCCTACTGTACCTAATAACCTTGCTCATATTCACATTTACTCTTAACTTTCTTCTTCCACATACTTTACCAAACTCAGTCACCAGCTTCTGCAGTTTCTCACATGAATCAGCCACCAGCACTGTATCATCAGCGAACAACAACTGACTCACTTCCCAAGCTCTCTCATCCCAACAGACTTCATACTTGCCCCTCTTTCCAAAACTCTTGCATTTACCTCCCTAACAACCCCATCCATAAACAAATTAAACAACCATGGAGACATCACACACCCCTGCTGCAAACCTACATTCACCGAGAACCAATCACTCTCCTCTCTTCCTACACGTACACATGCCTTACATCCTCGATAAAAACTTTTCACTGCTTCTAACAACTTGCCTCCCACACCATATATTCTTAATACCTTCCACAGAGCATCTCTATCAACTCTATCATATGCCTTCTCCAGATCCATAAATGCTACATACAAATCCATTTGCTTTTCTAAGTATTTCTCACATACATTCTTCAAAGCAAACACCTGATCCACACATCCTCTACCACTTCTGAAACCACACTGCTCTTCCCCAATCTGATGCTCTGTACATGCCTTCACCCTCTCAATCAATACCCTCCCATATAATTTACCAGGAATACTCAACAAACTTATACCTCTGTAATTTGAGCACTCACTCTTATCCCCTTTGCCTTTGTACAATGGCACTATGCACGCATTCCGCCAATCCTCAGGCACCTCACCATGAGTCATACATACATTAAATAACCTTACCAACCAGTCAACAATACAGTCACCCCCTTTTTTAATAAATTCCACTGCAATACCATCCAAACCTGCTGCCTTGCCGGCTTTCATCTTCCGCAAAGCTTTCACTACCTCTTCTCTGTTTACCAAATCATTTTCCCCAACCCTCTCACTTTGCACACCACCTCGACCAAAACACCCTATATCTGCCACTCTATCATCAAACAAATTCAACAAACCTTCAAAATACTCACTCCATCTCCTTCTCACATCACCACTACTTGTTATCACCTCCCCATTTGCGCCCTTCACTGAAGTTCCCATTTGCTCCCTTGTCTTACGCACTTTATCTACCTCCTTCCAGAACATCTTTTTATTCTCCCTAAAATTTAATGATACTCTCTCACCCCAACTCTCATTTGCCCTTTTTTTCACCTCTTGCACCTTTCTCTTGACCTCACTATAAATAAAAACATCAATATTAATGTGGTTAAACACCAAGCCAATCTGCACATCCAAAATATTCTCAAATAAATGTCATCAAATCCAATCAAGTACAGTACTAACATAACCACTAATGGCAAATTGAGATTTCATACATACTTGACACGTCATTCCATTTTATTTATGTCCAAAATGTAGGTGACATCCATACACTTAGGCAATCATAATGCTACCGTCACTACATACATGATAACCATCTAAAAAAATATTTCACACTTTTGGTTTTGTGAATTTAGCTCAAATTTCTTACAGAAAAAGAATATAATTTGATAAACAAAAATTTCATGCTAATTCTTAAAAAACAATAGTAGCAAAAGTATAAGCATAAACCAAGAAATTAACTTCAAAAAGTTTTCTTAAACGTATCTCTTACAAAAAAAAAAATCGAGCATAAACCAGCAACCTATACTAAACTGAAGCAAAGCATAAAAACTACTAGAAAAAAAAATACCCCATATCTTATATAAGTATTAAGCACTAGCTTCTCCCAACTTTGTGAGACAGCATCAGGAACAGATACAATATGTGTGTGTGTGTGTGTGTGTGTGTGTGTGTGTGTGTGTGTGTGTGTGTGGAACCAACACTGGAAAGAGAAAATAAAAAGTGAGTACTTTCATTTAATGCATCCTCAGACAGAGGAAGTATTAATCAAAAGTCCTCACTGTTTTTATTTTCTTTATCCCTAGGGATAGTGGAGAATGAATACTTCCCTTGTATTCCCTGCATGTCATAAAAGGCAACTAAAAGGGCTGGGAGTGGAAAGCTGAAAATTCTCCCCTCCAGTTTTTACTTTTCCAAAACAAAGAACATAGAAGGGGGCCATGTGAGGATTTTCCCTTTTAGGCTCAGTCCTCTGTTCTCAATGATACCTCACTAATGCAGGAAATGGCAAATATGTATGAAACTTTATATATACACGCCCTCTTCTGCTCTCTCAACTGCACTCTTTTTATTACCAAACATCTTTTTTACCCTTTAATTACATTCTTGATCAAACTACCTCACACCACATACTGTCCTCAAACACTTCAATCAAAACACATCCACCCTTCGTACAACCCTATCTATAGCCCATGCCTCGCAACCATAATATTGTTGGAACTACTATTCCTTCAAACATACCCATTTTTGCTCTCCTGAGATAACATTCTCTCTTTTCACACATTCTTCATCGCTCCCAGAACCTTTGCCCTTCCTACACCCTGTGACTCACTCCTGCTTCCATAGTTCCATTCACTACTAAGTCCACCCCTACATATCTAAAACACTTCACTTCCTCCAATTTTTCTCCATTCAGACTTACATCCTAATTAACTTGTCCCTCAACCCTACTGAACGTAATAACCTTGCTCTTATTCACATTCACTCAACTTTCTCCTTTCACACACTTTTCCAAAGTTCTGCAGTTTCTCACTCAAATCAGCCTTTTCACACACTAGCTAGGTAGCATCAGGAACAAAGGACTCAGCCTCAAAGGAAAAAATCTTCACCTGGCCCCCTTCTCTGTTCCTTTTTTGAAAAAGTTAAAACTGGAAGGGAGGATTTCCAGCCCCCATTCCCACCCCTTTTAGTCGCCTTCTACAACACGCAGGAATACGTGGGAAATATTCATTCTCCCCATGGATAACATACACACACATATATCATACTTCATCCCTGTTTTCCGCATCAGAGATGTAGTGCCAGGAACAGTCAAAGAAAGGCTGCATCTGTTCACATTCATTCTTTACATGTAATGTGCAATACTGTACATCCAAGCCACAGCTCCATATCCTAACCAGGCCTCACCGATCTTTTCATGGTTTACCTTGGATTCTTCACATGCCCTAGTTCACTTCACCGACAGCATGTTGACCCCACTATACCACCTTATTCCAATTCATTCCATCCTGTGAAATGCCTTTCACCCTCTCACAAGGTAAGGCTTTGATCACTCAAAATCTTTTTTCATTTCATCCTTCCACATCCAATTTCATCTCCCATTCTCCTTCTTCCCTCTACTTCTAACATATATCCTTTTTGCTAACCTTTCCTTACTCATTCTTAAGTCCAAATCATTTCAACACACCATCCTCAGCTCTCTCAACCATACTTCTGATTATCACACCTCTCTCTTACCCTTTCATTACTTACATGATCAAATCACCCTCCTCCACAGTCTTATTCATAGCCTATGTCTCATATCCATATAATATTGTTGGGACTACTATTACTTCAAACATAACCTCCCAGATGATGCTCTCCCTTTCCACACATTCTTCAGTGCTTTCAGAACCTTCACACCCTCATCAACCCTATGACTCACTTCCGCTTCCATGGTTCCATTCTCTCCCTTGTCCACTCCTAGGTATCTAAAACACTTCGCTTCCTCCAAATTTTCTCCATTTAATCTTACAACCTAACTAACCTGTCCTTCAGCTCTGCTAAACCTAATAACCTTGCTTTTATTCACATTTACTCTCAACTTTTCCCTTTTACACACCCCTCAAAACTCAGTCACCAACTTCTGCAGTTTTGCACTCAACTCTACCATCAGTGCTGTATCATCAACAAACAATGACTGACTCACTTCCAAAGCCCACTCATCCCCTACAGACTGCTTACTCATCCCTCTCTCCAAGACTCTCACATTTAACCTCCCTCACCATCCCATCAAAAACGAATAAAACAGCATTACTCCATACTGTAGATTCTTAAGACCTTCCACAAGGCATTTCTATCAACTGTATCATATGTATTCTCCAGATCCATGAATGTCTCAAACAAATCCATCCATTTCTCTTAAATATTTTTCACACACATTCTTAAATGCAAACACCTGATCCACACAACCTTTACCACTCCTGAAACCACACTGTTCCTCCCCAGTCTGATGCTCTGTGCATGCCTTCACTCTCTCAATCACTGCCATCCCATAAACCTTAACAGGTACACTCAACAAACTTATACCTCTATAGTATGAACACTCATCCTTAACCCACTTGCCTTTAGACAACTGCACTATGTATGCATTGATAATCCTCAGGCACCTCTCCATGATCCATATATACACTGAAAACCCAAACTAATCAATCAACAATAGAATTACCCCCTTCCTTAATAAATACAACACCAATACCATCCACTCCAGCTGCCTTGCCACACTTCAAACCTTTGTAATGCTTTCACCACCTCCTCTCTCTTCACCAAGCCACTCTCCATGTCTCTCTCATTTTGCATACCACCCCAACTGAAACACACCACATCTGCCACCTGATCATTATACACTAACAGTCCTTCAAAATGCTTACTCTTCCTCATCACTTCATCACTACCTCTTAACACTTCAACTTTTGCCCCCTTTACCAATGTTCCTATTTGTTCTCATTTTTTTGGTGTATTATGCATGACAGCTAGACACTGAGTGTGAACACATGTGGCCTTTTTTTGTCTGTTCCTGGCACTACCTCACTGGAGGGGGGATGCTATTTCATGTGTGGCAGGGAGGGGATGGGAATGGATGAAGGCAGCAAGTATGAATATGTACATGGGTATATATGTATACGTCTGTGTATGTATGTATACGTTGAAATGTATATGTACGTGCATGTGTGTGTGTAGTCATTTATGTATATACATGTGTATGTGGGTGGGTTGGGCCATTCCACATCTGTTTCCTTGTGCTACCTTGCTAATGCAGGGGATGGCAGTTAGGTATGATAAAAATAAAGAAAAGACAACAAAGGCCCCATTCTTTCACACTCATTCTCTAGCTGTCATATAATAGTGCACCGAAGCCACAGCTCCCTTTCCACATCCAGGCCCCACAGAACTTTCCATGGTTTGCCCCAGGCGCTTCACATTCCCTGGGGATAGGGGAGAAAGAATACTTCCCACATATTCCCTGCGTGTCGTAGAAGGCGACTAAAAGGGAAGGGAGCGGGGGGCTGGAAATCTTCCCCTCTCATTGGTTTTTTTTAATTTTCCAAAGGAAGGAACAGATAAGGGAGCCGGGTGAGGATGTTTCCTCAGAGGCCCAGTCCTCTGTTCTTAACGCTACCTCGCTGAGGCGGGAAATGGCGAATAATATGAAAGATAAAAGATATATATATATATATATTTCTTTTTCTTTCAAACTATTCGCCATTTCCCGCATTAGCGAGGTAGCGTTAAGAACAGAGGACTGGACCTTTGAGGGAATACAATCACCTGGCCCAATTCTCTGTTCCTTCTTTTGGAAAAAAAAAAAAAAAAAAAAAAAAAAAAAAGAGAGGGGAGGATTTCCAGCCCCCCGCTCCCTCCCCTTTTAGTCGCCTTCTACGACACGCAGGGAATACGTGGGAAGTATTCTTAATCCCCTATCCCCAGGGATATATATATATATATATATATATATATATATATATATATATATATATATATATATATATATATTTTTTGTCGCTGTCTCCCACGTTTGCGAGGTAGCGCAAGGAAACAGACGAAAGAAATGGCCCAACCCACCCCCATACACATGTAAATACATACATCCACACACGCAAATATACATACCTACACAACTTTCCATGGTTTACCCCAGACGCTTCACATGCCCCGATTCAATCCACTGACAGCACGTCAACCCCGGTATACCACATCGATCCAATTCACTCTATTCCTTGCCCTCCTTTCACCCTCCTGCATGCTCAGGCCCCGATCACACAAAATCTTTTTCACTCCATCTTTCCACCTCCAATTTGGTCTCCCTCTTCTCCTCGTTCCCTCCACCTCCGACATATATATCCTCTTGGTCAATCTTTCCTCACTCATTCTCTCCATGTGCCCAAACCATTTCAAAACACCCTCTTCTGCTCTCTCAACCACGCTCTTTTTATTTCCACACATCTCTCTTACCCTTACGTTACTTACTCGATCAAACCACCTCACACCACACATTGTCCTCAAACATCTCATTCCCAGCACATCCATCCTCCTGCGCACAACTCTATCCATAGCCCACGCCTCGCAACCATACAACATTGTTGGAACCACTATTCCTTCAAACATACCCATTTTTGCTTTCCGAGATAATGTTCTCGACTTCCACACATTCTTCAAGGCTCCCAGAATTTTCGCCCCCTCCCCCACCCTATGATCCACTTCCACTTCCATGTTTCCATCCGCTGCCAGATCCACTCCCAGATATCTAAAACACTTCACTTCCTCCAGTTTTTCTCCATTCAAACTCACCTCCCAATTGACTTGACCCTCAACCCTACTGTACCTAATAACCTTGCTCTTATTCACATTTACTCTTAACTTTCTTCTTTCACACACTTTACCAAACTCAGTCACCAGCTTCTGCAGTTTCTCACATGAATCAGCCACCAGCGCTGTATCATCAGCGAACAACAACTGACTCACTTCCCAAGCTCTCTCATCCCCAACAGACTTCATACTTGCCCCTCTTTCCAAAACTCTTGCATTCACCTCCCTAACAACCCCATCCATAAACAAATTAAACAACCATGGAGACATCACACACCCCTGCCGCAAACCTACATTCACTGAGAACCAATCACTTTCCTCTCTTCCTACACGTACACATGCCTTACATCCTCGATAAAAACTTTTCACTGCTTCTAACAACTTGCCTCCCACACCATATATTCTTAATACCTTCCACAGAGCATCTCTATCAACTCTATCATATGCCTTCTCCAGATCCATAAATGCTACATACAAATCCATTTGCTTTTCTAAGTATTTCTCACATACATTCTTCAAAGCAAACACCTGATCCACACATCCTCTACCACTTCTGAAACCACACTGCTCTTCCCCAATCTGATGCTCTGTACATGCCTTCACCCTCTCAATCAATACCCTCCCATACAATTTGTCAGGAATACTCAACAAACTTATACCTCTGTAATTTGAGCACTCACTCTTATCCCCTTTGCCTTTGTACAATGGCACTATGCACGCATTCCGCCAATCCTCAGGCACCTCACCATGAGTCATACATACATTAAATAACCTTACCAACCAGTCAACATACAATATATATATATATCAGATTGGGGAAGAGCAGTGTGGTTTCAGAAGTGGTAGAGGATGTGTGGATCAGGTGTTTGCTTTGAAGAATGTATGTGAGAAATACTTAGAAAAGCAAATGGATTTGTATGTAGCATTTATGGATCTGGAGAAGGCATATGATAGAGTTGATAGAGATGCTCTGTGGAAGGTATCAATATATGGTGTGGGAGGAAAGTTGTTAGAAGCAGTGAAAAGTTTTTATCGAGGATGTAAGGCATGTGTACGTGTAGGAAGAGAGGAAAGTGATTGATTCTCAGTGAATGTAGGTTTGCGGCAGGGGTGTGTGATGTCTCAATGGTTGTTTAATTTGTTTATGGATGGGGTTGTTAGGGAGGTGAATGCAAGAGTCTTGGAAAGAGGGGCAAGTAGGAAGTCTGTTGGGGATGAGAGAGCTTGGGAAGTGAGTCAGTTGTTGTTCGCTGATGATACAGCGCTGGTGGCTGATTCATGTGAGAAACAGCAGAAGCTGGTGACTGAGTTTGGTAAAGTGTGTAAAAGAAGAAAGTTAAGAGTAAATGTGAATAAGAGCAAGGTTATTAGGTACAGTAGGGTTGAGGGTCAAGTCAATTGGGAGGTGAGTTTGAATGGAGAAAAACTGGAGGAAGTGAAGTGTTTTAGATATCTGGGAGTGGATCGGGCAGCGGATGGAAACATGGAAGCGGAAGTGGATCATAAGGTGGGGGAGGGGGCGAAAATTCTGGGAGCCTTGAAGAATGTGTGGAAGTCGAGAACATTATCTCGGAAAGCAAAAATGGGTATGTTTGAAGGAATAGTGGTTCCAACAATGTTGTATGGTTGCGAGGCGTGGACTATGGATAGAGTTGTGCGCAGGAGGATGGATGTGCTGGAAATGAGATGTTTGAGGACAATGTGTGGTGTGAGGTGGTTTGATCCAGTAAGTAACGTAAGGGTAAGAGAGATGTGTAGAAATAAAAAGAGCGTGGTTGAGAGAGCAGAAGAGGGTGTTTTGAAATGATTTGGTCACATGGAGAGAATGAGTGAGGAAAGATTGACCAAGAGGATATATGTGTCGGAGGTGGAGGGAACGAGGAGAAGAGGGAGACCAAATTGGAGGTGGAAAGATGGAGTGAAAAAGATTTTGTGTGATCGGGGCCTGAACATGCAGGAGGGTGAAAGGAGGGCAAGGAATAGAGTGAATTGGAGCGATGTGGTATAACGGGGTTGACGTGCTGTCAGTGGATTGAACCAGGGCATGTGAAGCGTCTGGGGTAAACCATGGAAAGCTGTGTAGGTATGTATATTGCGTGTGTGGACGTATGTATATACATGTGTATGGGGTGGGTTGGGCCATTTCTTTCGTCTGTTTCCTTGCGCTACCTCGCAAACGCGGGAGACAGCGACAAAGCAAAAAAAAAAATATATATATATATATATATATTTATCTTTTTCTATTATTTTGCTTTGTCACTGTCTCCCGCGTTTGCGAGGTAGCGCAAGGAAACAGAAGAAAGAAATGGCCCAACCCACCCCCATACATATGTATATACACACACGTCCACACACAAATATGCATACCTATACATCTCAATGTACATATATATATACACACACAGACACATACATATATACCCATGCACACAATTCACACTGTCTGCCTTTATTCATTCTCATCGCCACCTCGCCACACATGGAATACCATCCCCCTCCCCCCTCATGTGTGCAAGGTAGCGCTAGGAAAAGATAACAAAAGCCCCATTCGTTCACACTCAGTCTCCAGCTGTCATGCAATAATGCCAGAACCACAGCTCCCTTTCCACATCCAGGCCCCACACAACTTTCCATGGTTTACCCCAGACACTTCACATGCCCTGATTCAATCCACTGACAGCACGTCAACCCCGGTATACCACATCGATCCAACTCACTCTATTCCTTGCCCGCCTTTCACCCTCCTGCATGTTCAGGCCCCGATCACTCAAAATCTTTTTCACTCCATCTTTCCACCTCCAATTTGGTCTCCCACTTCTCCTCGTTCCCTCCACCTCCGACACATATATCCTCTTGGTCAATCTTTCCTCACTCATTCTCTCCATGTGCCCAAACCATTTCAAAACACCCTCTTCTGCTCTCTCAACCACGCTCTTTTTATTTCCACACATCTCTCTTACCCTTACGTTACTTACTCGATCAAACCACCTCACACCACACATTGTCCTCAAACATCTCATTTCCAGCACATCCACCCTCCTGCGCACAACTCTATCCATAGCCTACGCCTCGCAACCATACAACATTGTTGGAACCACTATTCCTTCAAACATACCCATTTTTGCTTTCCGAGATAATGTTCTTGACTTCCACACATTCTTCAATTTATACATATATATTATACTTTGTCGCTGCCTCCTGCATTAGCGAGGTAGTGCAAGGAGAAAGACGAAAGAATGGCCCAACCCACCCACATACACATGTATATACATACACGTCCACACACGCACATATACATACCTATACATTTCAACGTATATATATATATATATATATATATATATATATATATATATATATATATATATATATATATATATATATATATATATATATAAATATATATAAATATATATAAATATATATAAATATATATAAATATATATATATATATATATATATATATATATATATATATATATATATATATATATATACACAGACATATACATATATATACATGTACATAATTCATATTTGCTGCCTTTATTCATTCCTGTCGCCACCCCATCACACATGAAATGAAAACCCCTTCACCCCACACATGCGTGAGGTAGCGCTAGGAAAAGGCAACATAGGTTACATCGTTCACACTCAGTCTCTAGCTGTCATGTATAATGCACCGAAACCACAGCTCCCTTTCCACATCCAGGCCCCACAAAACTTTCCATGGTTTATCCCAGACACTTCACATGCCCTGGTTCAATCCATTGACAGCATGTCAACCCCAGTATACCACAGAGTTCCAATTCACTCTATTCCTTGCATGCCTTTCACCCTCCTGCATGTTCAGGCCCTGACCGCTCAAAATCTTTTTCACTCCATCCTTCCACCTCCAATTTGGTCTTCCACTTCTCGCTCCCTCCACCTCTGACACATATACCCTATTTGTCAATCTTTCCTCTCACTCTCTCCATGTGACCAAACCATTTCAACACACCCTCTTCTGCTCTCTCAACCACACTCTTTTTATTACCACACATCTCTCTTACCCTTTCATTACCTACTCGATCAAACCACCTCACACCACATACTGCCCTCAAACATCTCATTTCCAACACATCCACCATCCTCAGAACAACCCTATCAACAGCCCATGCCTCGCAACCATATAACATTGTTGGAACCACTATTCCTTCAAACATGCCCATTTTTGCTTTCTGAAACAATGTTCTCACCTTCCACACATTCTTCAACGCTCCCAGAACCTTTGCCCCCTCCTCCACCCTGTGACTCACTCCCGCTTCCATGGTACTTAATCACTGTTTCCCACTTCAGCGTGGTAGCACCAGGAAACAGACAAAGAATGGCCCATCCACTAATATACACATATATAAACATAAATGCTCATACATGCACATATACATACTAACATATACATACACATGCACAGACATACACATATATACACATGTACATATTCATACTTGCTTGCCTTCATCCATTCCTGTCGCTACCTCCCGCTTCAGCAAAGGTAAAGCCAAGAAAACAGACAAAAAAGGCTACATTTGCTCACAATCAAATCTCTAGCTGTCATGTGTAAATGCACCGAAACACTACTCGTAATCCAACTGTGGCCTCTTAATATCCTCATCCTAAGCAACCAGCCAACCAGACTTGCGACCTATCCCTACCAGCAGCCCACTTCACTCAACATCAACTACTTACCAGAACTATGAAAAAGGAGCAACGGAAGCTTATCCCTACCAGCAGCCAACTTCACTCAACATCAACTACTTACCAGAACTATGAAAAAGGAGCAACTGAAGCTATCTATCTATATGTCTGAAGCCTGTTCCCTTTAGGAACTCCCTCAAGGGGGTGGTCACAGCAGAAGAGGCTCCTTAACCAGTGAATTCCAGAGTTGGCTTTTAGCCTTTAGTCCATCACTCTTAACAAGCCACAAGCAGAGGGCAACACAAGCATAGTGTTTTCTGAGACTCCTAGCTAATGTTCCTCCCGACTACTACGACCAAATGTGTTTAACTAATGTTCCAAACTATATCTTTTACCCAATGCTCTTGTATTTCTACCTGCTACTTCTTCAAAACACTCCTGTATGCTGTTCCTACCTACACTCTATTCCTCCTACCATTTTGCCAAAAGGCAGGACTAATGCACAGCACTCACCACATGAAAAATCAAAGGTTTCAAAGAATGTGCTGTGTGAGTTACACACTGCCAGAGTTAAGTGTGACAAGGAGAAATTGTATGTTTGCGGACAGAATGCCAGCAGTCCACATCTGGGTGAGCCAGAAAGAGGAGACGGCTATCTGGGTCAGAAGATAGCAACCTGACAGCTACTTAAGTGTTGGTTCAATATGCAGCTGCCACTGATCCTCCCAATACCCAGGCAGGCAGTGCCAGTAATACACCTTCCTGATCAATGACTACCTACCAACCGAAGCACACTACACAAACTATCCTTTGACCACCTGCCCATCCAGATAGCACTCCATCTGACCCATCCTGCCCAGACAGCTACTAATAAAACTTACACAACCTAAGAGAGAGCAGACTGGCCTGCCTTCACAAAGAAGATAGAAACAAAGCACTAAAACTTCAATACATGTGATTTCCCATCCCTAGATAATGTAATTTCAGTTCATCAGTATCTCCATCCAAGCCAGCAAAGCTGCATATACCACAAGGGTACAGAAAGGAATACACCCAAACTTCTCCCTAAAAGTTATAGGCCACATACAGCAAAGAAACCAGCTCTGAAAAAACATTCACAAATATAAATCAAAGAACAAATCCACACAAAATATCACCATCACTAAAACACAAGCAGAAAACGGGCCCTCCTTCCTAAACACAATGAAACAAAGAACCCATAACAACCAACTCTGGCACAAGTTTAATAAGATCCACACTTAATGCATCAATCTAGCACTTACTCATGAAGCACTCCTGTCCTATATCAACGAAATCCTTTATCCCAAAGAACACACAAGCATACTTGTGAGAAACTACTCAAACATATGTCAAAACCCAACCTCACACCTAAACAGGAAAATCACGAGAAACCTAAAGGAAATACATCCAGGAAAAACTAACCAACCTCCCTTCAATCCTCTTAATACAAGCAAAGCAATTCAAAGACTCTCACAACCTCACATTCACATCACAATATCCTGATACCACAGAGGCAACAACAAAATGCAGTACTACATAACACAACTAGAACAATGGCTCACCCAGAGCAGAATGACTGAATATCCACATAAATCTTTAATCAATCTTTTAACCCTTGACAGAAATTAATCCACTTCACTCTCCAGTCATGTTGAATGGTCAATCACTCCAAGTGAACAAAATACTAACCATTACAGGCATCATATAAGATAAACACATGGCACTCTGCCTATGCCAACAACAATAAAGCAACATACAAACTAAATGAACTCGGGACACTAATTGGCACCTAGTTTGGACAAGAAAATGAGTCCCTTAGCATCTTCTACAAACAATGCATCCACTTCACCCTAAACTTTGCCTCACCTGCCTGGTCCTCTACTCGCTCAAAATCAAAACATTACAAGGCTGCAAACCACACAAAACAGGACTGACAGCAATCACAGGCTGCTTAGTAAACACACATACTCAGCACTTACAAAATGAAACAAAGACCCTTCCAATACAATCATATCTCAATATGTCTGGCGCTCAATTCTTTGCAACAGGACTAGACCCCTCCCATCCAAACCATTTCATAACTAACCATCCATCAACCTCCAAGAAAAGACAGAAAGCCTGACCTGCCTCACACTACCACAACCTCTACTCACAGATACCCCAAGCCCTAGTAAACATACCACTGACAAAATACACACACATTGACTTAACTAAAAAAGCAGGAAAGAACCTGTCTTCCAACATCCCTCTGAAACCACTCAACGTCACACTTTCCTCCAACCTAACATAACTAAAAAAAAACATGGACTCAATACACTTCAGTACAATTCAAGCCCACCAAGCAACAAACACAATGAAGATGTTCAGCCCATACTCCTTAGATGCCCTTTACTCTCCCCAAAGCAATACACACACACACACACACCTCTACACTTTATGACCTATGGGCCCTAGTAGATGCAGCTGGCTTCCTGAGTTCTGTAGGAATTTCATAAATAGAGGGGACAAATGAGATAAGTATATATATATATATATATATATATATATATATATATATATATATATATATGAAATGCAAAGTGTTTATGTGTCACCTTCACAACCACTTTACACCACCATCATTGTAATCAAAGTCATTACTGAATATATATATATATATATATATATATATATATATATATATATATATATATATATATATATATATATAATCATTTACGGTATTACTTAAGTGTAAAACATGACACATACCTTCTTTCACTATTCAGGATAAAAACAAAACACACAATAAAGGTAATCATTTATAATCAATACTTAGTGCACCCACCACATCAGTTATAAATCTGATACTGTAACGTCTGTGAACTAGGTCTATGTGATGTCTTCATTAAGAGAATTCAATGGCTATGTAACATGCATGAACACACCATCAGTAGGCAGCATAGTACACCCTGCCTCAAATATTAAGTATTGACTTTCTTTTCCACCAATTAGCCCAACAGCTGATTGGCCACTTTACATGTCCCATGTGGCAATACCTGAGCCATATCCATACACCCATCTGCAAATCCTCTTATGCTTCTTGTATCTCATCAATCCGATTACACTTTCATGATAAATCTCCAACAAATATGGAAAATTAGTAAAACCTTGAAATGTTATCACCGCTGACAGCCTGAAATAATCCTGCATACCCAAGTCACCTGTCACAACCACTTTACGCCACGACCTTAAAGGTTAATCAAATTATTTCATCACCACCATGTCACCAACAAAACTGGACACCATTAAAGCTCACAGATGATCAATATATGAGAGTTTCATCTCATGAGAAACATCAAAATGGTATACTAAACAGGAAATCGTTCAGTGGGCTTCCATTCGTACACAACCTTATCAAAGTACTCTTCCTGAGCGGCTAAAAGCGATCTACATAAAAATAACATGTTACAATGACCTGAAAACTTACAATAGAAGTGTTTAGTTCTTTTCTTACCGCGTCTCTCTACCCCCTGCAGGAGTTATACGGCTAAAATTGACGGACCACCCCCTCCCAAGACCTCCCCACTAAGCCAAAACACAACCTCACGTCAATATTTCTGTCCTTGTCGCTCCTCCGGTATACTGGGCTTGGCTATTTTCTGTTAGTTCAACTATTCAATTGTGCCATATTCCACGGAAACTTCAGTTCGTTACACCTTAAGCCGAAAATAAACACAAATGTTAATTGTTTAACTCACTCTCTCTAAAAGATCAGAACGAAAATGGCGTCTATTAGCGCATGCGCAACTGACTCACTTCATGAAGCAGTACGGTAAGAACATAGCTACTTCCACAAACTAATTTACAATGAACCCACAGATCGTCAAGGTAAATAATCACGTTTCATATAGAACTTTCATCATATATACGAATATTACATCTTTACGTGTGAAACACGTGAGGGACATCAGCTTATTTACCACTCTCTGTGAAGGGAATAGACACGCTATCAAGTCATATCTATGAAAATGTGCGAGGAAAATAAATGTCAGACGATGCTCGACATAGTGATAGAAAATTCTCTAAAAGTTAAATGCTAATCCAGATAAACAACCAAGGGTGAAATCAATCCATGCAAAGAAAATGTTTTACCGCCCACAATGCATGTTTGTGTGATGGAGATTGCGTTCCGTCGCTCTTTATGGGTTTGGACTGCGAGTTCTTGTTGTAAATGTGGAAATCGATGTAAACGGATAAAGGCCGTCATGCTTTAGTTAAAAAAAAAAAGAAAGAAAATCATTACAGTAACGATTAATAGATACGCAGAGACGCATTCAGCAGGGCAATCTTTTTCTAAACATCCTCATATACAGACAATAACCTTCGTTCAAAAATCCTGATGACCGGCTAGTTACAATGATTCTGGGGTCGCCAGGGAAAAGGCAATCACTTCAATCCTAACAGCAAAACTGGCTCACGCACTTCTCAAAAAGTGGTAAAGTATAATGGGGGATTTCAATTAGATTCTCATTGAGATAGTGAGTCTTTGAGGGACAAATTCTTGGTGCATGGGGAAAATCTCTAGTATCGACAAATGTAAAGAAAGATACACCAAGTGGAAAATGAGATAGCATTAAGTTTCCGTGGCCAAAGAGGACATTATAAAGTCCAGAAGGTAAAGTATATTAAAAGGGGACTTATGATTGTGAAAGCTACGTAAAGATAAAGATCATAGATTGGCAAATGTAGTTCTATGGCTATAATACAGATCACTGTTCATATAAGTATGTGAAATCTACAATGGACATAGAATATGGGTGCTTTTCACTACAAATAGAGAGGGTATGGTTCAAAACAGAAATATGGCTCAATAAAAGATGTCAAATTCGAAGAGCCTAAAAAATAATGTGAAAGAGATTTAGATGGCACGGATAAAGTAAGAGAAAAAAGAATGATTAGAGACATATGAGAGGAATTATGTTTGCAAGAAGGAATAATTCGAAACGTCGTAAATTCCTTAGTGTCAATTGTCGGTTATAGAGTAGCTAAGCAGAATAAAGAACTGAGTGGGGAGTGCTGAAGGTGACAATGTAAAAATACATAGGGAGCCAAATGACGAGCTGAAAAAGAGCTTTCGCAGTGGAAGACACTATAGCAACATCATTGATAGCAAGATAGGTAAGAGGGAGATGGTCATGAAAAATACTGAAATAACTAAAACAGACTAAAGTAGATTACTAAAATACCTTAAGCCATCCAATTCTGCTGGCGTCTCTCCACGTTCAACCTTTATACGCATCTCCCGCACCGTTACGAAAGACTGGTACAGTTCAGAAACCTGAGGGAGTCACAAGGGCCTGGTCACCTACCACCGTACCGAGGTGTGGCTGTCCCGGTTCAAGGGCCTATTCGTCTCAAAATCTGGCATGTCTATCCCCGCCCGTGCAGGGAGGGGTTAGACACCACTTTCTCTTGGGGATGGTCCCGGCATTATTCCTCAAGAACACCTCTTCCATCTCGCCCTCATGCAACGAGTAGTGGTCTGGTCCAATACCTCTATGCACTATCTTAAGGTTCCATGAACACTGCTTCGCGTCAGACCGCTTGCTTCTCCAAGATGCCGTGTCGCCCTTCCTCATCGCTCATCAATCAGGTTTAGTGAAAATCCTTTCTTTCTGCAAATGTTGTACTGCCAAAACCTTATCCTACATATACAAATTACTCAACGAAAATTCAGAATTGTATTGCCACTTCTTAACCTCCCAGAAGCCCTCATATTTCCATGTAATATAACAGTACTTCTAATGGCGACCTAATTCTTGCGGTTTTATATTAGACGAACCTTTCGCTTTCTACCATAATTTCTTTCTCTGAATCCCAGTAGTATTACTTGCATTCTTTTTGACTCATCAAGAATCACCTGATCCCGTGCAATTTCTTCTGAAATTTACTTGATCATATAATTATCTTATCAAATGTAGTGTTCGTATTAAGTGTTACCGGAAGCCTATTATTAGTGTACATCTTTTTAATTATATCATGGGCTCTTCTTATTGGGTTCAAGTCCTTTCACTACCCTCGGGGACCAAGTATTATCACCCTCAGGATCATGAATACAATATATCGGAAATGCTTTGCCTAACAGTCGGTTCAGTATCACGCTGTCTCACACACCCGAGGGTAACGTCTGCTGGAGACAGTCCACTGACACATCATAGAGTCCTTCTTATTGCTGAACTTGATAAGATTTCTAGTAGATGTCATATAGCCTTCTCCGTATGTTATCAGGTACTGATAGATAACCTGTAAGAGCCAATATTCCTGCTCTCACGTCACATACTTACCCCTGCTTTCCCTCCATCGAGACGACCCAGTGCTGCCCCCTAAGAAATTACTACATGTTGTCTTTTCTCTACAACTCTACTGTTTGTGAGGATATTCTTTTTTCTTTCATTATCGTTTTACCTGTGGTTATTGGTATGTTTCCAAAAGCCATCTAGATTCCTTTTTTTTTCCTCTTTTTCTTTTCCAATACGGGCGTTTCTGATCTTATTGGTGTCACTTTTGTACACGACCTATTATTATTAGTCATCATCACCGTACATGGCATCTGACAGTCACTACTGGGAACACTTGTAAGGCTGCTGGGGACACCTGAACCTGGGAGCCCAAGCTGAAATATACCAGTGACGTGAGTTATCCTTGTCGTTACGGCGCGTCACATGCAGCCAGATGCTGCAGCGAGAATGATTCTTATCCAGGAGTTGTGCCCATCATTTGACCAGCATGCATCAAGCTTATGGATTCTCTAAAACGAAAAAAAAAATATGTTGCGAAAATATACTTGGCACTATAGGTAGGCAGGACGCACCATCTGAAAAGTATAAGTGAGCGAGGAATGAGTATAAGTGGTTAAGAAAAGTAGAAGCTATGAAAAGAATGAGACTAGGTAGGAGATAACCCAGAACCTTTCCATAAACTCAGCAGGAGTAAATTTTCAGTGCAGGGAGAGTTAATCAGGCTAGGGGGAATCAGAGGGTAAAGTTTTGCAGGATGACGTAAAGAGATACAAGGAGCTGAATGACAAGTTGAAAAGTGTTCTCTTACTCTTCAATTCCAACACCACTGAGATAGAATATGGTCTTGGAAAGTACTGATATATCTAGAAAACATAGACAGACAGATACATAGCTTTTACCTAAACATGTCCTGATCATAAATATATTTAATACTGAAGTCATTTGCCACTCAATACCATTTAAAGGAAAAGATATAACAAATAAAGAAAGAAAGCAGTGGATCGAGTAGAAGAGAATGGAGGAACTGATATATGCAATCAGCAATGACCAAATAGTGAACCAAGAGAACTCAGGAAATACTGACAGCTATTGGAGCCCTATGAATAAAAATGAGAGAATAAAGAAGATAAAGTAACTCATAACATGGAGCACAAGCCCAAAGTTATACATAAATATATATATATATATATATATATATATATATATATATATATATATATATATATATATATATATATATAAATATATATATATATATATAGAAAGGGTAGTGAGTGGTGGGATGAAGAAGTAAGGGTATTAGTGAAAGAGAAGAGAGAGGCATTTGGACGATTTTTGCAGGGAAAAAATGAAATTGAGTGGGAGATGTATAAAAGAAAGAGACAGGAGGTCAAGAGAAAGGTGCAAGAGGTGAAAAAAAGGGCAAATGAGAGTTGGGGTGAGAGAGTATCATTAAATTTTAGGGAGAATAAAAAGATGTTCTGGAAGGAGGTAAATAAAGTGCGTAAGACAAGGGAGCAAATGGGAACTTCAGTGAAGGGCGCAAATGGGGAGGTGATAACAAGTTGTGGTGATGTGAGAAGGAGATGGAGTGAGTATTTTGAAGGTTTGTTGAATGTGTTTGATGATAGAGTGGCAGATATAGGGTGTTTTGGTCGAGGTGGTGTGCAAAGTGAGAGGGTTAGGGAAAATGATTTGGTAAACAGAGAAGAGGTAGTAAAAGCTTTGCGGAAGATGAAAGCCGGCAAGGCAGCAGGTTTGGATGGTATTGCAGTGGAATTTATTAAAAAAGGGGGTGACTGTATTGTTGACTGGTTGGTAAGGTTATTAAATGTATGTATGACTCATGGTGAGGTGCCTGAGGATTGGCGGAATGCGTGCATAGTGCCATTGTACAAAGGCAAAGGGGATAAGAGTGAGTGCTCAAATTACAGAGGTATAAGTTTGTTGAGTATTCCTGGTAAATTATATGGGAGGATATTGATTGAGAGGGTGAAGGCATGTACAGAGCATCAGATTGGGGAAGAGCAGTGTGGTTTCAGAAGTGGTAGAGGATGTGTGGATCAGGTGTTTGCTTTGAAGAATGTATGTGAGAAATACTTAGAAAAGCAAATGGATTCGTATGTAGCATTTATGGATCTGGAGAAGGCATATGATGGAGTTGATAGAGATGCTCTGTGGAAGGTATTAAGAATATATGGTGTGGGAGGCAAGTTGTTAGAAGCAGTGAAAAGTTTTTATCGAGGTTGTTAGGCATGTGTACGTGTAGGAAGAGAGGAAAGTGATTGGTTCTCAGTGAATGTAGGTTTGCGGCAGGGGTGTGTGATGTCTCCATGGTTGTTTAATTTGTTTATGGATGGGGTTGTTAGGGAGGTGAATGCAAGAGTTTTGGAAAGAGGGGCAAGTATGAAGTCTGTTGGGGATGAGAGAGCTTGGGAAGTGAGTCAGTTGTTGTTCGCTGATGATACAGCGCTGGTGGCTGATTCATGTGAGAAACAGCAGAAGCTGGTGACTGAGTTTGGTAAAGTGTGTGAAAGAAGAAAGTTAAGAGTAAATGTGAATAAGAGCAAGGTTATTAGGTACAGTAGGGTTGAGGGTCAAGTCAATTGGGAGGTGAGTTTGAATGGAGAAAAACTGGAGGAAGTGAAGTGTTTTAGATATCTGGGAGTGGATCTGGCAGCGGATGGAACCATGGAAGCGGAAGTGGATCATAGGGTGGGGGAGGGGGCGAAAATTCTGGGAGCCTTGAAGAATGTGTGGAAGTCGAGAACATTATCTCGGAAAGCAAAAATGGGTATGTTTGAAGGAATAGTGGTTCCAACAATGTTGTATGGTTGCGAGGCGTGGGCTATGGATAGAGTTGTGCGCAGGAGGATGGATGTGCTGGAAATGAGATGTTTGAGGACAATGTGTGGTGTGAGGTGGTTTGATCGAGTAAGTAACGTAAGGGTAAGAGAGATGTGTGGAAATAAAAAGAGCGTGGTTGAGAGAGCAGAAGAGGGTGTTTTGAAATGGTTTCGGGCACATGGAGAGAATGAGTGAGGAAAGATTGACCAAGAGAATATATGTGTCGGAGGTGGAGGGAACGAGGAGAAGAGGGAGACCAAATTGGAGGTGGAAAGATGGAGTGAAAAAGATTTTGTGTGATCGGGGCCTGAACATGCAGGAGGGTGAAAGGAGGGCAAGGAATAGAGTGAATTGGAGCGATGTGGTATACCGGGGTTGACGTGCTGTCAGTGGATTGAATCAAGGCATGTGAAGCGTCTGGGGTAAACCATGGAAAGCTGTGCAGGTATGTATATGTGCGTGTGTGGACGTATGTATATACATGTGTATGGGGGTGGGTTGGGCCATTTCTTTCGTCTGTTTCCTTGCGCTACCTCGCAAACGCGGGAGACAGCGACAAAGCAAAAAAAAAAAAAAAATTATATATATATATATATATATATATATATATATATATATATATATATATATATATATTATATATATATATATATATATATATATATATATATATATATATATATATATATATATATATATATATATATGTATATGTATATATATATATATATATATATATATATATATATATATATATATATATATATATATATATATATATATTTTATTATCATTATTATATATATATATATATATATATATATATATATATATATATATATATATATATATATATTTATATATATATATGTGTGTGTGTGTGTGTGTGTGTGTGTGTGTGTGTGAGAGCAAAACAAAATTTATGAGACAACCTTTCAAAGGGGAAGAGTTTTATGAATAATAACCTTTAAAGAATTTTCCAAATGCTTATTAATCGAGACAGATCGGTTTCAAACCCTTGACAGCGATGTTATTCCTGATATCAACATAATTGAAGCGAATAATGAACTTAGGACAGAGCATCAGAACCTGATAGAATCTCACCTACATTTACAATATGATAGACAAGGATGATAATAATGAAATATATCATATCTTTTGCTGGGGTTTGAGATTGAAGGAGGCAAAATCTATAAACACCATAAAAGCATGCATCATCAAGTGACTTTTATACAATTACACAACATAGGAATGTTAATCCTAACCGTAAATTCACCTGGAGACAGAAAATCGTGCAAGGTCACAAAAATTCCTGATCAAGACGAAGTTTCGAGGCTTATCAGCTCGTCACTCCATAGATCTGTCACACTGCTTGGTGAGACAGTCATGCTGCACCCGTGTTATAGGTTCTACCACTGGTATATGCGTTACACAGTAACATTGTGAAGGCTCCCGCAGCTCAAGTCTGCGCTCCTTCGTGTAGCAGGCAAATGTAGACTCCTTGGGAGTAACAAGTCTTTTTTTTTTTTTAATTTTCCAAAAGAAGGAACAGAGAAGGGGGCCAGGTGAGGATATTCCCTCAAAGGCCCAGTCCTCTGTTCTTAACGCTACCTCGCTAACGCGGGAAATGGCGAATAGTTTGAAAGAAAGAAAAGAAATTATATATATATATATATATATATATATATATATATATATATATATATATATATATATTATTTATATTTTTATTATACTTTGTCGCTGTCTCCCGCGTTTGCGAGGTAGCGCAAGGAAACAGACGAAGGAAATGGCCCACCCCCCCCCCATACACATGTATATGCATACGTCCACAGACGCAAATATACATACCTACACAGCTTTCCATGGTTTACCCCAGACGCTTCACATGCCCTGCTTCAATCCACTGACAGCACGTCAACCCCGGTATACCACATCGCTCCAATTCACTCTGTTCCTTGCCCTCCTTTCACCCTCCTGCATGTTCAGGCCCCGATCACACAAAATCTTTTTCACTCCATCTTTCCACCTCCAATTTGGTCTCCCTCTTCTCCTTGTTCCCTCCACCTCCGACACATATATCCTCTTGGTCAATCTTTCCTCACTCATCCTCTCCATGTGCCCAAACCACTTCAAAACACCCTCCTCTGCTCTCTCAACCACGCTCTTTTTATTTCCACACATCCCCCCACCCTCACGTTACTCACTCGATATATATATCGCCATTTCCCGCGTTAAGAACAGAGGATTGTACCTAAGAGGAAAAATCCTCACTTGGCACCCTTCTCTGTTCCTCGTTTAGAAAAAGTAAAAATTGGAGGGGAAGATTTCCAGCCCAACACTCCCACCCCATTTAATTCCCTTCTACAACACGCAGAGAATACGTCAGAAGTATTCTTTCTCGCCTATATAAATAGAGAGAGAGCATATTTTTACTTTTCCAAAAGAAGGAACAGAAAAGGGGGCCAAGTGAGGATATTCCCTCTAAGGCTCAACCCGCTGTTCTTAATCCAACCTCGCTAACGCGGGAAATGGCGAATATTTGTGTGTGTGTGTGTGTGTGTGTGTGTATATATATATATATATATATATATATATATATATATATATATATATATATATATATATATATATATATATATACTGAAGTTGTGTGAGGAAAGTTTATTCTAATATGTAATGAGTCATTGTGAAGTATGATGAAAAGATTGCAAATCTCTGACAATATTTCGGTATTGGAAAGGTACCTTTAGTGAATAGATTTGAAATAATTGTTATTCTTATGTAAAGCATCGTCAGATAATTGTTCAGATTCATTTACAACAGATTTCTATTCGTATTTCTATATACGTGATGTATTCATATTATACACTGATTGTAGAAAAAAATTACTTAACGACATCTTTAAATGAAATCGGCTACTACGGCTCAAAGCTGTGGTCTTGAGTGTAAACAAAAGCGGAGAGGATGGATTGACAGTTGTGATTTGTACATATATTATGTCGACTACTTGTCTTATGGCTGTGATATTTTTATGAGTATGGCTTCAGTTAAAGTAGCAGTACGGGTTCGGCCCTTCAATCAGAGGTGAGGTTGCAGAATGACAGATTTAAGCCATATAAGACATGAAACGAAAAAGTTTTCCTGTCAGATTTGAAGGTGTCCCTCTTATAAAAGATAAATTGGGGTATATTGCCTGGAACAAGATTGCCAAAAATAGATGATAGTAGATTCCATTTATTCTACCTACTGACAGGGTTTTCCCATATATATATATATATATATATATATATATATATATATTTATATAATTTATATGTTCTAATAAGTTGAGGACGTTTCCAGAATACAGTATTTTTATGACATTAAAAATAGGGAAGTGACCGTATATTTTTTGTGAGAAATGACTTGCAGTTATGGTCATGAGGCTGTTTCTAGTTATTATTTCTAGATTTACTGATCCACTAATTTCTCTCATTACAATAATGAATTATAAGGTAGAAATATGTAGGAACATTAGATAGGAGCCTCTGCAAACACTGTGCGAGAGTTGCCCTCTGCCAGTGGCCTGTAAAGGGTGAGGCACTAAGAGCTAAGAAGCAGCACTGGAGTTCTCTAATTATGGAGACTCTATTGCCGTTGCCACCACCTTGAGGGAGTTCCAGTAAAGAGCAGGTGTCAGAGTTATAGATAGTTAAAACAATGATGAATACTCAACGTAAGTGATATGGCTGAAAAATCTTTCAGATCTGCATGAAAGATCTGTTAATGAGGACTACTCTCAGTCAGAATGGTTTGACAGTGAGCGGTATGCATTAGTCTCAGAGATGATGTTTTACTGAGTTGTAGGTTTTTGAGTGATTATGAAATACTGATGTTGAATTTAGAAAGTATGTCTTTGATACATGAATATATTCTTAAGGTGCTGTTGATGAGACAAGATTATAAGAGGGTGCTTGACAAGAAAACTAGCTAGTTTGGGTTAAGTTCTTTATTATTTTGAAAATTAACTAAACATTCCTGACCTAACAGCTTACCTTGCAAGTTAGATTGTTGAAATAATTTTTCATGCCATCAGAAATGAATGATTTACTTACTATAAGAACTTTCCTTTGACAGAAACATGATTAGAATATAGAGACAAGATGGTTTATCATGATATTGGGTTAATTAGATTGATCTCCTCTAATTGCCCTGAGTAATTCATTCTTAACCATCCTTTGTAATAGACTGAGATTTTAGATCTCATTTTTGATGCAGTTGTTACTCTAACAATATGGCCTAACTGGTGGGTCACCCTCTGAAAGATGACCGGATGAATCATGGTTATTGTTCTCCCATGATGTTTATACTCACAGGAAGATTTGGATGCTTACTAACATGAACTACTATACACCAAAAAAAATTCATTAAACATATACACACTCCTCTGTAGTGTTGTGGTTAGTGTTTCTGACCATCATGCATGCATGAGATGCCTGGTGTCAAGTCTGTGTTTGAATTTTAGTCACAGTAGCCAGTCCACATTCTACCCGCCTGTTCATCCTCCCACAGGAGATGGTCGATAGAATGAGTACCTGGCAAAGCTAGGTTGTGTTTGTGGATGTGTGTACAAAGATACATAGGAGTAAAGACATGATGCACATATACAAGGATAAGAAGGGGCATCACAAGTGTAAAACTTTTGATATGCTATTTATTACACACGCAAACACAGACACACGCGATGCGCAAGAAGTGTAGACAGGCTTAGCAATGAGGAAGCTACATGCCAAATTAACCATTTTCCAGTATTGTAATCACAAGGATTACCACAGTTCGGCATCAGATCCCTCCCAGCATGCATACCAACTTCATCTCCCTTAAACAAAAACAAAGTAGAGGAGAAACAAGTGGCTAAGCAACTTCAGCACCTTAAAACCAAACCATTTACCACACCCATAGATGTTCCAGTGAAACTATACATGTAATTCTCCCATGAATTAGTCACACCTCTGATCACCATAATTAATGCTTCACTCAAATAATCTAAATGCTCACAAATTAGAAGACAGCATGTGTCACTCCACTATCCACATCCACTAACCCAGAGTGTCTGAATGGCTTATTCTCTCTTGCCATTATTCCAATCCCCAGTCTAATTTGTGAAAGTTTTGTGTTTCATCAGGCCTGTACTGAGATTGCTGATTCGGTAGACCCCCTAACATTTGCGGGATTAGTGCATTTATATATATATATTTTGAAAGATTAAGATTATAGTGTTACTAAATACAGGGTGTGTCCATTCATAGGCATTTGAAATAAGGAGTATAGAGAAATCTGTGAAGTTGATCCCTGCCAAGCATCACAGTTTTAGAGAATTTCATACTTCTGATATCATACAGTTATGAATTTTAAGTCACAGTATGGAAGTTTCTGTGTATTGCATTGACTATTAGTAAATATTTTGTACCATACTTTTAATTTTCAGGGAAATTGACTTGACATCTGTATGTATTGTGGAAGTTGAAGACAAGAAAACAAAGCTCATCAATCATAAGGTATTTGTGCATTAACTTGTCAGCATTGCAGTCATGAAATGTACACCTTTTTCATGATTAGTCAGCTCATCTACATATGTGCATTGAAATAATCGTATCACAGAGCTTAGAGTATTCTTATTGTAATTAAAGTTTTATTAGTGATATGAAACATTTTCATTGTATAATACTCTTATTGCAATACTGTGTAGGATGTTGTTGATAGATGCCATTAATTTTTATTGATTTTCTTTGTTCATTTCAGATTAATGCAAGTGATGGGGGAGAAACTCGAGAACGGGTTAAAGAATTTACATTTGACTATTCCTATTGGTCTCACAGGGATGCTGATAGTCATTTTGCACCACAGGTAATTATTTTTTTAACCTCTGTAGAAGAAATTATACTTTTGTAATGTTAAATACAAACCCTGAATCTTTTCATTAGCTAAACAGAACTGACATTTATTGCGCATCATTTATTGTGATATCTGTGTATTCTGTAGAGAATACCTAATTCAGTTGTACTTTTGTGCTTGAGAATGCATAGGCAGGCTAAGATGTTTTTATTATGTCATTGTGGCTGGTGCCATAGTTAGAAAAGGAAGGGAGGCAAGGATTTCCACTTCATTAAGACACTGCATTTTTACTGGGGGAACCAGCACATGCGCATAGAAAGTGTGGCCTATAAAAACAAATGATATAGTCGTCAGGCTGTAACTCCATGCTGGTGTTACTGTGAGTTCACATCTTAAGTTTATTGCTCATGCTTTCACAGAAGAACCAAGACCATCAGCGCTATACATGATAATGCCTCTTTTTCATTTTTAAAAGTACTAAAGGACACATGCTAATACAATTCAGCAGAAATAATTAGGTATATGTAGATGGGATACTGGCATTTATACTGGGCTGTAGGAGCACCATAGAAGGAGTTCTAGGTGTCATGGTTCAATTTGCTGCACTTTTATGATTTATCCATGGATTGCTACATCTGAGGTGGATGACTCACTTTTATTAATACAGTTGTGTATTGGATTTTCATTCAGTACCAGATAATTAACAAATACAAGAACCAGGAATATTTTTCTTTTCCAGCTAGAAAATACTGTAGAGGCTAGAAGGAAATCTCAATCACTCCAGTAGAATACTTCCAGACTTATGTTTGAAGCATCTCTTCTGAAGCTTTTCCTTCCGGTATAGCACATGATGCATGCTACCACTCAGTATCTTTTTAGATTTATGAACTTTTGCAAATATTAGATTATTCTGTTCATATTTTTCTGGAGTATTCTCTATATATGTGTGTGTGTGTGTGTATATATACATATTTATTTATTTATTATACTTTGTTGCATTCTCCCGCGTTAGCGAGGTAGCACAAGGAAACAGACGAAAGAATGGCCAAACCCACCCACATACACATGTATATACATACACGTCCACACACGCACATATACATACCTATGCATCTCAACATATACATATATATACACACACAGACATATATACATATGTACATAATTCATACTGTCTGCCCTTATTCATTCCTGTCGCCACCCCTCCACACATAAAATGAAAACCCCCTCCCTCCGCATGTGTGCGAGGTAGCACTAGGAAAAGACGACAAAGGCCGCATTCGTTCACACTCAGTCTCTAGTTGTCATGTATGATGCACTGAAACCACAGCTCTCTTTCCACATCTAGGCCCCACAAAACTTTCCATGGTTTACCCCAGACACTTCACATGCCCTGGTTCAATCCATTGACAGCATGTTGACCCCGGTATACCACATTGTTCCAGTTCACTCTATTCCTTGCGCGCCTTTCACCTTCCTGCATGTTCAGGCCCCAATCACTCAAAATCTTTTTCACTCCATCTTTCCACTTCCAATTTGTTCTCCCACTTCTCCTCGTTCCCTCCACCTCTGACACATACATCCTCTTTGTCAATCTTTCCTCACTCATTCTCTCCATGTGACCAAACCATTTCAAAACACCCTCTTCTGCTCTCTCAACCACACTCTTTTCATTACCACGTATCACTCTTACCCTTTCATTACTTACTTGATCAAACCACCTCACACCACATATTGTCCTCAAACATTGCATTTCCAGCACATCCACCCCCTTCTGCACATCTTTATCTATAGCCCATGCCTCGCAACCATATAACATTGTTGGAACCTTTATTCCTTCAAACATACCCATTTTTGCTTTCCAAGATAATGTTCTCGACCTCCACACATTTTTCAATGCTCCCAGAACTTTTGCCCCCTCCCCCACCCTATGATTCACTTCCACTTCCATGGTTCCATCCGCTGCCAAATCCACTCCCAGATATCTAAAACACTTTACTTCCTCCAGTTTTTCTCCATTCAAACTTACCTCCCAGTTGACTTGTCCCTCAACCCTACTGTACCTAATAACCTTGCTCTTATTCACATTTACTGTCAGCTTTCGTCTTTCACACACTTTACCAAACTCAGTCACCAGCTTCTGCAGTTTCTCACATGAATCAGCCACCAGCGCTGTATCATCAACGATCAACAACTGACTCACTTCCCAAGCTCTCTCATCCACAACAGACTGCATACTTGCCCCTCTTTCTAAAACTCTTGCATTCACCTCCCTAACAACCCCATCCATAAACAAATTAAACAACCTTGGAGACATCACGCACCCCAGCCGCAAACCAACATTCACTGAGAACCAATCTCTTTCCTCTCTTCCTACATGTACACATGCCTGACATCCTCGATAAAAACTTTTCACTGCTTCTAACAACTTACCTCCCACACCATATACTCTTAATACCTTCCACAGAGCATCTCTATCAACTCTATCATATGAGTTCTCCAGATCCATAAATGCTACATACAAATCCATTTGCTTTTCTAAGTATTTTTCACATACATTCTTCAAAGCAAACACCTGATCCACACATCCTCTACCACTTCTGAAACCACACTGCTTTTCCCCAATCTGATGCTGTGTACATGCCTTCACCCTCTCAATCAATACCCTCACATATAATTTCCCAGGAATACTCAACAAACTTACATCTCTGTAATTTGAGCACTCACTTTTACCCCTTTTGCCTTTGTACAGTGGCACTATGCAAGCATTCTGCCAGTCCTCAGGCACCTCACCATGAGTCATACATACATTAAATAACCTTACCTAACAGTCAACAATACTGTCACCCCTTTTTTAATAAATTCCACTGCAATACCATCCAAACCCGCTGCCTTGCTGGCTTTCATCTTCCGCAAAGCTTTTACTACCTCTTTTCTGTTTACCAAATCATTCTCCCTGACCCTCTCACTTTGCACACACCTCGACCAAAACACCCAATATCTACCACTCTATCATCAAACACATTTCTCCCCTAGCTGGGGATAGGGGAGAAAGAATAGTCCCTACGCATTCCCTGCGTGTCGTAGAAGGTGACTAAAGGGGATGGGAGAGGGGGGGTTAGAAACCCTCCCTTCCTTGTATCTTAACTTTCTAAAAGAGGAGACAGGAGAAGGAGTCATGCGGGGAGTGCTCATCCTCCTCGAGGACTCAGATTAGGGTATCTAAATGTGTGTGGATGTAACCAAGATGAGAAAAAAGGAGAGATAGTATGTTTGAGGAAAGGAACCTGGATGTTTTGGCTCTGAGTGAAATGAAGCTCAATGGTAAAGGGGAAGAGTGGTTTGGGAATGTCTTTGGAGTAAAGTCAGGGGTTAGGGATAGGACAAGAGCAAAGGAAGGAGTAGCACTACTCCTGAAGCAGGAGTTGTGGGAGTATGTGATAGAGTGTAAGAAAGTTAACTAGATTTATATGGGTAAAACTGAAACTATATGGAGAAAGATGGGTGATTATTGGTGCCTATGCAACTGGTCATGAGAAGAAAGATCATGAGAGGCAAGTGTTTTTTGGAGCAGCTGAGTGACTTTGTTAGCAGCTTTGATGCACGGGACCGTGTTATAGTGATGGGTGATTTGAATGCAAAGGTGAGTAATGTGGCAGTTGAGGGTATAATTGGTGTACATGGGGTGTTCATTGTTGTAAATGGAAAAGGTGAAGAGCTTGTAGATTTGTAATGAGATTGTTATACAAGTGAATTCCCAGTATTTCTTGCAGTCATTAAAAATCTGGCTTAAGGTAAGTATGTGGTGCTAGCTCATACTCATGGTGCATGGAAATACATTTGATGATATTGAAGAGTTTGTGAAAAGAATGGTGAACGATAAAAAGAAGAGAAAGTATTAATTTTTGATACAGTTTGTTTGTGGAGTATGCAAATGAGACAGTGGACAGTGGATCACGAGGACTGCACTGAATATTAGGTAAAAGATTTACTTATTAAAGTGGGATTTGTATCATTTCTTTTCATACGCCATTTATCCTTTCAGGAGCAGATATATGAAGATTTAGGGACTGATGTTGTGTCAAATGCTCTTCAAGGGTACAATGCCTGTGTCTTTGCATATGGACAGACAGGAAGTGGCAAGACCTTTACTATGATGGGATCTCAGGTTCGTAGTTCTTTTTCCTTATGGTTTGTTACTAAATCCTGTTTGTAATTATGACAGCTGATAAACTCTTCTGTATTCACAGCAGTTCAGCACCGTTAGAATCATATTTAAAAGAGTTGCTGTGTCTGGTTTTAGGAAAACAAGAGATAACATTTGAAATTGTTGATATATCATGTATTAAGAAAATCTTTCACAAAACTGTGACATTCAAATTTTTGATCTTGTAAAAAAAAACTGCAACAGTGAGTCTGTATCCCTTATTCCCTTTCCTTCTATACAGCAAGTTTTTATTTGCATGATCCTTACCACAAATTGCTGTCATAACACACACACATTTCCCCCACTGAGACACTTCTATTACCTTTCTTTTTTCAGCCTCTTTCTATTCAGCAAAATTTGAATTTTTCAGCCTCTCATGTCAGTTTGTGTTCAGCACCGTTAGAATCATATTTAAAAGAGTTGCTGTGTCTGTTTTTAGGAAAACAAGAGATAACATTTGAAATTGTTGATATATCATGTATTAAGAAAATCTTTCACAAAACTGCGACATTCAAATTTTTGATCTTGTAAAAAAAAACTGCAACAGTGAGTCTGTATCCCTTATTCCCTTTCCTTCTATACAGCAAGTTTTTATTTGCATGATCCTTACCACAAATTGCTGTCATAACACACACACATTTCCCCCACTGAGACACTTCTATTACCTTTCTTTTTTCAGCCTCTTTCTATTCAGCAAAATTTGAATTTTTCAGCCTCTCATGTCAGTTTGTGTTCAGCACCGTTAGAATCATATTTAAAAGAGTTGCTGTGTCTGTTTTTAGGAAAACAAGAGATAACATTTGAAATTGTTGATATGTCATGTATTAAGAAAATCTTTCACAAAACTGTGACATTCAAATTTTTGATCTTGTAAAAAAAAACTGCAACAGTGAGTCTGTATCCCTTATTCCCTTTCCTTCTATACAGCAAGTTTTTATTTGCATGATCCTTACCACAAATTGCTGTCATAACACACACACATTTCCCCCACTGAGACACTTCTATTACCTTTCTTTTTTCAGCCTCTTTCTATTCAGCAAAATTTGAATTTTTCAGCCTCTCATGTCAGTTTGTGTTTCATTTCCTTGATTTTGTTTGTGAAGCACTTTAAAGTCTCCTTAAGTTATTCATTTGTTTGTTTCTTTAGTGACCACACAACACAACAGTATTTGCTTTTCCTTATTATTTTATTTATTATACTTGATCTCTGTTTCCTGCATCAGTGAGGTGGTGCCAGGGAACAGATGAAGAACGACCCATCCACTCATGTACACATATATATACATAAACACCTGTACATGTTCATATACATACATATACATATCAACGTATACATACACAGACATATGCATAAATACACTTGTACATATTCATACTTGCTTGCTTTCAGTCCATTCCTGGCACTACCCACCCCACAGGAAACAGCATCACTGCCTCTGCTTCAGTGAGGTAGCACCAGGAAAACTGAGAAAAAAGGCAACATTTGTTCACACTCAGTCTTTCGCTGTCATTTGTAATGCACCGAAACCACAGCTCCCTATCCACATCCAGGTCCCACACACCTTTCCATGGTTTACCCCAGCTTTTTCACATGCCCTGGTTCAGTCCATTGACAGAACATCAACCCTGATATACCACATCGTTCCATTTCATTCTATTCCTTGCATGCTTCTTATGTATTCATTAGATATTGTCATTGGCAGTTACCTGTCCCTTGTAGTAAGAGGTCTCATCATCAATTGAGGTATTGGGACCAAAACTTTCAGAATGATGAGGGGTGTGCATGGGACAATGAATGGATTGATGTGGTGTATGGGTAAGGTGACATGGTGTTGATGTGCTTCACATAGAAAATTAGGTATAAATACAGCCTGCTTGAGTCTTGTATATAATGTGAAATGATATTCTAATACCGTTTAACTAAATGATACAGTTATTTACTTTCCCTACTGCAATTGAAATTTAGAATTTTTATATTTTAGGCACTTGACACACTTTATATCTTCTTTACTGTTAAAGCCAAGACATAAGATAAGGTTTTAGTCAAATTATATAGTGTCTTAAGGAGACTTAGATGTTCTTTAAGAATTAATGGATTATGTTATGCTAAACACTTACCAAAAATAACCAAACTACCATGAATGCACTTAATACTCTGTGGACACTTGCAGACATTCACCTGGCTTGCTTGTGCTTTGACAGTACATCTAGAAACTTGGAGCAATAATTAACAATTTGACTGCTTCTCTCTCTCTTTCATATAATTTAGGTTATTAGAATCAAGATTACATGGCTAGAATACTGTGCAGATCATAGTGAAATGATAGATTTTGAAGGTTGAATTATCATTTCATTGTATTTGGTTGATGATGGATTTTGAAATGCACAGTACTATGTATATGTATGATGAATTTTTTAACATTTTATGTGTAAGTCCTTTATTCACGCTGTTGCTTTAGAGACTCTTAGCACTATAGTTTTCTCTAGTTTTCTACATGTTTTTCATTGCATGATATTTGAAACTATGTTATAAACTAAATATCACATTGAAATAATTCCAGAACAGTCCGGGGCTCATTCCTAGAATATGCGAAGCTCTTTTTTCAAGTATGGCTGAAGGAAGGGAGGCTGGAACTACGTACAAGTAAGTCCTTTTCCATCAGTAGTGTATATTTATTTTGTTTAGAAATGCTGCTAAGGTATATACCTAAGGGTGCAGTTTGCAATGAGAAAAGTCTTTCTGCTTGAATTAGGTACATTTTTACAAGTAGAGTTCTCTGCCTTTCTTCCAGTGCATAGCTTTCTTTCAATATTAGTTGCTTCATTTTTTGTGTTAAAGACATATCTCTGACTAAAGCAGAGGTAAGAAGGCTAAGACATGGTTAAACAGTATTTAGAAAGTTATTAATTCGGTCATCGTGTGTGCATTCATGGTGTAAAAATCTTAGAGCACTATACCACATTGACTGGGAACCTGATCCAGCAGTAATGCATATAACTGTGTGTGAGACATATGTGTCATATTCATCTGGGGAAGATTTTTTGAAACATTTAGAATTAAATCCTGATCAGCTGCTTGTGTCTCACTGCTACCTCGCTACTCATCCCTTTTGTATAAGAGAGAGCTCACTCTCTTGTAGAAATTTAAGAAAGGTTTGGTATGCATGATCTTAAAAAACCTGTTGTCTCTTTGTGAATTTCTCCTTTGTAGAAAGTCATCCATTTGCTTTCTTATTAACTTTTCTAGTACCTTACAGACCATAATCATCAGGGAGACTGGTCTTCACTTCAGCATCTCTTCCCAGTCCCCTTTCTTTTAGTTAGGTATGATGTTTGCTGTTTTCCACCCCCTTGACACTTTAATCATCTTGAACAGTATTTCAAGATGTTGTGCAAGTTTGTAGGAGTATGTTTATTTAGATATAAAAGACAGTCTCTTTCAGCACTCTACTTATCACCACATGACGCTACCCCATCACCCCTTCACCCCACCAACCAGCATCCCTTCCCTCCATTGCCTTTTTCTCCAGCATCCCTCCTCCAATACTCCCTTCTTTAGCTGTCCTCCTACCTGAACACCTGTATTTGGTTAGCTGCCCCATTCCCATACATGTGTTGTAAGTCTACCGTGTTTCATAAGGTAAATAGTTTTTTAAATGTTTATTAAAGTATTCTGTTAGAGGACATTAAGCTCATGTGTGTATTTAATTGGTTCTCAAGTTACACTCCTCTGACCCAGGTAGCTGTCTTTTCTTTCTGCCTCACCCACATGTGGACTACTGGCATTCTGTCCACAAACAAGCAATCTCCTCTTGTTATATACAATGTGCTAGCCCTGACTTTTAGCAAAATGGTAGAAGCAATAGAAAGCAGTAGTAGGTAGTAACATTGAGGCAGGAGCATTAGGTAGAAGTAGTTGGTAAGAACATTAGGAAGGAGAATAAGGTAGAAGTACTCCATAGGAACATTAGGTAGGAGTCTCTGCAAACATTGCACTAGAGTTGCCCTTTGCCAGTGGCCTGTTAAGGATGAGGCTCTAAAGGCTAAGAAGTGGCACTGGAGTTCACTAGTTATGGAAACTGTTGTCATGGCCACCCCATTGAGGGAGTTCCATTTGAAACCAGGAGTCAGATACATGAATATAAATGTAGATATGGTAATGTAAATCCACTTCTGAAACTGTGTGGTTTCAGAAATGGTAGAGGATGTGTGGATCAGGTGTTTGCTTTGAAGAATGTATGTAAGAAATACTTGGAAAAATAAATAGATTTGTATGTAGCATTTATGGATCCGGAGAAGGCATATGATAGAGTTGATAGAGATGCTCTGTGGAAGGTATTAAGAGTATATGGTGTGGGAGGTAAGTTACTGGAAGCAGTGAAAAGTTTTTATCGAGTATGTAAGGCATGTGTACGAGTAGGAAGAGAGGAAAGTGATTGGTTCTCAGTGAATGTCAGTTTGCGGCAGGGATGCGTGATGTCTCCATGGTTGTTTGATTTGTTTATGGATGGGATTGTTAGGGAGGTGAATGCAAGAGTTTTGGAGAGAGGGGCAAGCGTGCAGTCTGTTGTGGATGAGAGGGCTTGGGAAGTGAGTCAGTTGTTGTTGGCTGATGATACAGCATTGGTGGCTGATTCGGGTGAGAAGCTGCAGAAGCTGGTGACTGAGTTTGGTAAAGTGGGTGAAAGAAGAAAGCTGAGAGTAAATGTGAATAAGAGCAAGGTTATTAGGTTCAGTAGGGTTGAGGGACAAGTCAATTGGGAGGTAAGTTTGAATGGAGAAAAACTGGAAGTGAAGTGTTTTAGATATCTAGGAGTGGATTTAGCAGCAGATGGAACCATGGAAGCAGAAGTGAGTCACAGGGTGGGTGATGTGGCAAAGGTTCTGGGAGCATTTAAGAATGTGTGGAAGGCGAGAATATTATCTGGGAGAGCAAAAATGGGTATGTTTGAAGGAATTGTGGTTCCAACGATGTTGTATGGTTGCGAGGTGTGGGCTATAGATAGGGTTGTGTGGAGGAGAGGGGATGTGTTGGAAATGAGATGTTTGAGGACAATATGTGGTGTGAGGTGGTTTGATCGAATAAGTAATGAAAGGATAAAAGAGATGTGTGGTAATAAAAAGATTGTAGTTTAGAGAGCAGAAGAGGGTGTATTGAAATGGTTTGTTCACATGGAGAGAATGAGTGAGGAAGGATTGACAAAGGGGATATATGTGTCAGAGGTGGAGGGAACGAGGAGAAGTGGAAGACCGAATTGGAGGTGGAAGGATGGAGTGAAAAAGATTTTGAGCAATTGGGGCCTGAACATGCAGGAGGATGAAAGGCGTGCAAGGAATAGAGTGAATTGGAATGATGTGGTATACCGGGTTTGATGTGCTGTCAGTGGATTGAACCAGGGTATGTGAAGCATCTAGGGTAAGCCATGGAAAGTTCTGTGGGCGCCTAGATGTGGACAGGGAGCTGTGGTTTCGATGCATTACAGATGACAGCTAGAGATTGAGTGTGAACGAATGTGGCCTTTGTTGTCTTTTCCTAGCGCTACCTCATGCCCATGCAAGGAGAGGGGGTGCCTATTTCATGTGTGGCAGGGTGGCAACGGGAATGGATGAAGGCAGCAACTATGAATATGTACATGTGTATATATGTATATGTCTGTTTATTGTTATCCCTGGGGATAGGGGAGAAAGAATACTTCCCACGTATTCCCTGCGTGTCGTAGAAGGCGACTAAAAGGGGAGGGAGCAGGGGGCTGGAAATCCTCCCCTCTTGTTTTTTTAATTTTCCAAAAGAAGGAACAGAGAAGGGGGCCAGGTGAGGATATTCCCTCAGAGGCCCAGTTCTGTGTTCTTAACGCTACCTTGCTAACGCGGGAAATGGCGAATAGTTTGAAAAGAAAGAAAAAATGTATATTATGTATACATTGAAACGTATAGGTATGTATATGTGCATATGTGGGCATTTATGTATATATATGTGTATGTGGGTGGGTTGGGCCATTCTTTCGTTTGTTTCCTTGCGCTTCCTCGCTAACGTGGGAGACAGCGACAAAGTTTAATAAAATAAGATAAAATAGTAATGTAAATACTGGATTCACCTTCAGTGCTCAAATGGATGAGGTTTGGTCCCAGTTGATTCACATGCATTAACCAGGACTTTTTACCATGGTGGTAGTGAAAAAATGGGATGCTCGGTTAGTGTCAGGAATGGATCCAATTTTTTGCTTATAACAGTAGGTCCACTTTGTGTGGATTCACTGTACACATATTTCTAGGGCCACTTTCCCCATCCCATATAATGGGCATAGTGATATAATTGTCTGAAATACTTTAAATATTCATGCCACCTCTGTCAGTTACCTTGCAGTGTTTTGACTATGTAAGACACCTATTGTGTACATTATTTTATATTTTAGATGTGTATCTATAATGTTTACATGTACAGCATGTTTTCTTTGGATCCTAGTCTCAGTAACACATTTTTGCATTTTACTTTGATTAGATTATTGACAATACTTCATTAATTTCCAACAGAGTTGAAGTTAGTTACTTAGAAATCTACAATGAAAGAGTGAAGGATTTGCTGAGACAAGGTGCTCACAACAGTACTCATTCCTTACGTGTTAGAGAACACCCTAAGCTTGGCCCATATGTTCAGGATCTCTCTTGCCATCTGGTCCATCAGTATCCTGATATACAGGTAGGAAAATGAATTACATCACAGAAGTTTGATTGTGTTAAAGCATGTAATAAGAATACCATTATGTCACAGTAGGGTTATTGGTTTTTAGGGTCAAATAATAAGTGTGCTTGTAGATACCAGAGGGAGTTTGTCAGGATTTCAGCACCTAGTATGAATATTGTCATTCATGATTTGCTTTCATATCAGATTTTGTGACTAGTGAACCTTCTTCATATGTAGGAAGATGCCAGCTCACAAAATGGGAAGCAATATTTCATGTTGAATGCATGTAACGTAGTGATATATTGAAAATCATTTGTGTGTCTTTATAGTTTTTATACATAAATCATGTCAGCTTTTCTCATTCAGAGTAGTATCTTCCTCAAATGTTTTATATGATAATCATCTTTATAACTTTAAAGAGTAAGACCTAACCACAATATTATAGCTCACAATAATTTTAGGGGATTATTTTCAAATGCACATTAATTTGGAAGAGGTGTGGAAATAGACTTTCACCTGTAAGATTCTATTGCAAAAAGGATGAAGAATCTAGGAATATCATCAGAAGAAGGGAAAAAAATTTGAAAAAGTAATATGAATACAGTAAATAAGTAGATTTTTTATATGGTGGCGGACATGACACAGGCAAAAACCTGCCTTAATCAGGGCCATCTCAGGGGTAATGAGAAAGAGAATGAAGGTCATCAACACACCCTTTTCAGCTCTCTGACTCTTACTTTTTCAATACAACATTTCTTGTTACCCGATCATTTCTTAGTCAATCAGCCTACTTCACACCACATAATTGTCATATTGTCACTATCTTTTTAAGAAATTTGAATGCATTACCATCCATTCCAGTTGCCTTCCACATTTCAGCTCAAGCAAGGCTTTCACCACCTTTTCCCTTTTCACAAGACCATTTCATATGGACAAAGATTTCTTGAATATTGAATATAAACTTATGCTTTAACCTTATGGTGTTTTTTATTTTTTTAAATGGTATAAATGTGCTCACTTCAGAAAAAAATCCTTGCAGGAGTTGATGAGAAGGGGTAATTCACATCGGACAACTGCGAGTACCCACATGAATGACACAAGTTCCAGGAGCCATGCAATATTTACTGTTACCTTCATTCAAGCTAAACTCTTGTCAGACACTCCTTTAGAGACTAGATCTAAGATTCATCTTGTTGATTTAGCTGGCAGGTAAGTTACCTTTTGTAAATCTAGTGTAATGACTATTTAAGTTATAGTGCAATGGTGTCCATTCTGATAGATTAATTTGACTTTGATGTAGAGAAGATTGTACTACAGGTACACCACTGATTTTCCGGCACTCTTGGTTCCAAAGCTTTGCCGAATTAACCATTTTGTGGGACCAGCCGTGGTCATGTAATAACAATTCATCAACACACCTCTAACCCACTGATTATACTTCTCCCATGTGTCTAAAGTATACCATGGACTGTTAGAAACTTTTTTTTTTTTTTTTTTTTTTTTATACTTTGTCGCTGTCTCCCGCGTTTGCGAGGTAGCGCAAGGAAACAGACGAAAGAAATGGCCCAACCCCCCCCCCCCCATACACATGTACATACACACGTCCACACACGCAAATATACATACCTACACAGCTTTCCATGGTTTACCCCAGACGCTTCACATGCCTTGCTTCAATCCACTGACAGCACGTCAACCCCTGTATACCACATGACTCCAATTCACTCTATTTCTTGCCCTCCTTTCACCCTCCTGCATGTTCAGGCCCCGATCACACAAAATCTTTTTCACTCCATCTTTCCACCTCCAATTTGGTCTCCCTCTTCTCCTCGTTCCCTCCACCTCCGACACATATATCCTCTTGGTCAATCTCTCCTCACTCATTCTCTCCATGTGCCCAAACCATTTCAAAACACCCTCTTCTGCTCTCTCGACCACGCTCTTTTTATTTCCACACATCTCTCTTACCCTTACGTTACTTACTCGATCAAACCACCTCACACCACACATTGTCCTCAAACATCTCATTTCCAGCACATCCATCCTCCTGCGCACATCTCTATCCATAGCCCACGCCTCGCAACCATACAGCATTGTTGGAACCACTATTCCCTCAAACATACCCATTTTTGCTTTCCGAGATAATGTTCTCGACTTCCACACATTTTTCAAGGCTCCCAAAATTTTCGCCCCCTCCCCCACCCTATGATCCACTTCCGCTTCCATGGTTCCATCCGCTGACAGATCCACTCCCAGATATCTAAAACACTTCACTTCCTCCAGTTTTTCTCCATTCAAACTCACCTCCCAATTGACTTGACCCTCACCCCTACTGTACCTAATAACCTTGCTCTTATTTACATTTACTCTCAACTTTCTTCTTCCACACACTTTACCAAACTCAGTCACCAGCTTCTGCAGTTTCTCACATGAATCAGCCACCAGCGCTGTATCATCAGCGAACAACAATTGACTCACTTCCCAAGCTCTCTCATCCCCAACAGACTTCATACTTGCCCCTCTTTCCAGGACTCTTGCATTTACCTCCTTTACAACCCCATCCATAAACAAATTAAACAACCATGGAGACATCACACACCCCTGCCGCAAACCTACATTCACTGAGAACCAATCACTTTCCTCTCTTCCTACACGTACACATGCCTTACATCCTCGATAAAAACTTTTCACTGCTTCTAACAACTTGCCTCCCACACCATATATTCTTAATACCTTCCACAGAGCATCTCTATCAACTCTATCATATGCCTTCTCCAGATCCATAAATGCTACATACAAATCCATTTGCTTTTCTAAGTATTTCTCACATACATTCTTCAAAGCAAACACCTGATCCACACATCCTCTACCACTTCTGAAACTTAAATTAAACAAATATTAAATGTAAATCAAATAGATAAATGAAATACATTATACACCTGCTCAGGACTGAGGTGCTCATCAGCTACGAGTTTCGCAAATTCGTCCACATACTCGGCAGCTCTTTCGTGGTTTGCAGACCACTTTTCTTCACACACTGTATTCATGGAAATTCCATGACGTTTCTTGAATCTTTGAAGCCATCCTTCACTATAGTCACACTCATGTAATTTTAGTTCTTTATGGAACAGCTTAGCCTGGTACATTATCATGCTACCAAACAAGTTCACTTTATCACTCTGACACTGTCGAAGCCACTCCAATATCACTTGATAGTCCTCAGTACTCTTACCATCTTTCATAATTTTTCTAATCGTCATTTGCTTCTTGGAATCACTGTCTGCATAGAATTTCAATATTTTCTCCCTTTGCTTCTTTATATCATAAACAGGTGTTGAACCAGAATCGTCATTTGCTTCTTGGAATCACTGTCTGCATAGAATTTCAATATTTTCTCCCTTTGCTTCTTTATATCATAAACAGGTGTTGAACCAGTACTGTAGATGTCACACAGCTTATGCACCGAAACACCACGATCCATTTTTTCAGCAGTTCTACTTTATCTTGTATCAATATGGAGTGGTGTTTACGTTTGACACCACGACTGACATTCTCATATGTCTTAGAAGCCATAACTAGGGTTAGATTTAAGCAAAATAATCTAAGAATCTCTCAGAATTGCGGTATCACCACCAACAAGTGAGATGTAAAGAATGTAAGTAAGCGCACCCTACACACAACACCATCTGTGGCCGTCCAGTAAACTCGTCTGGTGGCTGTGGTAATTTCAAGTTCCTCACGTAATTTTGTCCGTATTAAAGGAGGTGCTAAACTATCAGTTGCTGGAAAATCGGTGTGTACCTGTACTTGCAAAACTTTTTCTGACTTCTTTTCTTTATAGCAAGATAAATATACATATTTCTCTTTTGCCACTTTGTCCCATGAGCAACTAGACATATCACCACAAGTGAAAAGTTGCTTATGGCAAAGCTACATCTTTGGGAGTACAAGTGAAAAGACGCTTATGGCAAGGCTATATCTTTGGGAGTACAGTCTCATCAAAAACTTGTCATTATAAAGGTATCTATCATTACCCTGCTACTGGAAGCAGCAAAGCTTTGGAATTGCAGGAGTTCCTACAAAAATGTCGTGGGTAATGTCAGGGATCATGGGCAATAATAGATGAATAAGGTTTCATGATTGATCGCTGTTTCTTACATTAGCGGGTAGCACCAGGAATAGAAGAAGAAAGGCCACATCTTCTCATATTATTCTCTAGCTGTCATTTGTAATATACTGGAACCACAACCGGGCTTCACAGTACTTTCCATTGTTTGCCCTGGATGCTTCACATGACCTGGTTCAGTCCATTGACAGAATGTCGACGCCAGTATATCGCATTATTCCAATTCACTTTATCTCATGCATGCCTTTCACCCTTCTGCATTTTCAGGCCATGATCACTTAGAATTTTTTCACTCTATCCTTTCATCTCCAGTTTGGTCCCTCTGCTCTCCTTGTTCCCTCCACTTCTGACACATTTAGATATTTTTATTTTATAAGGAATAGAGTGAATTGGAAAGATGTGGTATACCTGGGTCGACGTGCTGTCAATGGACTGAACATGGCATTTGAAGCATCTGGGGTAAACCATGGAAACGTCTGTGGGGCCGGGATGTGGATGGGAGCTGTGGTTTCGGTGCATTACACATGACAGCTAGAGACTGAGTGTGAATGAATGTGCCCTTTTTTGTCTATTTTCCTGGTGCTACCTCACTGAAGCAGGGGGTAGAGATGCTTTTCCTGTCTGGCAGGGTAGCACCGGGAATGGATGAAGGCAAGCAAGTATGTATATGTACATTTGTATATATGTATATGTCTGTGTATATGTTGATATGTGTATGTATGTATATGTGCATGTATAGATGTTTATGTATATATATGTGTATATGAGTGGATGGGCTGTTCTTTGTCTGTTTCCTGATGCTACCTTGCTGACATGGGAAACATCGATTAAGTATTATATAATAATATATGTAAATATTCACCATTCCCTGCGGTAATGAGGTAGTAAAAGGAACGTATGACTGAGCCTTTGCAGAAAATATCCTCATTTTTGTGCCGTCTGTATGTTTTGGAAAAGTAAGCTTGGGGGGGGTGGATATCCAGCCCCACCCCCGCTTTCACCCCATTTAGTTACCTTCTACAACATGCAGAGAATACATGGGCAGTATTCTTACTCCCCTAGCCCAGGGATAACATGTCAAGGGACTGAACCAGGGAATGTGAGACATCTGGGATAATCCATGGAAAGGTCTGTGGGGCCTGGATGTGGATAGGAGCTGTGGTTTCAGTGGATTACACATGACAGCTAGAGACTGAGTTTGAACGAATGTGGCCTTTTTTTGTCTGTTTTCCTGGTGTTACCTCACTGAAGCAGGAGGTAGCAATGCTTTTCTTGTGGGGCAGGGTAGCATTGGGAATGGATGAAGGAAAGCAAGTATGAATATGTACATTTGTATATATGTATATTTCTGTGTATGTGTATGTTTTTGTGTATATGTTAATATGTGTATATATGTATATGGGCATGTATGGGCATTTATGTATATATATGTGTATGTGAGTGGATGGGCCGTTCTTCATCTGTTTTCTGTTGCTCCCTCGCTGACACAGGAGACATAATGTCATCAGACTGAACCAGGGTATGTGAAACGTCTGGGGTAAACCATGGAAAGGTCTTTAGGGCCTGGATGTGGATTGGGAGCTGTGGTTTCGATACATTACACATGACAGCTAGAGACTGAGTGTGAATGAATGTGGCCTTTTTTGTCTGTTCTCCTGGCACTACCTCACTGACGCAGGGTGTGGCGATGCTGTTTCCTGTGGGATGGGGTATGTATATGTGTCTGTATGTAGGAGATAGCAGTAAGTTATAATCTCTTCTTGTCATACATAACACTTGACAATACTTAACTTACACAACCATCCTTCGACAACACTAAACTCACACAACCATCCTTCGACAACACTAAACTCACACAACTATTCTTTGTAACTCCAGATTTTCCTGTAGTGAGCATAGTGCACTAAACCTGCCTTTTAGTAAAATGGTGCAAGCAACAGAGGGAAGTAGTATGTAGGAACACTTGAGCAGGAAAATTAGGTAGAAACATTAGGTGGAGGTAGTAGGTAGGAACATTAGGCAAGAGCCTTAGCATTAGTCATAGATACAGATAGATAGATTAGGTAATCATATGCAGTAGGGACATTAGGTAGGAGCCTCAGGAAACACTGTTAGAGTTGCCCTCTGCCAGTGGGCTGTTAAGGGTGGGGCACTAAAGGCTAAGAAATGGCACTGGAGTTCACTAGGTATGGAGACTATTGCCATGGCCACCCCCTTAAGGGAATCCCATATGGGAACAGATAGCAAGTTAGTAAACATATTTTGGTTGGGATCAGGTTAAAAAGCAAATGTAAGAGAAGTAAGTATAAAACTACTGTAGGGCTAGAAGAAAGAATACAAGAAAAGTTAAGCTAAAGGGGGCATTGTTAAATCCAACGAGGGTCTCTGAATTGTTATAAACAATAGAAACTGATTGAAAGAGATGGCTGTAAAGCATATTTTAGTACAGTATTTGTTTGTAGAAGTTCAGTGTTTTTGATAATTTGCACTTTGAAAAGGATCTGATTGTGATGTATGTTTTTTTATTTTTTTTTATTTTTTTTTTTTATACTTTGTCACTGTCTCCTGCGTTTGCAAGGTAGCGCAAGGAAACAGACGAAAGAAATGGCCCAACCCCCCCCCCCATACACATGTATATACATACGTCCACACACGCAAATATACATACCTACACAGCTTTCCATGGTTTACCCCAGACGCTTCACATGCCCCGATTCAATCCACTGACAGCACGTCAACCCCGGTATACCACATTGCTCCAATTCACTCTATTCCTTGCCCTCCTTTCACCCTCCTGCATGTTCAGGCCCCGATCACACAAAATCCTTTTCACTCCATCCTTCCACCTCCAATTTGGTCTCCCTCTTCTCCTTGTTCCCTCCACCTCCGACACATATATCTTCTTGGTCAATCTCTCCTCACTCATCCTCTCCATGTGCCCAAACCACTTCAAAACACCCTCTTCTGCTCTCTCAACCACGCTCTTTTTATTACCACACATCTCTCTTACCCTTACGTTACTCACTCGATCAAACCACCTCACACCACACATTGTCCTCAAACATCTCATTTCCAGCACATCCATCCTCCTGTGCACAACTCTATCCATAGCCCACGCCTCGCAACCATACAACATTGTTGGAACCACTATTCCTTCAAACATACCCATTTTTGCTTTCCGAGATAATGTTCTCGACTTCCACACATTCTTCAAGGCCCCCAGGATTTTCGCCCCCTCCCCCACCCTATGATCCACTTCCGCTTCCATGGTTCCATCTGCTGCCAGATCCACTCCCAGATATCTAAAACACTTCACTTCCTCCGGTTTTTCTCCATTCAAACTCACCTCCCAATTGACTTGACCCTCAACCCTACTGTACCTAATAACCTTGCTCTTATTCACATTTACTCTTAACTTTCTTCTTCCACACACTTTTCCAAACTCAGTCACCAGCTTCTGCAGTTTCTCACATGAATCAGCCACCAGCGCTGTATCATCAGCGAACAACAACTGACTCACTTCCCAGGCTCTCTCATCCCCAACAGACTTCATACTTGCCCCTCTTTCCAAAACTCTTGCATTTACCTCCCTAACAACCCCATCCATAAACAAATTAAACAACCATGGAGACATCACACACCCCTGCAGCAAACCGACATTCACTGAGAACCAATCACTTTCCTCTCTTCCTACACGTACACATGCCTTACATCCTCGATAAAAACTTGTATGTATGTAGAGACAGTAATTCAAAAGCCAGCTTTCGGGAACTTTTCTTTAATTGGCTTACTTTTTGTTACTGGACCATTTGGGTATTCGCATCATTACTTTTAAAAGGATCCAGTTGTGATGTATGGAGAGACACTAATTCAAAAGCCACCTTTTGGGAACTTTCTTTAATTGGCTAACTTACTTTTTGTTACTTGACCATTTGGTTATTTGCATCATTACTGTTTTTTATGTAGAGTTTTTCTATTTTGTATTCCTTTCCTTTCATTCAGAGGAGATAGATGTAAACAGTCTGTTACATACAATTTTATCATATTGCACCTAATGAATTGATGCTTTTATAGTGAAAGAGCAGATGCAACAGGAGCAACTGGACAGAGGCTTAAAGAAGGAGCACACATTAACAAATCTTTAGTGACTCTGGGCTCAGTCATCAGTGCTTTAGCAGAACAGGCAGCAAAGGCGACTTCAGGCAAGAATGTTTTCATCCCCTATCGAGATTCAGTTCTCACCTGGTTATTGAAAGACTCACTTGGTGGCAACTCTAAAACTATCATGATTGCAAGTAAGTTTAGATTATTATTGCATTTTTTTGGTGCATTTGGCTTAGTTATTGCTGTTGCAGTCTTTCTCTTGTAATTACTCTGTAGATTTTGCCCTCTCATAAACCATCATCTAGGTAAGCTTTTGATTTGTTTTTGATGTACTCCCAGTGAGTAAGTTGTCTTTACAAATGGTTCAGTGAACTTCAAAATAAACACTGATTTTTGTTGTCCCAGTAGGGTTAGTAAGCATGGATCCAAAGCACATTTCTTAATAATTATGGTAGTTTCTCTGTTGGATAATTACTCTTGAAATGAAGGATAAACAAGGTGCATTATAATTGTTTACAAATGGTATACTTTACCTTGTATACTTTGTTTTATGAATATTGAGAAATATATTACCTGCCTCAGGAGATGAGTTTCCATATCGAAATATGACAAATCACTTGGAGTCTTTATTTTTATGAATATTGAGAAATATAGTACCTGCCTTAGGAGATGAGTTTCCATATTGGAATATGACAAATCACTTGGAGTCTTTATTTTTATTCTTCATGTTTTTTCATGTGTACTTAAAATGCACATTTTAACATCCTAAAGAAACTTTTATTATGACAAATTTCAGGAAAAGTAACTAGAGTTCTGTGTATTACCATAAAAGGAATGCAGAACATCCAGAATGAGGTGAGACACAAGAAAATTTGTCAAAATCCTTTGTCCATTGTTTCATTGTCCATCACAAAAATGTAAGGATTTTTTTTCTTTGGATGTGCCGTTGGATAGTTTCACTGAATTTTTTCTAAATCCTTGTCCAGATATCAAAACCGGTATTACAGTTTTAACCTATTATATCCTCGAAGTGGTAACGAACAAATTTTCTTGAATTTAATCGTTTATACTTTGTACTGACATTTGTTTATGGGATCCTCTTTTCCATATTTTTTGGCACATTTATTAAACTCAAAAATCTACTTGCAGCTGGCTGAGTACCTAGCCATGAGCACTTGCTTTTTCATTTTAGACAGAGTTTTTGATAATTCCAATTATTGAATCAGCTATTGCCAGAGACAATCAGAGATTGACTTGCAAAGGCAGTGATCAATTCTTCCACCACCCTGTCCACAAACAGATTAAAATGTCATGTTAGCATCACACATTGATGCAGATCCACCTTTAGTGGGAGCCACTCATCCTCCTTCCTTTCTACTTGCAGACATGCTTCACTCTCCAGATAAAAACTCCTCACAGCTTTTATTGACTTTCCTTTTACTGATAATGATGATGATAATAGTAATAGTAATAATAGTGTCATAAAAATAATCATAATTATTATGGAGATATCTCACCAAGGTGTGCTAAAATGGTTTGGACATATAGAGAGGATGAGTAAAGAATGACTGAGAGGCTTTACATGTCAGGTAGAGGGAGAAGGGGAGACTAAAGTAGATGTGGAAGGTGGAGTGAAGCTAACATGGTCTGAACTTAAGGAGAGTGAGAGGCAGGCATGAGATAGTATGAATTGTAGGGATGTGAAATATGAGAGATCGTTTGCTATTGATTGGCTGAAGCAGGGTATATGAAGTGGTCATGGGAAACCATGGAATGGTCTACAGAGCCTGGCGGTGGATAATTGGCTTTGGTTTTGTTGCATTATATATTTCAGCCAGAGAATGGATGTGAGCAAATGAGGCCATTGTTCACCTGTGCTAAGGTGATTTGGTTGAACAGGTATGAAAAATATAATTATCCCTTGGGATAGGAGAGAAAGAATGCTAGCCATGTTCCTGCTACATGTTGTACAAAGTGGCTAAGAAGAGTAGGAGGGGAATGCTGGAAATCCTCTCCTCCTGTATCATTACTTTCTAGAAGTGGGAGTAGAAAAAAAGAGCTTACTGAAGATTTATTTTTTAATCCTTGCATTGTCCAGGACCTCATGTGAGGAATTGATGAGGGTTGCTATGGACCTTACATCAGTATTTTATCGTTCTTGCCTTCATTTGAATTCCCAGCTGATACATGGTTCCTCCGTCTCTCCATAGATATCACTAGCAGCCAACTACCACAGCTGGAAAAAATATCATACTTCTCAGTCACACATATCATCGAAGAGAGTACACATATGTCATGTTGTTGCGATGCTAGATATGCACACCATTTTTAGAATATAAGTAACAATTTCTTTTGTATTAATGTTTATGTGCATTTGAGAATGAATTACTTCTCATGTATTCATGTAAATGTAGGTCTGCCTGTGTACATTAATGCATTGATATTGTGTGATATATAGAAAGAATTATGCAGTATGTGAAAAATATGTAAATGATAGGCAGGGGAGGTGCAAAATCTCATAGTGGAAACAAGAAGAAGCAGCAAAACGAGGATTTTTCCTCAGTGGTTCAGTTCCTGATACTGCTCTTCCTTGCTAAGGCAGGAGAGTTATGCATGTATAAAAATGATAGTTTTGTAGGACATCTTTTTGCTCTTCCTGTTTTGTCATATTATTGATATGCATTTTTTTACAAGCTATATCTCCTGCTGATGTGAATTATGGTGAAACGCTCAGTACACTGAGATATGCCAACCGGGCCAAGAATATAATCAACAAACCAACAATCAATGAAGATCCTAATGTGAAACTTATTAGAGAACTGCGAGAAGAAATCCTTCATCTCAAGTCTATGCTCAAAGAAACTCAAGTCATTGGGCCCGAGGTGAGGATAACCAACAAATAATGTTTTTGAATGACAGATAATATAGTCTTGTGACTTGATATAGTAAAGCCTTGAAGATTTGCTTTTGATTTTGTGAAAATCATGTACAAATTTTTCAAGAATATGATTACTGTATTTACTTGTAATTGGCAAAACAATTGATGTTTGGAGTAGTGAAATGTTAATAGGTATAATTTTGTGGTAAGTTGTTCTTAGGCTAAGTTCCTGCCTGTTTATTCCATACTTAAGAGTTAGGTATGGAAGATTAAGGCTGAGGGATGAAAACAACAATTCTAATGTGTTTTGTATGCTCATAAAACATTTCACATGAAGATTGGATTTTCAGGAACATAACTGTTTCATTATACCGGAGACGGCTGTAGAAGGTTGAATGTGAGTTATGACTCAGTGAGGATGTAATTGAAACATAAGGCCTGTTTTCATGGAGGCTTTACCAGAAACGTGTCAATATCATGACATATGGAGGAGATAAGATTTAACTTGAATTGTTTACTTATGTAAGTTGAAGACAGATAAGAAATATATTGATAGATAGTGTGTTGATTTTGAATTCAAGCTTAAGATTGCCAGGGACAAGGTGAGATTTACTTAAGGATGATCTCACGTATGATGTTAATTGCTTGCTCAGGATTTTCTTAGGGAAAATCCTTAAAAAGGGTAAAGGATTATGTGCAACATATGAAAAATCTTTTCACACGTGTCAAATTTTGAAAAAAATGACTTTATTATCAACAGGCAAACAGTGAAACAGGCAACATAATAGCTACTCTTAGTCAGAAACAAGCCAAGGAGAAGGAGCTAACAGATCAATGGACTGAGAGGTGGAGTGAGACCCATACTATACTGCAGGAGCAGAAAACTCTTGGCCTTCGCAAAGCTGGTATGGAGATGCATATTTTATTCTAGATTGTTATTTGACTGATCATTTGTATGAGGAGTAATTGTAAAAAGATAGTATATTTTTATGAAATTTAGATTGTACAAAGATGTTAAAAGTAATAAAAAAATTATAACTTGTCAAAGAAGTGCATAAATTGTATTATTTCATTACTTGTACTTGAAGGAGGGAAGGAAGAGGATACAAGTGCAGGGGCCTATAGCAAAGATGGAGGTAAGAAGGGCAATAGTGAGGCTGAAGGTAAGAAAGGCACCTGGAGTGGATGGGATTATGGCTGAAATGCTGAAGTATGGAGGAGAAAGCATGATAGAGTGGATGCAACTTAGATGTAATTTAGCATGGAACCAGAAGGTTGTGCCTGAGGATTGGGTGAAAGCTATTATTGTTCCTTTATTCAAAGAAAAAGGTGCAGGGATGTATGTAGAAATTATAGGGGAATAAGTCTGTTAAGATATCCCTGGGGATAGAGGAGAAAGAATACTTCCCACATATTCCTTGCATGTCGTAGAAGGTGGCTAAATGAGGAGGGAGTAACAGCAAAGGAAAAAACATTATACAACAAGTAAGATATATGATGAGTAGAGGAGTGGCACTCAAAGAAAGCAACATAATCCAATAAACAAGTCTGGTAAGTACTACATTTTAACCTTGCCATTATGGCAAAATATCGTAGTTATCTGTAGTCAAGTAGGTACCCCTACAAGCACCACCTCCCCATTGCCACCACTGCCACCCTCATTACCAGAAACTAATCATTTGCCACCTCCTTTATCACCACCACTATTATCATTTCTGCCACCTTGCTCTATACTTGCTGTATCATGTATCATTTGTATTGTTTGGAATGATATATGGGCAATATATTTGAGCAGCAGTACCCTCAGGTTAAATATGACATCACTCAGAAACGTATCTCAATATTCAGAATCCTTTTTTTTTTATTTGCATGTTTTAATATTGAACTCATAATTTTTGTTTCTTATAGGACATGGTGTAGTTCTGGACTCTGAGAGACCCCATCTTGTGTTGATAGATGACAATGTGCTAACCACTGGTGTTACCCTCTATCACCTCAATGATGGTATCACGACAATTGGTTCTCTCTCTACACAAGATATTAGGTTAGAGGTATGGATCTCAGACATGTCATATTGTTTAATATACTAAGTAAGAGACTGTCAAGAAGCAACCATTATTTGCTCTGTAGAATAAATAAAGATGTTCCTAAGTGAATAATGTTCAGCTGATGCTAAGTACAGTGAAGGTTTTGAAGTGTTTATTTTTTATTGAAACTTTTTTGAAGTAACAAATACAATTGTTTTATTCCACAAAATTGGAGGTTAGGTGAATAGTGTTTAGCTGATGCTAAGTACGGTCAAGATTTTGAATTGCCTACTTTTTATTTATAACTTTTTTGAAGTAACAAATACAATTGTTTTATTCCACAGAGTTAAAGGTTAGGTCCTACATTAGTATGAAGAGATTTTCATTCCTCTGTGCTGCAAAGCAGAGTAGCATATTGGTTTACCAATATTCATGTATATAATTGCTTATTTGGATAGTATCGCACTTGTGAGGATTCATCTCTTCAGCTTTCTGTATCATACAACTTTCTAATCTTTTGTATGCTGCCAGCATCCACAGTTTCATCGTTTATTTTTCCCATTCATCCTCTCTTCTTATACTTTAAATGCTTCTCAACATCTTTTTCTGACAAGTTTCTTGCCTGATTTCATGTTATAGCTTCCAATATTGACATAATTAAAGTGAATTAACTCATTCACCACAACCAGGACATTTTTTTTTTTTTTTTTTTTGCTTTGTCGCTGTCTCCCGCGTTTGCGAGGTAGCGCAAGGAAACAGACGAAAGAAATGGCCCAACCCACCCCCATACACATGTATATACATACGTCCACACACGCAAATATACATACCTACACAGCTTTCCATGGTTTACCCCAGACGCTTCACATGCCCTGATTCAATCCACTGACAGCATGTCAACCCCGGTATACCACATCGATCCAATTCACTCTATTCCTTGCCCTCCTTTCACCCTCCTGCATGTTCAGGCCCCGATCACTCAAAATCTTTTTCACTCCATCTTTCCACCTCCAATTTGGTCTCCCACTTCTCCTCGTTCCCTCCACCTCCGACACATATATCCTCTTGGTCAATCTTTCCTCACTCATTCTCTCCATGTGCCCAAACCATTTCAAAACACCCTCTTCTGCTCTCTCAACCATGCTCTTTTTATTTCCACACATCTCTCTTACCCTTACGTTACTTACTCGATCAAACCACCTCACACCACACATCGTCCTCAAACATCTCATTTCCAGCACATCCATCCTCCTGCGCACAACTCTATCCATAGCCCACACCTCGCAACCATACAACATTGTTGGAACCACTATTCCTTCAAACATACCCATTTTTGCTTTCCAAGATAATGTTCTCGACTTCCACACATTCTTCAAGGCTCCCAGAAATTTTCACCCCCTCCCCCACCCTATGATCCACTTCCGCTTCCATGGTTCCATCCGCTGCCAGATCCACTCCCAGATATCTAAAACATTTTACTTCCTCCAGTTTTTCTCCATTCAAACTTACCTCCCAATTGACTTGACCCTCAACCCTACTGTACCTTGCTCTTATTCACATTTACTCTTAACTTTCTTCTTTCACACACTTTACCAAACTCAGTCACCAGCTTCTGCAGTTTCTCACATGAATCAGCCACCAGCGCTGTATCATCAGCGAACAACAACTGACTCACTTCCCAAGCTCTCTCATCCCCAACAGACTTCATACTTGCCCCTCTTTCCAAAACTCTTGCATTCACCTCCCTAACAACCCCATCCATAAACAAATTAAACAACCATGGAGACATCACACACCCTGCCGCAAACCTACATTCACTGAGAACCAGTCACTTTCCTCTCTTCCTACACGTACACATGCCTCGATAAAAACTTTTCACTGCTTCTAACAACTTTCCTCCCACACCATATATTCTTAATACCTTCCACAGAGCATCTCTATCAACTCTATCATATGCCTTCTCCAGATCCATAAATGCTACATACAAATCCATTTGCTTTTCTAAGTATTTCTCACATACATTCTTCAAAGCAAACCAGGACATATATCCCTTTATTTTTTCACTTAATCTGGGGTTGTATACCTTGTAGATTCTTGAATTTCTTGCTTGAGCCTCAAGGCAAGATATACAACCATTAATGCTTGTAGTGGCATCCCATGCATTATTACCAGACTTTGGAGCCTAAATTTTTTCCATTTATTGGTCTGTATAAGTGAATATGCTGAGGAAACTTGTATGAGATCTGTCCTTTCATGTTTTATGATAATTTGTAAAAAATGACAACTCTTACAAGATTGTAGATGTTACCAATGGAAAACCTGAGTAATCATACTTGTTTGTGATAAAAACATCTCTGAAAATATGACACTTCTCATTATGTAAGCATGAGATTACTCTTGGAGTACTGCTTATGCTTAGCAATGGGACAACATAAGTTAAAGGGCACATTGAACACATAAAAAATGTGTCGCCAACATAAGTTGTATGATAGACTTATGGAGATAAGTGTATAGGATACTTAAGTATGCCCATACACAGAATGTGCATTGGATACTAGGGCTGCTGTAGTGAGAGGTTTAAGAATTCAAAGATTCTGACCAAGTCAACCTTACTCTTCTTTCTTCAATGATGAACAAATTTAAAGCTTTTAAATTCTTACTGCACTACAGCTCTCACAATTCTGAGACCATCATATTGCCTTCTTCTGGACCTTTTCTATAGTTCTTTATATTTAAAAGTGCAGTGAACAAATTTGAGAAGTATATTATAGGTTTGGTCTGATGTAGGATGTGAACAGTTTGCTGAATATTTCCATGTCTATGTACTTGAATGTGTTTCTGATACTTGTCAGCAGTCATTTTGTCTCCTTTACTGTTCTTTTAAGGTAGAGCTAAGGTGACAGGTTAGGTACATTGTTGTCTCCCAAGTCCCTCTACGTCCATATTCCTTCAGCTCATTTTCTAATCACATCAAGGACTTCTTTTACTATACCTCATCCTTATTACTTTGCATTTACATGACTTGAATTTCAACCATGTACTCTTCCTCATCCATGAGTGCATCTGTGTTTTCATCCTATTCATCTATATATCTCATACCAGGAGATTGGATTTAGATTAACCCTTTGGCAGTGGAACATAATATCCAGTTGTATTACTGTATTACAGCACCTGAATAACCCATATACACCAATTATACCCTCAACTCCCACGTTACTTACCTTTGCATTTAAGTCACCCATCACAAATACCGGTCTTGAACACCAAAGCTGCTGACATACTGAAAAAAGACTGGTGATTGGGAATACCTGGTTTAAAAAGAGATTACACAAGTATATGTATGTGAGTAGGAGAGATGGTCAAAGGGCATTATTAGATTACTAGATAGGCATGTTAATGAGAGACTTTTGGATGTTAATGTGCTTAGAGGGGCAGCTGGTGGGATATCTGATTACTGTCTTGTGGAGGCAAAGGTGAAGATTTGTAGAGGTTTTTAGAAAAGAGAGAATGTTGGGGAGAAGAGAGTGGTGAGATAAAGTAAGCTTGGAAAGGAGATATGTTTGAGAAAGTACCAGGAGAGATTAGTGTAGAATGGCTAAAGGCAGGAGTGGGTGAGGAATGGGATGTATTTAGGGAAGCAGTCCTCGAGGCCTGAATGTGCAGGAGCGTATAGGGCATGTCTTAGATAGAGTGGATTGGAGTGCTTTGGTATACAGGGGGCAACAACCATGGTATCAAAAACTTTTGCTTCATATGTTTTTAATGAAATACATAGTAAATACCCTGAAGTCTGCTATCTGACTCAGAGGGAGTTACTCTTTCTCCTGATTATATCAAGAAAATCCCTTGTGGCACATTATGAGAAATAGCCACGAGCTGGTATAAATGGTCTATGAGGATGCATGCATTTAATCAATCTTCTTTCTATGATATTAGGTTGATATATAGGAGATAACTGGATAAGTTTTATATTTCATTTCATCAATTCCTGCAGGGTGGGGAGGTACTAGAGGAGCATTGCACAATCAAGCTACATGATGGAGCAGCAACATTGGAGTCTAAGCCTGATGCCCAGTGTTGGGTTAATTCTCAGTTTGTTGATAAACCAAGTAGATTAACGCAAGGTTGGTAAACAGTGAATCTTGTCCAAGGATGGCTATTGGTTAATTGTATCACATTACTTTTGCAATAGTAATAGGAGTATATGACAAGAAAAAGTCTTCCTGTAGTTCTCATAGATTTATAAGAATATTTTGTTATCATATTGGGTGTATTGAATAGTTTTCTTTTATTCCTCTTTAAATATTTTTTTGTTGCAGGTTGTGTTGTGGTTTTAGGAGGAAGCCACATGTTTCGTTATAATGATCCTCAAGAAGCAGCAAGATTAAGAAAAGAAGGAAATAAAACTCACCTCAATCTTTCCCGATTATCCTTCCTCTCCAGATCAGCCACTGATCTTGTCAGATCATATGACAACCTAACTGGGTTTGTATTTGCAGTTTTGTAGTATGTACTTCTCTGGCTTTTGTATAGCAGTCTTTCTCAAGCGCCAGTGGTAATGGAGAAGTAAAAATTCATTACTGCTTGTTAGATATTTACATGACAGAAAATGGTTGATGCATCATCACATTATGGAGATGGCATTTCACTGGAAAAGTTCTGCTCCTCTATACAGTGATAAGTATGCTAATTTTCTCTGAACCTGACATTTAGCTTAGGATAATTGTACCCAAGGATTCACTTCAGGCTTTGATCAGAAAATGTTATATGAATGTTTCTCTCTTGGTCAGTTTGTCTGGGGAGCTTTGAGAGAATCTTTAGATCCTCAGGAGTTAGAGACTCCTAGCTTCTTGCCCTTGAAGCTCCCTGGAGAAACCAAGGAAAACTCTGTGGGGTCTAGTTGTGGATGGGGGCTATGGTTTTGACTGCCCTGTGTATGACAGCTTGAGAATGGTTGTGAGCAAATGAGGCCTTTTCTTTGTCTTTTCCTAGTGCTACCTCACTAGCTCAGGAAACTGTAAACAATATGAAAAAGAGAGAAAAAAAATGCACGAGAGGAGAAAGTTGAGAGTAAATGTGAATAACAGCAAGGTTATTAGGTTCGAGAGGGTTGAAGGACAAGTTAGTTGGGATGTAAGTTTGAATGGAGAAAACTTGGAGGAACTGAAGTCTTTTTTTTAGATATCTAGGAGTGGACTTGGCGGTGAATGTAACAGTGGAAGTGAGTCATAAGGTGAGGGAGGGGGCGAAGGTTCTGGGAGGGATGAAATATGTGTGGAAAGAGAGAATGGCTATGTTTGAAGGAATAGTAATTCCAACAATATGATATGGTTGCAAGGCATGGGCTATAGATGGGGTTTTGTGGACAAGGGTGTTTGTGTTGGATTGAAATGTTTGAGGACAATATGTGGTGTTAGGTGGTTTGATGAAGTAAGGAAAGGGTAAGAGAGATGTGTGGTAATGAAAAGAGTGTGGTTTAGAGAGCAGAAGAGGGTGTGTAGAAATGGTTTGGACATATGGAGAGAATGAGTGAGGAAAGGTTGACAGAGAGGATGTATCAGAAGTGGAGGGAACAAGAAGCAGGAGACCAAATAGGAGGTGGAAGGATGGAGTAAAAAAGATTTTGAGAGATTGGGTCCTGAACATGCAGGTGAAATATGTGCATGGAATAGAGAGCCATTACAAATCTCAAGAAAAATGAAGATATATCACCGCAAAATTAGATAAGACTTGCCAGTTCATGATTTTAAATACTGTGACTTATAGATGTAAACATCTGGATCTTTTAACTGATAGTGAAACATATGAAATATTAACATCCGATCCCCTTGATGATAAAGTAAAGACTTTCAACTCTTGACTCAACCAATTGTTTCCTGTGGGGTGGGGTGGCTACAGAAATGGATGAAAGCAAGCGAGTATGAATATGTACATGTGTATATTTGTATATAGCTGTGTATGTGTTTATATACACATATACATACACATACACAGCTATTATATTTATTCATTTTCTTTTTAGATAATAATGATAGCTGTGTATATGTCAATATGTATATGGATGTATATGTACGTGTATGAGCGTGTATGAATATATGTGTGTATATGAGTGGATGGGTCTTTCTTCGTCTGTTTCCTGGTTCTACCTTGTTGATGCAAGAAACAGCGACCAAGTATAATATTTTTTCTATACTTTGTCGTTGACTCCCGCATTAGCGAGGTAGCACAAGGAAACAGACAAAAGAATAATATGATTATTATTATTATTATTATTATACTTGATTGCTGTTTCCCTGCACCTTTTAAGTATCTGGTTGTCACCTTTCATCTGAATGAGATAGTGCCAGGAAATATATAAAGATCATATATAACTCCCAAAAAGTGGCTACAATGGTAATTTTTTGTTTTTTTCATAGAGTGGACAGTGATCTAGAAAAGACCCATCCAGATAGCAGCACTTCTCGTTTGGCAAAGGTTTGTAAAATCTTGAACACCTTTTGCAGTACATTGTTCACTGAACATTTTAGGTTATGTAGTGAAATATTTTAAAGGAGTTTTAGCTTATTATTTTATTAGCATTTGCCAATTTTGATTGATGCAACTCATGTTTTCCTTGTTGAAGGAGGGATCAGTCCCAAGAGAACCCATAGCAACAAAGACAAATTAATCTAAACATTAAGTCTGCCAGGAGTGAGATTAATCACCATACAAACACTTGCACTCTATGAAATTCTTTTAGGATGTCATCTTACCAACATAATACTAATGCTCCTTCCTCAGCTAATAACTAATTGTAACTTCCTTGTTTGTTTGGATTCCTTTGAAATAATTTGTTACAGATATGTTTAGTAGTACATTACTTATACTTGACTTGTTTCCTGTAGTTTATTTAGTTTCTTCTGTAATTACCTATTTGTAATTACTTATTTTTACTGTATGAGGAGGAAGTTTGCATTTGTAGGGATACATTTCTTGAACATTCTCTACTGCTATACAACTTTTTCAGTTTACATTTGCCATCTGCATTAATGATGTCTTGTTTTATGCCATTCATTCATGACTCTTATATAGTAAAAATATTTCTTTACATCTTTTTTAACAATTTTCTTGCTTAATTTTATGTCATGTCCTGTAATTGCTCCATCCCAGTATCTCTTAAAGAACTGTTTGCTGCTTGTGTCATTGGTCTATTTTCAAACTTGAAGGTTATGATTAGGTCACCCCTAATTCTTCTTTCTTCCAAGGTGGGCAGAATTACAGCCTGTGGCCTTTCCCATATCTCATCTCTCTTTAATTCTGGTACAGCACCATCTTTGTTGCCCTCCTCTGGAATTTCTCTTTGAGCTCTATGTGCATCTTTAGGTGTGGTGACCAAATTGAGAAGCATATTTTAGTTTTTACCATACTAGATATTTCCTTTTCCATTCACTTGAAAGCTATTCTTATATTTCTCAGCGGACAGTTTTTATTCTTACATATATGTGGGACTCTGGTCACAGTTTAGGGACAGTGTCAACTCCCAAGTCCTTCTTCAACACAGAATCGAGAAGCTTATATTGTGTTAGATGATACTCATATTAAGGCCTTCTTTCATTTTGTTCCATTGTCATACTCATTGTTTATTTATTCTTTCATGAGAGAATAGTATCTTGAGTCCCGCAAATGTATGGTAGACATAGAATGTAATTCTGTAACTAATGCCAGAGGTTATTTGGCAGCAAATTATATTAAAGGTACACATGGAGTGTAGACTTTTTTTCATAATTTCTTTTTATTTATGCCATTTTACATGTGCTGTTATAGGGTTGTTAATTCCTGTTTATTTTATTTACTTAGAGCCTCTCCCCCCTGATTGTTTGAAGGGCCAATCTCAAGTGGTATAAACTCCTGCCCACTCTTTTGCACATTGCAATATACTTGGCTTTGTTAGGGCTGGGCTACTAGGATATGTTGGGGATAACATTAGTGGCAATGCAGTGAACTAGGCATTGGCAAAACTGCATTACTGAGATATGGTGGGGGTTACAGTAGTGGGAAATACTGAAGGCTTTGGCATGAATTGCACATCTTATGTCGGAAACAAGCAGCTTTCTGTAGGAGGCTTTGCCGTATCTTGGAACTGCTCCTCCCAACAATCGGGGCACAGGTTCTTTCTTATACCAGTTAATGTCTGTCATTACTTACCAGAGATTATCTTTTGTTTTTTACCAAAGATTATATTGAAAATTAAGATTATATATTAATCTCTACATCTTATTTTTAAGACTTTTTGGTAAACTTCAGAAAAGTCATATATTCAATTCACAACAGATGACCAGGTTAACTGAGACTGCAGATCTTTGTGAAATTTCAACACAGACAAGCCTCCATACACATAGTCAGCCCACCACACCTGTTGGAAGCCACCTTGAAGATTGCATTACTAACCATGCCATCAGAAAGTCCAGGTAAGGAGGATGAGTGATATGTGGTTACAAGAGCACTGGGAGGAATTGATACTTGGGTTACAGATTTGAATGTTATTTTTAACAGTAATAGCCACTTGTTTCTTATAGGCAGGACTCCTAGATAGGCTAGATAATGTTTAGCAAACCTAGAGGAGATTGTCATTACCTTATTTACCTTCTGGAGATTTATAGGATGATTTCAAGGAATTATAGCATATATTCAGTGATTGCAGATTTGATATAAGGCATTGAGATTATTTTCATTTCAGGGCATATTTTTGTGGGGGAGGGGATATGATCAGTTGCCAAACAAGAGCACTGTTGATTTAAAGAAAAACAAGCCTAGTTACTGAGTGATAGTGTGCTTTACATGTAACAGTTTGTATAATCTATTGAACGAGTGATCATCACCTTGAGCTATATAGTATACTATAAACTTAATATTAATGGTGATATATAGATTTTTTCAATTATTCTGACTGTTGGTTTCTGGAAAAGAAAAATAAGTATATTTGTATTTATGCTTAATTGTTTCATTGATTTACACTAGTGACCAGTGAAACAACCATGTCTGTGTTATCACTCTTAAAACACTAATATAAGTAAAGGAAATTGGGGAACAGCCTGTTGAGCTCTGTGCTGATACAGGATTGGTCATTAGGAATATGTTTGGATCAGTATGGAGTTAAGTTCAGAGGCTATCTTCACTTTACAATGGTTCAAGGATTGGAGATATTGTGTTGACCTTTGGCTTCTTAGTAGAGTGGAGACTTGCCCAACATGTGACACCTGCAATTGTAGTATGGCTGTGGACCATGTATCAGTGGAATACCAAAAGTATTAGAATCTCTTAATCAGTTATGAATTACTATGTACGGTACCTGGCATTGCACAGGAGAGAACGGCATTTATGAAAAAGGTTTTTTATCAATTTGAAAAAAAAGATTTTATATGTTTGAACATAGTCATTGAATGAACACTTAATAAAAGATATTGATAAATTATAATTTTTTGACAGGCTGGTCAACTATTTTTGAAATATAGAAATTTTATGTGCTTAAACAGTCATTAAATGAACATTGAATTGATGCTAATTCCATAAGCTGGGGTAAACCATGGAAAGGTCTGTGGGGCCTGGATGTGCAAAGGGAGTTGTGGTTTCGGTGCATTACACATGACAGCTAGAGACTGAGTGTGAACGAATGTGGCCATTTTTGTCTTTTCCTAGTGCTACCTCGCTGGAGAGAGAGAGAGAGAGAGAGAGAGAGAGAGAGAGAGAGAGAGAGAGAGAGAGAGAGAGAGGGGGGGGGGGGGATGCTATTTCATGTGTGGCACGGTGGCAACAGGAATGGATGAAGGCATCAAGTATGAATATGTATTATTTTTATATTTATGCTTTGTCGCTGTCTCCCGCGTTTGCGAGGTAGCGCAAGAAAACAGATGAAAGAAATGGCCCAACCCACCACCATACACATGTATATACATACACGCCCACACACGCAAATATACATACCTATACATCTCAATGTACACATATATATACACACACAGACACATACATATATACCCATGCACACAGTTCACACTGTCTGCCTTTATTCATTCACATCCCCACCTCGCCACACATGGAATACCATCCCCCTCCCCCCTCATGTGTGCGAGGTAGCGCTAGGAAAAGACAACAAAGGCCCCATTCGTTCACACTTAGTTTCTAGCTGTCATGCAATAATGCCCGAAACCACGGCTCCCTTTCCACATCCAGGCCCCACACAGCTTTCCTTGGTTTACCCCAGACGCTTCACATGCCCTGATTCAATCCACTGACAGCACGTCAACCCCGGTATACCACATCGATCCAATTCACTATTCCTTGCCCGCCTTTCACCCTCCTGCATGTTCAGGCCCCGATCACTCAAAATCTTTTTCACTCCATCTTTCCACCTCCAATTTGGTCTCCCACTTCTTGTTCCCTCCACCTCCGACACATATATCCTCTTGGTCAATCTTTCCTCACTCATTCTCTCCATGTGCCCAAACCATTTCAAAACACCCTCTTCTGCTCTCTCAACCACGCTCTTTTTATTTCCACACATCTCTCTTACCCTTACATTACTTACTCGATCAAACCACCTCACACCACACATTGTCCTCAAACATCTCATTTTCAGCACATCCACCCTCCTGCGCACAGCTCTATCCATAGCCCACGCCTCGCAACCATACAACATTGTTGGAACCACTATTCCTTCAAACATACCCATTTTTGCTTTCCGAGATAATGTTCTCGACTTCCACACATTCTTCACAATCCCAGAATTTTCGCCCCCTCCCCCACCCTATGATTCACTTCCGCTTCCATGGTTCCATCCGCTGCCAGATCCACTCCCAGATATCTAAAACACTTTACTTCCTCCAGTTTTTCTCCATTCAAACTTACCTCCCAATTGACTTGACCCTCAACCCTACTGTACCTAATAACCTTGCTCTTATTCACATTTACTCTTAACTTTCTTCTTTCACACACTTTACCAAACTCAGTCACCAGCTTCTGCAGTTTCTCACATGAATCAGCCACCAGCGCTGTATCATCAGCGAACAACAACTGACTCACTTCCCAAGCTCTCTCATCCCCAACAGACTTCATACTTGCCCCTCTTTCCAAAACTCTTTCATTCACCTCCCTAACAACCCCCTCCATAAACAAATTGAACAACCATGGAGACATCACGCACCCCTGCCGCAAACCTACATTCACTGAGAACCAATCACTTTCCTCTCTTCCTACACGTACACATGCCTTACATCCTCGATAAAAACTTCTCACTGCTTCTAACAACTTGCCTCCCACACCATATATTCTTGATACCTTCCACAGAGCATCTCTATCAACTCTATCATATGCCTTCTCCAGATCCATAAATGCTACATACAAATCCATTTGCTTTTCTAAGTATTTCTCACATACATTCTTCAAAGCAAACACCTGATCCACACATCCTCTACCACTTCTGAAACCACACTGCTCTTCCCCAATCTGATGCTCTGTACATGCCATCACCCTCTCAATCAATACCCTCCCATATAATTTACCAGGAATACACAACAAACTTATACCTCTGTAATTTGAGCACTCACTCTTATCCCCTTTGCCTTTGTACAATGGCACTATGCACGCATTCCGCTAATCCTCAGGCACCTCACCATGAGTCATACATACATTAAATAACCTTACCAACCAGTCAACAATACAGTCACCCCCTTTTTTAATAGAGGGGGAGGGGGTTATTATTCCATGTGTGGCGAGGTGGCGATGGGAACAAATAAAGGCAGACAGTATGAATTATGTACATGTGTATATATGTATATGTCTGTGTGTGTATATATATGTATACATTGAGATGTATAGGTATGTATATTGTGCATGTGTGGACATGTATGTATATACATGTGTATGTGGGCGGGTTGGGCCATTCTTTCGTCTGTTTCCTTGCGCTACCTTGCTAACGCGGGAGACAGCGACAAAGCAAAATAAATAATAAATAAATATAGTCCACTGCAATACCATCCAAACCTGCTGCCTTGCCGGCTTTCATCTTCCGCAAAGCTTTTACTACCTCTTCTCTGTTTACCAAATCATTTTCCCTAACCCTCTCACTTTGCACACCACCTCGACCAAAACACCCTATATCTGCTACTCTATCATCAAACACATTCAACAAACCTTCAAAATACTCACTCCATCTCCTCACATCACCACTACTTGTTATCACCTCCCCATTAGCGCCCTTCACTGAAGTTCCCATTTGCTCCCTTGTCTTACGCACTTTATTTACCTCCTTCCAGAACATCTTTTTATTCTCCCTAAAATTTAATGATACTCTCTCACCCCAACTCTCATTTGCCCTCTTTTTCACCTCTTGCACCTTTCTCTTGACCTCCTGTCTCTTTCTTTTATACATCTCCCACTCAATTGCATTTTTTCCTTGCAAAAATCGTCCAAATGCCTCTCTCTTCTCTTTCACTAATAATCTTACTTCTTCATCCCACCACTCACTACCCTTTCTAATCAACCCACCTCCCACACTTCTCATGCCACAAGCATCTTTTGCGCACTCCATCACTGATTCCCTAAATACATCCCATTCCTCCCCCACTCCCCTTACTTCCATTGTTCTCACCTTTTTCCATTCTGTAAATGTATATATATGTATATGTCTTTGTATGTATATGTTGAATATGTGCCTGTATGGGCGTTTATGTATATATACATGCGTATGTGGATGGGTTGGGCCATTCCTTGTCTGTTTCCTTGTGCTACCTCGCTGATGTGGGAGACGGTGATAAGTATAATATGATATATAATAAATATGTGTACTTTGAAATGTGTCATTTGGTGGTCTTGAAATAGGCTTCAAGGCCAGTGTGCTCTAGCTTACAACTTTGCCCAGAATCTGAAGTATTTTTACCCAAAATTTAGGGTCTCATGGTGGTACAGCTCAGCTGTTAGAGAGTAACAAGCAATTAAATGTACACACAAGCACTTGAAAATATGTATTAGGTGTGATAAGATTGGAAAAAGTGAAAGTATTAGAAAATCTTTAGACGCTGAGGTTAGTGTAAACAGACCAATGAATTTTCTAGAGGAGGCCAAAATTTGTAATCATGTATAAACGGTTTTACATTTTTTATTATTTTTTAAAAGAAGCCAAAATATAGACAGTAATTCTTTGAGAGTAGTTTTATGCTTTTAGATTCTTTTTTATTTTAGAATGCACTGAATAACCATTAGGTTTAAGTGCTTTACAAGTTCCACAGAATCAAAATTAAGTCAGTCAAACTGTAGATGTATGTCTTTTGGGTGTACTTGGTTAGGTGTCTGGGAGACTGTTGGTTGATAAGGGAATTAACTAGAGCATGGAGTGAGCAAGTGAGGCATTGTTTGTCTGTTCTTGTTGTTGCCTTTCTGAGGTGGCTTTCAATGAGCAATTATGAAATAAATTAAAAAGGTTATATCATTTATAAACATAACAAACACAACATACTTAATATACACAACATACATAATGTACGTGACACACTTATGTTCAGTATATTTTTATGAAATGATGTTGTGGGTCTAAGTGATAGTCCTGACAGTCTGTTAAAACCTGTTATGTTTGCTAAGCTGGTGTCTGTTTTGTTAATTTCTTCACTTAATTAACTCAGTGTTACCTAAAATCTTCCACCTTACAGTATGTGGATGACATTATAAATGATGTTAATATTGTACTTGATTTTGTTTTAGATTTTAGCATTCAGTTTAAAAATCTTTATTGATAACGAAGTTGAATCTTATTTAAAATTCTATCCAGGCTCCATTTATTTCTTTTAGCTTAACATTGCTGTTGGCTGGGGATAAAGAAGAATCAGGTGTAGCCTCAAATTCAGTCAACTCAACTCCTGCATCAGATACATTTTACACAGCTACCTCTGTCCTCTCCCCTGATCCTCATGACCTGACTTCACCTTTGTCACCACTACCTCTTGATGTGCCTCACTCAGAAACTGAAAAGGATAAAGAGGGGTTAAGCAAAGGTGCCCATGGTGCCTTTGTTGATGAACGATGCAACTTTGTTTCCAAAGTGCCTAAGGAAGATACGAAGACATGTGATATACCACAAGTTGAGAGAGAAGAAATAGGTATGTGTGTATCAGTGTACAAATCTTCAAATGCGATTGATGCTGAAAATGTTTCTCAGGCCATTCTAACTGATAGTGAAGATGTCATCCATACAAATCAAAGACTTTCACCAGTTGTGAATGATAATGAGTTGGAAGGCACAGCCAAAACAGTTGATAATGGTGTTCTTCTTGCATCTCCTATCCTTCAAGTTGATGATCATTTGCAACCAAGAGGATCCCCTGCTGTAGGCACAGAAGCTACTTCTACACCTATAAAGGCAGTAGATACTCTGAGTCTTAGGAAAGCTGATATGATTGTAAAAACTGAGGTGTATGAAGAAGATAAGAAAACAAACTCCGGTGCCTACTCAGATAAGGTTATTGTTAGAGAATCCCTTTTTGGAGTAAACAGTTTAATACCTGACAATGATTCAGGTAAACCTGATAGAGTCATTCCTTGTATGGATAATGAAAATTCTGAATCACATAATAATAACAAGTCAGTTAAGAATGGAAATACGCAAGGTAACCACCTTCAGAAATTTGAAACTAAAGTGAAAGATATGAGTGGAGACCCATCATATAGTTTAGAAGATGCTAGCATGCTAGGTGATCAAACAGAAACGTCAACTTGGTATTCTGGCCGGGATGTGAGTGAAGGAAGTGCACTGATATCGCCCCAAGCTGAAGTTGCAAAAGCAGCAGAAGTACTTATGAGGCTGAGGGAAAGTGATGATAAATCTAATGTCAGCGTCAATGAAAAGGTAAGTGTCTATTTTTATTTTATTTTCACAAGTACAAAAGTGTATATGAAACATTATGTTTTCACTACTTTATCTTTCTGACGGTGTGTATGGGGACATGCTTTTAAGCATGATGTCTTTACATCAGTGCATAATAGAAACTTCATACTTGTCATAAGTATCCTAAGTGGAGGTGATGGCCTAAGTATCTCTGGGGGCACTTAATTACATTTACACCTCTGCATGGTGACTAGAAGCTGGTACATAAACCTCACTGGTGGTTTGGTGTGTCAGAGTTTGCCTGGATTACATAAAGTGACTACATTAGACCAAGTTAGGTACTGTCTTTGATGAATATGTTCCCTGATGTCTCATTTACTTTGAAATGAAACTTCTGTAGGTGGGACAGCATTAATGAGGCATAGTTTATTAATTCATGCAGTTAATCCAGTACAAGCTTGTTTGCAGATGATGGGGGAAGAATGCAAGGAGTGGCATATGCAAAAGAGGCATGTAGAGATAGGGATAAGTGGAGACTCTTTTGCCATGGCCACCTTCTTAACAATAGTACCCAGACAGAATGAGCATCAGAGATATAGATAGATAGGTAGATAATCCTTGTCCAACAACAGAAATGTGTCATAAATACAAAACACGTGTTTTTTGTCTTGGAGCAGCACATGCAAATAGGTTTTAAGAAAAATAATTGTAAGTTATATGGCCCTTGTGATGTAGTTTTCATATTAGGGAACATTTGAATATCAAGATTAAGACATGATTAGTCTAATATTACTGTTTTTATGTACAGTTCGCCTTTATTTACATATCTTGTAGGCAGGCGAATTTCTTTTTCCTTGACAGTAAGAGTAAATTTGAATTTAGCAAGATGTTACTTTGGAGGTAAATCTTCTGTATGATTAAAGAAAGTATTCCATTGCAGATAATTGAACTTGAAGCCTTAAAGCAACATTACAGTAATATAGAGGAACAGTTGATACAGCAGTCTCCTGTGACAAGGGCTGAACCACAGGGTTTTACAGGAGCACCTCAAGAATTAAGGAAGGATAAAGATAATGAACAGAAAATTGAAAGACCTGCAGACCTTCCCTTAGATTCTACCCTTCTGCAGGAAGACAGGTAATATTTATGCTTAAAGAAAATAGCCTAATGCTTATATCTAATGTGTCTACATACCTGTTTATAAGTCCTTGTTGTATAAAGGGTAAGGAAGAAAAGAAATTCTCATTTATTTTCTTCTTAATCCTAATTCTCATAATCATTACATAAGTTTTGGCATAGTGCTCTTTCTGAGTATGTACTTCTTCGTGAACACATTTTTGTCAGTAATGCATCACAGGCTCTAGTAATACTTATCAAAGTGGAATGTGTATAGTTGTATTCCAGGAGTTATTTCCGAATGCTTTCACATTTACACACTTTCCTTATCTCTTGTTCATATTTTTTCATATTTTTCTCCTTCTCTTGAATTGTAATATCTCAGAGGCAATAGTATGTTGCATAATAGAATCCAGAATGGATTTAAGTGAAACAAAGAAATCTGCTTGGGATAAGCTCATACAAAACAACATGGCATTCACTTCCCATACTAAAGACACCAACACAAAAGCAACAGATGAATGAAGTGTTCTTAGAACATTAACTCATAACAAATGTGGGCAAGATAGAGTATACCTTAGTATCCTTTGTAACGCTTTGTCCAGGCCACCATAAAATTATTACATTCACTGGCTGTCTAGCAACTGCTGACACTGAACTCCGTGACAAAACAAAAATTGTGTGAATACTTTACAGCTGAACCTCATTATGCTTGGCATTTAGTATTCTGCAACAGCACCAGAACCTTCCCATCCAAACTACTTTATAAGTAACCACCAGTCCCAAGGTAGAAATGAAAAGCTTACATGTATTCATATTTCAGCAGCCTATGTTTAAAGATCCTCCTACCCCCAAACAAATGCAACTCTGATGTAACATGAGCACCCCACCAGTCACATACCCACCTGAAAGTACACTTCCAGTCATGTACAAGTTACTCTTTCATTTCTACATTTTAAATATCACCCATCCCTACAAAACTGCAAATACCAATTCAGTGTATCTCAAGATCCTTCATGCCCACAAAGCAACCACTGCAGTGAAGCAGCTGAACACTTACTTCCATGCTCTTTGCCCTCTAAGACATGCACACATCACTACACTGTAAGACCTGTAGTTCCACCCAGTGGACCTGGCCGATTTTCTGAACTCTGTGGGGCCCCCAGAAGGCGGGAGCTTCCAAGGCAGGGTAGTACGTAGGTATGAATGTTTATTTTTTGTTTATTTATAATTACCCTTTAAGAGGTAAATGCAAGAGTTTTGGAAAGAGGGGCAAGTATGAAGTCTGTTGGGGATGAGAGAGCTTGGGAAGTGAGTCAGTTGTTGTTCGCTGATGATACAGCGCTGGTGGCTGATTCATGTGAGAAACTGCAGAAGCTGGTGACTGAGTTTGGTAAAGTGTGTGGAAGAAGAAAGTTAAGAGTAAATGTGAATAAGAGCAAGGTTATTAGGTACAGTAGGGTTGAGGGTCAAGTCAATTGGGAGGTGAGTTTGAATGGAGAAAAACTGGAGGAAGTGAAGTGTTTTAGATATCTGGGAGTGGATCTGGCAGCGGATGGAACCATGGAAGCGGAAGTGGATCATAGGGTGGGGGAGGGGGCGAAAATTCTGGGGGCCTTGAAGAATGTGTGGAAGTCGAGAACATTATCTCGGAAAGCAAAAATGGGTATGTTTGAAGGAATAGTGGTTCCGACAGTGTTGTATGGTTGCGAGGCGTGGGCTATGGATAGAGTTGTGCGCAGGAGGATGGAGGTGCTGGAAATGAGATGTTTGAGGACAATGTGTGGTGTGAGGTGGTTTGATCGAGTGAGTAACGTAAGGGTAAGAGAGATGTGTGGAAATAAAAAGAGTGTGGTTGAGAGAGCAGAAGAGGGTGTTTTGAAGTGGTTTGGGCACATGGAGAGAATGAGTGAGGAAAGATTGACCAAGAGGATATATGTGTCGGAGGTGGAGGGAACGAGGAGAAGAGGGAGACCAAATTGGAGGTGGAAAGATGGAGTGAAAAAGATTTTGTGTGATCGGGGCCTGAACATGCAGGAGGGTGAAAGGAGGGCAAGGAATAGAGTGAATTGGAGCGATGTGGTATACCGGGGTTGACGTGCTGTCAGTGGATTGAATCAAGGCATGTGAAGCGTCTGGGGTAAACCATAGAAAGCTGTGTAGGTATGTATATTTGCGTGTGTGGACGTATGTATATACATGTGTATGGGGGTGAGTTGGGCCATTTCTTTCGTCTGTTTCCTTGCGCTACCTCGTAAACGCAGGAGACAGCGACAAGGTATAATAAAAAATAAAAAATAATAATTACCCTAGGGCCAATTTCTGTAAGAGAGTCCTGGTGTTACTCAGGACCCCTTTCGTAAGGCTCCTATAACCCAAGGATGCACTGCTTCCAGAAGGAGGGAAATGTGACTCCTTTAGAATGAGAAATCCTTTACTACTTCAGCTTGTTTTGTGGAACTATTCTGCTTGTTATCACAGGCTGTGAGTTCAGGAAGTTTGCCTTCATAGTTTTCATTTCTGAGAAACCTTCCCATTAAGAAGATTAACATAGAGATCTTTGGCCACCCTATAACATGTTTGTCTGTGATACGTGACTCTAAATGTCGAGAGTTGATCTGGTGTGGTTCTAGGTTTGTTTCCATCAGGGCAGAGGGGTCCTTGTGTGATAAAGATAATTCTTAGGGTAATGTACTTGTTTTATTTGCCTTCTTGGTGAGATGTTTTTCTCTAATCCTCCTCCTCCATGTTGGTGTGCTCTCAAGGCTCGTGTAACAAAGTAATGCTAAAGAGAAATATAAGTTTTGCAATGTGAAGAACTTGCTAGGGTGGTGTCTCACAAGCATTTTTCCCACATAGTTTTTTATGTCCTTCCTTCCTTACCACTGATGGAGATTGTTGATTGGTCTGAGGGTGAACATGGGCCAGGACATGACCATTAGGTAAGGCTAATGAGGGATGGGAGGCACTTACCTTTTCAGAAAAGTGGGGTGGTTAAGAGGTTTCATACTCCTAAAGGTACAGTAAATCTCTCATAGCTTGCAGGACACCACCCTGCGATAAAGTTTTTCGTACTACAAAACTTGTATTATAATTTTTTTGTGCCTAATTTTTGTGATTATTGTTATCTAACTATCTGTACCTTTGATGCTTGTTTTCAACTAGAACTCCATCAGGGGGTGGCCACGACAATAGTCTCCATAACTTGTGAACTCCAGTGCCACTGCTTAGCCTTTAGTGCTTCACCCTTAACAGGCCATTGGCAGAAGGCAATTCTAGCACAGTGTTTGCAGAGGTTCCTACTTAATGTTCCTACTGACTTCTGCCCAATGCATCTGCCTAATGTTCCTACCTACTACATCTACTTAATGTTTTACGTAATGCCCTTGCCTAAATATTCCTTCCTACTGCTACTATCTATTGCTCCTTGCATTTTGCCAAAAGGCAGGGGTAGCAGATAGTGCTCACTGCAAGAAAATCATGTTATGAAGAATGAGCTGTATGAGTTAAGTGTTGTCAAATGTTGTGTTTGACAAGGAGAGATTGTATGTTTGTTGACAGAATACCAGTAATCCACATGTGGATGAGGCAGAAAAAAAGATAGCCACCTGGGTCAGAGGAGTGCAACTTGACTACCATGAAGTCCTGGCATACTAAGCAGGCATCACTATACCTCTGATACCCATGTGGGTTTTACTGGCAATATACCTCTCTAGTTGTTGGCTGCCTATCAGTATTTTGTCAGAAATGAAAAAATAAAAAAATCAGTGATATATATATATATATATATATATATATATATATATATATATATATATATATATATATATATATATGTATATATATGTGTGTGTGTGTGTATGTGTGCGTATGTGTGTGTATGTGTGTGTATGTGTATATATATATATATATATTATCCCTGAGGATAGGGGTGAAAGAATACTTCCCACGCATTCCTCGCGTGTCGTAGAAAGCGACTAGAGGGGACGGGAGCGGGGGGCCAGAAATCATCCCCTCCTTGTACTTTTTTAACTTTCTAAAATGGGAAACAGAAGAAGGAGTCACGCGGGGAGTGCTCATCCTCCTCGAAGGCTCAGATTGGGGTGCCTAAATGTGTGTGGATGTAACCAAGATGTGAAAAAAGGAGAGATAGGTAGTATGTTTGAGGAAAGGAACCTGGATGTTTTGGCTCTGAGTGAAACGAAGCTCAAGGGTAAAGGGGAAGAGTGGTTTGGGAAGGTCTTGGGAGTAAAGTCAGGGGTTAGTGAGAAGACAAGAGCAAGGGAAGGAGTAGCAATACTCCTGAAACAGGAGTTGTGGAAGTATGTGATAGAATGTAAGAAAGTAAATTCTCGATTAATATGGGTAAAACTGAAAGTTGATGGAGAGAGATGGGTGATTATTGGTGCATATGCACCTGGGCATGAGAAGAAAGATCATGAGAGGCAAGTGTTTTGGGAGCAGCTGAATGAGTGTGTTAGTGGTTTTGATGCACGAGACCGGGTTATAGTGATGGGTGATTTGAATGCAAAGGTGAGTAATGTGGCAGTTGAGGGAATAATTGGTATACATGGGGTGTTCAGTGTTGTAAATGGAAATGGTGAAGAGCTTGTAGATTTATGTGCTGAAAAAGGACTGATGATTGGGAATACCTGGTTTAAAAAGCGAGATATACATAAGTATACTTATGTAAGTAGGAGAGATGGCCAGAGAGCGTTATTGGATTACGTGTTAATTGACAGGCGTGCGAAAGAGAGACTTTTGGATGTTAATGTGCTGAGAGGTGCAACTGGAGGGATGTCTGATCATTATCTTGTGGAGGCTAAGGTGAAGATTTGTATGGGTTTTCAGAAAAGAAGAGTGAATGTTGGGGTGAAGAGGGTGGTGCGAGTAAGTGAGCTTGGGAAGGAGACTTGTGTGAGGAAGTACCAGGAGAGACTGAGTACAGAATGGAAAAAGGTGAGAACAATGGAAGTAAGGGGAGTGGGGGAGGAATGGGATGTATTTAGGGAATCAGTGATGGATTGCGCAAAAGATGCTTGTGGCATGAGAAGAGTGGGAGATGGGTTGATTAGAAAGGGTAGTGAGTGGTGGGATGAAGAAGTAAGAGTATTAGTGAAAGAGAAGAGAGAGGCATTTGGACGATTTTTGCAGGGAAAAAATGCAATTGAGTGGGAGATGTATAAAAGAAAGAGACAGGAGGTCAAGAGAAAGGTGCAAGAGGTGAAAAAAAGGGCAAATGAGAGTTGGGGTGAGAGAGTATCATTAAATTTTAGGGAGAATAAAAAGATGTTCTGGAAGGAGGTAAATAAAGTGCGTAAGACAAGGGAGCAAATGGGAACTTCAGTGAAGGGCGCAAATGGGGAGGTGATAACAAGTAGTGGTGATGTGAGAAGGAGATGGAGTGAGTATTTTGAAGGTTTGTTGAATGTGTTTGATGATAGAGTGGCAGATATAGGGTGTTTTGGTCGAGGTGGTGTGCAAAGTGAGAGGGTTAGGGAAAATGATTTGGTAAACAGAGAAGAGGTAGTAAAAGCTTTGCGGAAGATGAAAGCCGGCAAGGCAGCAGGTTTGGATGGTATTGCAGTGGAATTTATTAAAAAAGGGGGTGACTGTATTGTTGACTGGTTGGTAAGGTTATTTAATGTATGTATGACTCACGGTGAGGTGCCTGAGGATTGGCGGAATGCGTGCATAGTGCCATTGTACAAAGGCAAAGGGGATAAGAGTGAGTGCTCAAATTACAGAGGTATAAGTTTGTTGAGTATTCCTGGTAAATTATATGGGAGGGTATTGATTGAGAGGGTGGAAGCATGTACAGAGCATCAGATTGGGGAAGAGCAGTGTGGTTTCAGAAGTGGTAGAGGATGTGTGGATCAGGTGTTTGCTTTGAAGAATGTATGTGAGAAATACTTAGAAAAGCAAATGGATTTGTATGTAGCATTTATGGATCTGGAGAAGGCATATGATAGAGTTGATAGATATGCTCTGTGGAAGGTATTAAGAATATATGGTGTGGGAGGCAAGTTGTTAGAAGCAGTGAAAAGTTTTTATCGAGGATGTAAGGCATGTGTACGTGTAGGAAGAGAGGAAAGTGATTCTTCTCAGTGAATGTAGGTTTGCGGCAGGGGTGTGTGATGTCTCCATAGTTGTTTAATTTGTTTATGGATGGGGTTGTTAGGGAGGTGAATGCAAGATTTTTGGAAAGAGGGGCAAGTATGAAGTCTGTTGGGGATGAGAGAGCTTGGGAAGTGAGTCAGTTGTTGTTCGCTGATGATACAGCGCTGGTGGCTGATTCATGTGAGAAACTGCAGAAGCTGGTGACTGAGTTTGGTAAAGTGTGTGAAAGAAGAAAGTTAAGAGTAAATATGAATAAGAGGAAAAAATGCAATTGAGTGGGAGATGTATAAAAGAAAGAGACAGGAGGTCAAGAGAAAGGTGCAAGAGGTGAAAAAAAGGGCAAATGAGAGTTGGGGTGAGAGAGTATCATTAGATTTTAGAGAGAATAAAAAGATGTTCTGGAAGGAGGTAAATAAAGTGCGTAAGACAAGGGAGCAAATGGGAACTTCAGTGAAGGGCGCAAATGGGGAGGTGATAACAAGTAGTGGTGATGTGAGAAGGAGATGGAGTGAGTATTTTGAAGGTTTGTTGAATGTGTTTGATGATAGAGTGGCAGATATAGGGTGTTTTGGTCGAGGTGGTGTGCAAAGTGAGAGGGTTAGGGAAAATGATTTGGTAAACAGAGAAGAGGTAGTGAAAGCTATGCGGAAGATGAAAGCCGGCAAGGCAGCAGGTTTGGATGGTATTGCAGTGGAATTTATTAAAAAAGGGGATGACTGTATTGTTGACTGGTTGGTAAGGTTATTTAATGTATGTATGACTCATGGTGAGGTGCCTGAGGATTGGCGGAATGCGTGCACAGTGCCATTGTACAAAAGCAAAGGGGATAAGAGTGAGTGCTCAAATTACAGAGGTATAAGTTTGTTGAGTATTCCTGGTAAATGATATGGGAGGGTATTGATTGAGAGGGTGAAGGCATGTACAGAGCATCAGATCGGGGAAGAGCAGTGTGGTTTCAGAAGTGGTAGAGGATGTGTGGATCAGGTGTTTGCTTTGAAGAATGTATGTGAGAAATACTTAGAAAAGCAAATGGATTTGTATGTAGCATTTATGGATCTGGAGAAGGCATATGATAGAGTTGATAGAGATGCTCTGTGGAAGGTATTAAGAATATATGGTGTGGGAGGAAAGTTAGAAGCAGTGAAAAGTTTTTATCGAGGATGTAAGGCATGTGTACGAGTAGGAAGAGAGGAAAGTGATTGGTTCTCAGTGAATGTAGGTTTGCGGCAGGGGTGTGTGATGTCTCCATGGTTGTTTAATTTGTTTATGGATGGGGTTGTTAGGGAGGTAAATGCAAGAGTTTTGGAAAGAGGGGCAAGTATGAAGTCTGTTGGTGATGAGAGAGCTTGGGAAGTGAGTCAGTTGTTGTTCGCTGATGATACAGCGCTGGTGGCTGATTCATGTGAGAAACTGCAGAAGCTGGTGACTGAGTTTGGTAAAGTGTGTGGAAGAAGAAAGTTAAGAGTAAATGTGAATAAGAGCAAGGTTATTAGGTACAGTAGGGTTGAGGGTCAAGTCAATTGGGAGGTGAGTTTGAATGGAGAAAAACTGGAGGAAGTGAAGTGTTTTAGATATCTGGGAGTGGATCTGGCAGCGGATGGAACCATGGAAGCGGAAGTGGATCATAGGGTGGGGGAGGGGGCGAAAATTCTGGGAGCCTTGAAGAATGTGTGGAAGTCGAGAACATTATCTCGGAAAGCAAAAATAGGGTATGTTTGAAGGAATAGTGGTTCTAACAATGTTGTATGGTTGCGAGGCGTGGGCTATGGATAGAGTTGTGCGCAGGAGGATGGATGTGCTGGAAATGAGATGTTTGAGGACAATGTGTGGTGTGAGGTGGTTTGATCGAGTAAGTAACGTAAGGGTAAGAGAGATGTGTGGAAATAAAAAGAGCGTGGTTGAGAGAGCAGAAGAGGGTGTTTTGAAATGGTTTGGGCACATGGAGAGAATGAGTGAGGAAAGATTGACCAAGAGGATATATGTGTCGGAGGTGGAGGGAACGAGGAGAAGAGGGAGACCAAATTGGAGGTGGAAAGATGGAGTGAAAAAGATTTTGTGTGATCGGGGCCTGAACATGCAGGAGGGTGAAAGGAGGGCAAGGAATAGAGTGAATTGGAGCGATGTGGTATACCGGGGTTGACGTGCTGTCAGTGGATTAAATCGGGGCATGTGAAGCGTCTGGGGTAAACCATGGAAAGCTGTGTAGGTATGTATATTTTGCGTGTGTGGACGTATGTATATACATGTGTATGGGGGTGGGTTGGGCCATTTCTTTCGTCTGTTTCCTTGCGCTACCTCGCAAACGCGGGAGACAGCGACAAAGCAAAAAAAAAGAAAAAAAAATATATATATATATATATATATATATATATCTTCTTGGTCAATCTTTCCTCACTCATTCTCTCCATGTGCCCAAACCATTTCAAAACACCGTCTTCTGCTCTCTCAACCACGCTCTTTTTATTTCCACACATCTCTCGTACCCTTACGTTACTTACTCGATCAAACCACCTCACACCACACTTTGTCCTCAAACATCTCATTTCCAACACATCCATCCTCCTGCGCACAACTTTATCCATAGCCCACGCCTCGCAACCATACAACATTGTTGGAACCACTATTCCTTCAAACATACCCATTTTTGCTTTCCGAGATAATGTTCTCGACTTACACACATTCTTCAAGGCTCCCAGGATTTTCGCCCCCTCCCCCACTCTATGATCCACTTCCGCTTGCATGGTTCCATCCGCTGCCAGATCCACTTCCAGATATCTAAAACACTTTACTTCCTCAAGTTTTTCTCCATTCAAACTTATCTCCCAATTGACTTGACCCTCAACCCTACTGTACCTAATAACCTTGCTCTTATTCACATTTACTCTTAACTTTCTTCTTTCACACACTTTACCAAACTCAGTCACAGCTTCTGCAGTTTCTCACATGAATCAGCCACCAGCGCTGTATCATCAGCGAACAACAACTGACTCACTTCCCAAGCTCTCTCATCCACAACAGACTTCATACTTGCCCCTCTTTCCAAAACTCTTGCATTCACCTCCCTAACAACCCCATCCTTAAACAAATTAAACAACCATGGAGACATCACACACCCCTATGTCTGTGTGTGTATATATATATGTATACATTGAGATGTTTTCCCTGGGGATAGGGGACAAAGAATACTTCCCACGTATTCCCTGCATGTCGTAAAAGGCGACTAAAAGGGGAGGGAGTGGGGGGCTGGAAATCCTCCCCTCTCGTTTTTTTTTTTTTTTTTTTTTTTTTAATTTTCCAAAAGAAGGAACAGAGAATTGGGCCAGGTGAGGGTATTCCCTCAAAGGCCCAGTCCTCTGTTCTTAACGCTACCTCGCTAATGCGGGAAATGGCGAACAGTTTGAAAGAAAAGAAAGAATATATATATATATATATATATATATATATATATATATATATATATATATATATATATTAAAAAGTTTTTCAGCACTCTTAAGTTTGCATCTGTTATGTTTTGGGGCTGAATTTTTTCTGTGTGAATACATCTCCAGTTACGATAGGAGTCTGAGGGAAAATAGGATTGTTTTACCAGAATTTAGCCTAATAGTCAACTCTTTAGCTAAAGTACCCATCTATTTTATTATGTAGGAGGTAGATGTGTAAATGATAGATATTGAATCTTTCCAAAAAAAATTTAGGAAAAATAATTTTATATGCCATTAAATATTATGTATTACCTTTTTGCTGTATCTAAAGTAGAATGTTGAACTGGATCTTCTTAAAGCATTATATTTACCAGCCATATCTGGATATGTTGTTAAAAGACTGACCAACTAAGATGAAAACTCTTCTTACAGATTTCTTCTTCTTGGTTTGAATATCATGTATGTAAAGCAGTGACGCCACTTAAGTTTTTGTTTTTTTTGAAAGAAGTGGTTATATTAGAGATATGACATCAGGAGGGAATTGAAATGGGGAAAGACAGAAAAATAAGAAGTGAAAACTGAAAATGAGAATTTGAAAAGGTTCGTGAATATATGAGTTTGATTGTAGATAAGAGGCTGTTGCACCACTAGTAGGATGAAAGGAAAGAAGTACTAGTGAGAAAAATGAGTGATATTCTGTTTCTCTAACAATAATACTTTCATGGACTGCCAGGCCATCTAGTTTACTACAGAACTACGTTGCATGAAACATGAAAATGATTGATATATTTCTTAGCAGACTAACAAAACGTTGTCTCGGTAGAAAATGTTGACAAATCTTTTGATATTTGTTTTGATGTGGTAAGGTGAACCAGTATGTTAATAGTGAAGCATTTATTGTATTTATTACTAAATTTCAGATTAGCGCTGTTGATTGAACGTGAAGTCCAGAGACGTGTTTTAGAAGAGGTGGTTGCTCGAGAAAGTGCCGCATTGAGTTCAAGACCGCATTACAGAAGAACTTACCGCTCCATGAGTGCCTCAATGGATCCTACCAGTTTGTAAGCATAGATTTTTTTCTCTCCATTATGGTTTATCATGCAAGCATTGATAGATATCTCTTGATAATGTACCAGCTAGGTCTGTCCAGCCAAAACTCATCCTTTACGAAAGATGCTGAGGTATTTGCAGCAAAATGCTTGTCAAAGTGGGTGTGCTCTCAGTCAAGCAGCAGCCACCACCAGTCTGACATTGCTGGATCCACCTTCTACTGACTCTCATATAGCTCACACATTTCTTGATTTTCATTGCACATGCACATGCCACTTAGGTATCCTGCTGTAGAGCCAGCTTTTGTACATTTAGAATCACTTTCTCTTTTACTATTACGTATGTATGTATATGTTATAGATTTGTAATTAGACTCTAGTTATTTGGGATGTTTTCAAGTATTATCAATTTTTTATTTGATTTTAAAGAGAATACATGCAGTAGTGTGTGGTATATTTCTGGATGAAGCATTGCCATGGCATTAGGGAAAGAGACCAAATAACCTCTCTTCAAAAACAAAGAGAAGGCAATTTTGCCAGAGTGTAGGAGAAGGTCTACCATGCTTTCAAGATGTTTAACACTAGTCATATGAGGCACTTGGCATGGTCTGAAGAGGTCTCATACAGTATTGGCGAACAAAGAAACTTTTGAAGAACTATACAAGAGGTCAAGCATTAACCCCATAGCTACTCCATAAGGATATATATGCAAGCTGGGCAACTCTTTGAGTGTTAATTAGAGTTTGCACCTCTATTTTATAACTGTAAATTGAGCCTGGGTGGTGGCGGAGTTGGCAGAGTATGATAATTCCTCTCAATCAGTCATTCTCTAGTCATAGCAATGACAGCACACTTTTGCAAATTTTCTAGGAAGGAAACTGTGTTACTTTTAACTGGATTTAGAGGACCAGGCAGATGATCCTGAATTACTTGACGGTGATGATCTGCCTTCACGTTGTGTGAAGAGTGAATATTATGGATACTAGCTCCTCTAGCATTGATAGTCGATCATGATGAGGCAGGAGAAGGTGTTGCCAGCAAAAGTGAAGGTATTGTAGCTAGCGCCAACCTGACCTTGACAACACCTCACATGACTGATGCAGCTTGAAATAATACAATCCTTTTTAATTTTGCTGGTGTAAATAAAGTTATCAGTGAATCATGTTGATTATGACAAGAAAAGATATATTTATCCCTGGGGGTAGGGGAGAAAGAATACTTCCCATGTATTCCCTGCGTGTCGTAGAAGGCGACTAAAGGGGAAGGGAGCGGGGGGCTGGAAATCCTCCCTTCTTGTTTTTTTTTTTTTTTTTTTTCAAAGAAGGAACAGAGAAGGGGGCCAGATGAGGATATTCCCTCAAAGGCCCAGTCCTCTGTTTTTAACGCTACCTCGCTAACGCGGGAAATGGCGAATAGTATGAAAGAAAAAAAACAGAATTAATAATCAATTTTTTGGTATTGGTAAAATAAACAAATGAAATGTGCAGTTTGAGGGAAGAAGGAGGTATCACATCTTAGCTCTGTCTCAGCAATATGCTCTCATTGAAAGTTTTTGCACTTTTGTTTCTCCATAGGAAAGTTAAGGTCTATATCACCTGTTTCTCAGATTTTTCTTATTTCTATATAATGTTCTGCCTGTTTATAAGAAAATACTTTTCCCCTTTACTTGAAAAACACCCATATTTCAGAAAACCCAAGAATTTCAGATACTTGCTCAAGTGCAAATTAATGGAACATTATATTACAAAAATTTAAATCATATCAACATAAATGAATAATTAGTGTATTGATTAAACTAAAAGTAGCACATGAAACTTCATGTACTACTAAACTTAAGATCTGTATGATATATCTACAAACAATGCATTAGATTAGAGCCATGCATATGGCTCTAGTGATGAATGAATGATATGACTCAGTAATTACATGTACAAATAGTTTGATGTTATTACATATTATGAATATAATTGAATCACTGCATTTTAGTAATCTTTTGAGTACAAATGAACAAACATAAAGGTGACAAAATAGTTAGCTTTTCACAGCTTCAGCTACACACAAAAGCTAGAAATATGAATATAAATCCTGACTGATTGATGAATTGGTTTAATACAGGAACATTTATTTAAGTGTATATCTTTGTGCTACATTGTGCTTTGTAAAAGTGTAAGTTTTAGTAATGAAATGATTTTAGTTGTAGTTTTTCATATAAAGCATGATAGCAAGTGCATAATATTCTCTGAATTTTAGTCACAGTTTTCCATAGGATACAGTAATAGTGTTCAGGATTACCTGTCTATCTATATATATCTCTGACACCTGTTCCAGTTGGAGCCCCCTCAAAGGAGAACCACCAAAAAATGTTTGATTGGGTAGTAAAGGGGTAGCAAGATAGCTAGCATACCCCAAGGAATTGGATGTCCTGCTTCCTTGCCAGCCTGCAGACTTAATTGCTGAGAAATGTAGATAGACGTACTGCATCCATCACATGTAAATGGGAAAGGAGTTAAAGATATTTTTTTTCTTTTACAGAGGAATGAGGGTTTTGACACCGTCAGAAGTGAGGCCATACATTTCAATGAGTGTAAGTTACCTACAGTTTTGTGTTAATGTTTTGAAGAAGTAACTTCTATACATAAGTGATATGCCAAAGTCACATAAACATTACCTTTATATATCGAGCAAATGTTTATTTGTCACTTACAGACTGGCCCTATGGCTCTATAAGCATCAAAGAAAATGCTGAAGGATGGCTCAAAATACCATTTTATCCTTTGAACAGGAAATTGCTCAAAGAGTGTTCAGAACGTGGGCTCAGTACACAAAATGTTTCCTCCTTGATTTTATCCTCTTGTCCATCTTTATTTATATAAGGCCATCTAATGTTTGTTCACAGAGATCCAGCAGCTACATAGCAAACCATTCTAGCCTGCAACATCATTAGCATGGAGTGCAGATCTCAGGTGTTCATGCTATTGATGTGTCTACTTTCATCAGCTTTCTGGGTTCTCACTTCTGTGACTTTTGCTTCTAGCCTAAAGAGATCTCAGATATTTATGATCTGGTTTTGTTTATTGATATGAATTGTAAGAAACATTTTCTGGGTATCATGGGGCAGCTAGACTATCGGGTGTTTATGAGTTTATTGTTGGACAGTGGATTACAATACTTTGCTTTTCAGATACCTCTGTTATTTTTCACAAAAGTTTATAGTTGTAGAGTAATTATGTTATGTTTGTTAATGTTTAATTTTCAGGAGTTTAACAATATGTATTTTCTCTTTTTTTGTGGTATGGTGGCAACTATAGATCTTGTGGTTGCCATGTCACCCTTCTCTAATTATGTAGCATAAGAGATATCTTGATAACACCTTTAGCATTTAAAGGTGATGCCTCACCTCCCATGTGTCCCACCCCGACAGACTTCTCTTGATCCTTCATATTGGTTAATCATACTATTGTATTTTATGTTTAAGAAAAACCCCTTTCCTGGGGATCCCTAAAGTTTAGGGACTTTTGGGGTAAAAGGAAGCAGAAGAGTGCATAGTCAAATAGTTAGTGTCAGGATTGAATAGGATAACTAATATAATTCATTAAGGAAAGGAAGAGGATAGGAGATATAGGAGAATCATACAGAGGCCTGTGGTTGAGAGAATATTCATCATCATTTGTAACAGTAGATCTCTGATTCTCCAAGCTTGCATTTTTTTTCTTTTTTAGTACTCTTATTCCTCATGAAGAGCCTTTACCTTACTGTAATCAATTTCCAGTAATAGCCCCATACCAGGACATTGATCTACGTGAACTTTTTTTTTACATTCAAAGCTTGTTGGTACATACACAATCCACAGTCATGAACTCATGACTGGATATAGTGGAAAAAAATTTTGTGTGAAAGTGGAGGTATAAATGAAGACTTTAGTCTCATGTAGTGAATCAGCTTAAGGTGCAAAGTAAAAAAGTAAGAAAATCATTTTACTGTTTTGGAAGTTCATATTTCAATTTAGCATGTAGATATGGGTTGGAGCTCAAGTATGACTTAATGTAACCCTTATTCCATATCTGTTATGAATTTGAGGTTCACTCTGTTTGCTGTACTGCAGAATTCCATCATACTGAAAAGGATATCATATATTTCATTATACCAAAGCTATACATATTTTTGGTTACTTAAAACTGCTTTTGTTTCTCTAATCCATATATTTAATATGATTTGTTTTCATCTCCAGGCTGGCTATGAGATGGAAGGTGAAATTGGGAATCGCCTCTACCAGAGTGCTGCATCTGCAGATGATTTGTTGCTCACCCCTGGTCCTTTGCAGTCTCCTTTAAGTAACTATTTATCTGAACAAGAAAAAATTATGTTATTAACGCTTAACCCTTTTGTTGCATAATTTCATTTCAAGCTGGTTCCCAAAGATGGCAATACACCAACAAAAAATGAAAATATTGATTTGTCTTTTTCTATTACTTTTTGAAACTCAGAAGGAGATATATTTTCTAGATGTCACAAAAATGCCTTGAAATCCATCTTGGATACAGAAATCGTATTTACTCTAGAAAAGGCAGAAAATAGGTGGGGGGGAAACACCCCCCCCCCCCCCCCCCACACACACACACACACACACACACACACACACACACAAGACACATAATAACTCCCAATTATGTCATTAAACAGCTAGAATCATTTACTATTACAAAAATAAATTGGAATGCTGGAATGCCATTATGCATTATATAATATTACTGTTTATATAAGAAGTGAAGGGGGTTTCTAGAAAAGTGACAGATTTCTGGTGTAAAATAAGTTATTTTATGACGATTTTTATTTTTCAACCTTACTTGCATGTAGATTTAATGAAAAAATGAGTAATATCCTAATTTTTAATTCTGATACCCAAAACTACATATCAAATGTGTTACATAAAACAAATGCAGTCCAAATCTGGAAGGTTCTGTTCTTCAACATTCTCAGTCTTCTGCCATTTCATGATGTCTTTTAGATATTTTACCTTATTAATTGGGAAAGCCAGAATGTTGAAGTACACATCATTTTATCTCAAATAAATGTCATAAGAATCTTTTTAACTACATCTTTTTGTATTTACATTAAGCAGCCACATATCCTGTAGGTAATTTTGTTCCACTCATAGATTTGCACTTTCCAATGATGAATAAGCTAAATAACCTATGGTGAAGTCTTTGTCACAGGTAGATTAATCCAATGTAGTCGTTCCAAATGGAGTGTCGTTATTTGATTTGTTCTCTCCCTTCATTCTTTACATTGATTTGGATTGAATTTTGATAGTTATCTGTTCAGCCATTGTTTATTTACCTATTTTTCTAGCTTTGTGGAAGGTCTTAAGAGTGTACAATATGGGAAGTAAGTTGCTAGAAGCAGTGAGAATTGTTCATCAAGGTTGTACGGCATGTGTAAAGTAGGAATAGAGGAGAGTGATTGGACCCCAGTGAGAGTTGATCTGTGGCAAAGGTGTGTAATGTCCCCATTGTTGTTTAATTTGTTTATGGATGGGGTGGTTAGGGATGTAAATGCAAGAATTTTGGAGAGATGGGCAAGTATGCAGTCTGTTGGTGATGAGAGGGCCTGGGAAGTGAGTCCGTTGTTGTTCACTGATGAAACAGCACTGGTGGCTGATTCAAGGAAGAAACAGCAGAAGTTGGTGATTGACTTTGGGAGTAAGTGTGAATAAGAGCAAGGTTACTAGGTTCTGCAGGGTTGAGAGATAAGTTAGTTGGGATGCGAATTTTAATGGAGAAAAATTGGAGGAAGTGAAGTGTTTTAGATATCTGGGAGTGGATTTAGAAGCAAATGGAACCATGGAAATGGAAGTAAGTCATAGGGTGGGGTAGGGAGCGAAGGTTGTAGGAGTGATGAAGAATGTGTGGAAAGAGAACATTATCTCAGTGTGAAAATGGGTATGTTTGAAGGAAAAGTAGTTCCTACAATATTATATGGTTGCAAGGCATGGGCTATAGATAGGGTTGTACGAAAAGGGTGGATGTGTTGAAAATGAAATGTTTGAGGACAATATGTGGTGTGAGGTGGTTTGATTGAGTAAGTAATGAAAGGGGTAAGAGAGATATGTGGTATTGAAAAGCGTGTGGTTGAGAGAGCAGAAGAAGGTGTGTTGAAATGGTTTGGAGATATGGAGAGAATGAGTGAGGAAAATTTGACAAAGAGGATATATGTGTCAGAGGTGGAGGGAAGAAGGAGAAGCAGGAGACCAAATTAGAGGTGGAAGGATGGAGTGAAAAAGATTTTTAGTGATTGGGGTTTGAACGTGCAGGAGGGTGAAAGGTGTGCACAGAATAGAGTGAATTGAAATGATGTGGTATACTGAGGGCAATGTGCTGTCAGTGGACTGAACCAGGGCATGTGAAATGTCTGGGGTAAACTATAGAAAGGTCTGTGGGGCCAGGATGTTAATAGGGAGTTCTGGTTTTGGTACATCACACATGACAGCTAGAGACTGAGTGTGAACATATGTGGTCTTTTTTGTCTATTCTCCTGGTGCCACCTCACTGGCAGAGGAGTTGGCAATGCTGTTCCTTGTGGGGCATGGTAGCACTGGGGATGGATGAAGGCAAGCAAGTATGAATATGTACGTGTGTATATATGTATATGGCTGTGTATGCGTATGTATATATGTAGATATGTATATGTATGTATATGGATGTGTAGGTAGATACGTGTGTATATGTGTGGATGGATTTCTTCATCTGTTTGGTGCTACCTAGCTGATGCAAGAAATGGCGATCAAGTATTATTTTTTTTATTATACTTTGTCGCTGTCTCCCGCGTTTGCGAGGTAGCGCAAGGAAACAGACGAAAGAAATGGCCCAACCCCCCCCATACACATGTATATACATACGTCCACACACGCAAATATACATACCTACACAGCTTTCCATGGTTTACCCCAGACGCTTCACGTGCCTTAATTCAATCCACTGACAGCACGTCAACCCCGGTATACCACATCGCTCCAATTCACTCTATTCCTTGCCCTCCTTTCACCCTCCTGCATGTTCAGGCCCCGATCACACAAAATCTTTTTCACTCCATCTTTCCACCTCCAATTTGGTCTCCCTCTTCTCCTCGTTCCCTCCACCTCCGACACATATATCCTCTTGGTCAATCTTTCCTCACTCATTCTCTCCATGTGCCCAAACCACTTCAAAACACCCTCTTCTGCTCTCTCAACCACGCTCTTTTTATTTCCACACATCTCTCTTACCCTTACGTTACTCACTCGATCAAACCACCTCACACCACACATTGTCCTCAAACATCTCATTTCCAGCACATCCATCCTCCTGCGCACAACTCTATCCATAGCCCACGCCTCGCAACCATACAACATTGTTGGAACCACTATTCCTTCAAACATACCCATTTTTGCTTTCCGAGATAATGTTCTCGACTTCCACACATTCTTCAAGGCCCCCAGAATCTTCGCCCCCTCCCCCACCCTATGATCCACTTCCGCTTCCATGGTTCCATCCGCTGCCAGATCCACTCCCAGATATCTAAAACACTTCACTTCCTCCAGTTTTTCTCCATTCAAACTCACCACCCAATTGACTTGACCCTCAACCCTACTGTACCTAATAACCTTGCTCTTATTCACATTTACTCTTAACTTTCTTCTTCCAAAAAATTATAATAATTTATCTAGCCACAATAACAGAGTAGTTTATTGTAGTACTTTGCACTTGAACATTTTTTTAAGCTCTGCATCATCAGCAAACATTTCTCTCTCAGTGTGTGGTGGCAGTTGCTGAATGTCCATCATTGATAGTCACATGGCTGACAATTAGAGTAGGTGGTCATCATGAGCTGGTAGGCATCTTTTCCCAGTCATCCAGACTATGTGTTTAGTCCTTTTTTTATAGTTTCTTTTATAATTGGAACTATTTTGGTAACTGTTGATAATGATAAGAATTCACCCATTCCTACAATATCAGTGACATATCTTTTCTTACAGCTGACTATGACATGTCATGTGGAATCTGTATCTGTATACCTGGCTATGAAATGAGGGGAGCTGGCTCAGCTGCTCATTGGGAATATGAGGTTTGTGTCCTGGTAATTTCATTTTTGCTCTATGTGCTGTGTAAATTGTACAAATACACAATTTTATCTATAAATCATATAAAGACTTTTTTGCTTATTCATGGCTGTATTCTGTTGAATTTGTGATGGTATAGAGTTACCAAAAATCCATGTTGTTGCATTAATTGTTCCCCTGTGAAAAAAAAATATATGTTATATAAGTATCAGTTAGTATATGCAAAGTAAATTGGTAGGCAGCCAACGACCAGGGAGGTATAGTACCAATACTACCTGTCTGGGTATCAGGAGGGTTAGTGACATCTGCCAGCACTTTAGTAGTTCTCAAGTTGCACTCCTCTGACCCAGATAGCAGTCTTTTCTTTCTGACACACTAACATATGGAATACTGCCATTATGTCCACAAACATACAATCTCTCTCTTGTCATATGTAATACTTGACAACACTTAACTTACGTACCTCAATCTTCGTAACTCTAGATTTTCCTATGGTGAGCACTATGCGCTAACCCTGCCTTTTGGCAAAATGGTAGGAGCACCAGATAGAAGTAGTAGGTAGGAACATTTAGGTAAGATTATTAGGTAGAAACATTAGGTAGAAGCAGTGGGTAGGAGCATTAGATAGAAGTAGTCATTAGGAACATTAGATAGGAGCCTATGCAGACACTGCACTAGACATTACCTCTGCCAGTTAAGGGTGAGGCACTAATGGTTAAGAAGTGGCACTGGAGTTCTTTAATTATGGAGACTTTGTTGCTGTGGCCACCCTTTGAGGGAGTTCCAATTGGAACAAGCATCAGAGATATAGATAGAGAGATAGATAGAGATTAAAAAAGGTTATTGAAATTGGAGACACACACAGGTGATTGTAAGTGATGTGAATAAGCAGATTATACTCTAAGATGAAGAAATTAAACAGAGTTTTGAAATTGTTTATCCATCTTGGCAAGTCCAGTAAGTCAGCTAATATGATGATACATGCTGTTGCTCAGCCACATCTATAGTGTTCAGTATTGCTTGACTTCGCTATAGAAATTCTGTTATTTTTATTTTTATGTTTTTGTGGGAGCAAATGAGTTCGGGTGAGTAAGAATCAGTAATTTCATTAAGAATAAGATGTTTTGAAAGGAGGTTAATAGTGTGAGAAAAACAAGAGAACAAATGGGAGCATTGGTGCATCATGATTTATGACCAGTTCATCATAGAGAAATCAGTGAGATCAGAATTCAATAAGGGGAACCCATCTCAGCAAGGAACATCTTGGATTAAGATTTAGTTTGTTGGCCAAATCTAGCCTGGGGTCCATGATGTCAGGACAGTTAGATTTCCCTCTGGCTTACCTGAGGAAATACTCTTGTGTTTGGGTGAGAGAGTATCATTAGATTTTAGGGAGAATGAAAAGATGTTTTGGAAGGAGGTAAATAAAGTGCATAAGACAAGAGAACAAATGTCGGTGATGGGGGCTGATGGGGAGGTAATAACAAGTAGTGGTGATGGGAGAAGGAGATGGAGTGAGTATTTTGAAGGTTTGTTAAATGTGTTAGATGACAAAGTGGCAGATATAGGGTGTTTTGATCGAGGTGGTGTGCAAAGTGAGAGGGTTAGGGAGAATGATTTGGTAAACAGAGAAGAGGTAGTAAAAGCTTTGCGGAAGATGGAAGCCGGAAAGGCAGCAGGTTTGGTTGTTATTGCATTAGAATTTATTAAAAAAAGGGGGTGACTGTGTTGTTGACTGGTTGGTAAGGATATTTAATGTATGTATGACTCATGGTGGAGGATGGATGTGCTGGAAATGAGATGTTTGAGGACAATGTGTGGTGTGAGGTGGTTTGATCGAGTAAGTAACGTAAGGGTAAGAGAGATGTGTGGAAATAAAAAGAGCGTGGTTGAGAGAGCAGAAGAGGGTGTTTTGAAATGGTTTGGGCACATGGAGAGAATGAGTGAGGAAAGATTGACCAAGAGAATATATGTGTCGGAGGTGGAGGGAACGAGGAGAAGAGGGAGACCAAATTGGAGGTGGAAAGATGGAGTGAAAAAGATTTTGTGTGATCGGGGCCTGAACATGCAGGAGGGTGAAAGGAGGGCAAGGAATAGAGTGAATTGGAGCGATGTGGTATACCGGGGTTGATGTGCTGTCAGTGGATTGAATCAAGGCATGTGAAGCGTCTGGGGTAAACCATGGAAAGCTGTGTAGGTATGTATATTTGCGTGTGTGGACGTATGTATATACATGTGTATGGGGGGGGTTGGGCCATTTCTTTCGTCTGTTTCCCTGCGCTACCTCGCAAACGCGGGAGACAGCGACAAAGTAATAAAAAAAAAAAAAAAAATATATATATATATATATATATATATATATATATATATATATATATATATATATATATATATTAAGCGACAAAGTATAAAAAAAAAAATATATATATATATATATATATATATATATATATATATATATATATATATATATATATATATATATATATATATATATATATCAGAGTTGATAGAGATGCTCTGTGGAAGGTATTAAGAATATATGGTGTGGGAGGCAAGTTGTTAGAAGCAGTGAAAAGTTTTTATCGAGGATGTAAGGCATGTGTACGTGTAGGAAGAGAGGAAAGTGATTGGTTCTCAGTGAATGTAGGTTTGCGGCAGGGGTGTGTGATGTCTCCATGGTTGTTTAATTTGTTTATGGATGGGGTTCTTAGGGAGGTGAATGCAAGAGTTTTGGAAAGAGGGGCAAGTATGAAGTCTGTTGGGGATGAGAGAGCTTGGGAAGTGAGTCAGTTGTTGTTCGCTGATGATACAGCGCTGGTGGCTGATTCATGTGAGAAACTGCAGAAGCTGGTGACTGAGTTTGGTAAAGTGTGTGAAAGAAGAAAGTTAAGAGTAAATGTGAATAAGAGCAAGGTTATTAGGTACAGTAGGGTTGAGGGTCAATTCAATTGGGAGGTGAGTTTGAATGGAGAAAAACTGGAGGAAGTGAAGTGTTTTAGATATCTGGGAGTGGATCTGGCAGCGGATGGAACCATGGAAGCGGAAGTGATCATAGGGTGGGGGAGGGGGCGAAAATTCTGGGAGCCTTGAAGAATGTGTGGAAGTCGAGAACATTATCTCGGAAAGCAAAAATGGGTATGTTTGAAGGAATAGTGGTTCCAACAATGTTGTATGGTTGCGAGGCGTGGACTATGGATAGAGTTGTGCGCAGGAGGATGGATGTGCTGGAAATGAGATGTTTGAGGACAATGTGTGGTGTGAGGTGGTTTGATCGAGTAAGTAACGTAAGGGTAAGAGAGATGTGTGGAAATAAAAAGAGCGTGGTTGAGAGAGCAGAAGAGGGTGTTTTGAAATGGTTTGGTCACATGGAGAGAATGAGTGAGGAAAGATTGACCAAGAGGATATATGTGTCGGAGGTGGAGGGAACGAGGAGAAGAGGGAGACCAAATTGGAGGTGGAAAGATGGAGTGAAAAAGATTTTGTGTGATCGGGGCCTGAACATGCAGGAGGGTGAAAGAAGGGCAAAGAATAGAGTGAATTGGAGCGATGTGGTATACCGGGGTTGACGTGCTGTCAGTGGATTGAATCAAGGCATGTGTATGGGGGTGGGTTGGGCCATTTCTTTCGTCTGTTTCCTTGCGCTACCTCGCAAACGTGGGAGACAGCGACAAAGCAAAAAAAAAAAAAAAAAATGACTCATGGTGAGGTGCCTGAGGATTGGCGGAATGTATGCATTTGTACAGAGGCAAAGGGGATAAAGGTGAGTGCTCAAATTACAGAGGTATAACTTTGTTGATTATTCCTGGGAAATTATATGGGAGGGTATTGATTGAGAGGGTGAAAGCATGTACAGAGCATCAGATTGGGGAAGAGCAGTGTGGTTTCAGAAGTGGTAGAGGATGTGTGGATCAGGTGTTTGCTTTGAAGAATGTATGTGAGAAATACTTAGAAAAGCAACTGGATTTGTATGTAGCATTTATGGATCTGGAGAAGGCAGATGATAGAGTTGATAGAGATGCTCTGTGGAAGGTATTAAGAATATATGGTGTGGGAGGCAAGTCGCTAGAAGCTGTGAAAAGTTTTTATTGAGGATGTAAGGCATGTGTATGAGTAGGAAGAGAGGAAAGTGATTGGTTCTCAGTGAATGTTGGTTTGCTGCAGGGGTGCATGATGTCTCCATGGTTGTTTGATTTGTTTATGGATGGGGTTGTTAGGGAGGTAAATGCAAGAGTTTTGGAGAGAGGGGCAAGTATGCAGTCTGTTGTGGATGAGAGAGCTTGGGAAGTTAGTCAGTTGTTGTTCACTGACGATACAGCGCTGGTGGCTGATTCATGTGAGAAACTGCAGAAGCTGGTGACTGAGTTTGGTAAAGTGTGTGAAAGAAGAAAGCTGAGAGTAAATATGAATGAGAGCAAGGTTATTAGGTACAGTAGGGTTGAGGGACAAGTCAACTGGGAGGTAAGTTTGAATGGAGAAAAACTGGAGGAAGTGAAGTGTTTTAGATATCTGGGAGTGGCTTTGGCAGCGGATGGAACCAATGGAAGTGGAAGGGAATCATAGGGTGGGAGAGGGGGCGAAAGATCTGGAGCTTTGAAAATGTGTGGAAGGCGAGAACATTATCTCGGAAAGCAAAAATGGGTATGTTTGAAGGAATAGTGGTTCCGACAATGTTATATGGTTGCGAGGCGTGGGCTATAGATAGAGTTGTGCGGAGGAGGGTGGAGTTTTTCTCCATTCAAACTTACCTCCCAATTAACTTGTGTCCCTCAACCCTACTGTACCTAATAACCTTGCTCTTATTCACATTTACTCTCAGCTTTCTTCTTTCACACACTTTACCAAACTCAGTCACCAGCTTCTGCAGTTTCTGACCCGAATCAGCCACCAGCGCTGTATCATCAGCGAACAACAACTGACTCACTTCCCAAGCTCTCTCATCCACAGTGAATTTATATATGAATTTACAAACTTTTTGATTGGTTTTCATTGCCAATTAGATTTGATATTCAGTGTCTGTACCAGTAAAAGTCACCCCTATCGGCATCATTTTGAAGGTTTGTGTCATTAGTGTTCACTTTGACCCTGGAAAATTTCCTGCAAATGCCTTTTGCTGATCGTCCCATTGTAGTAAACAGAGATTAGTTGTGCACTGTATTGAGTGGTCAGAATTGTTTTTTTAACTCAAATTATTGTTATTTTGCTATAAGAGAACTGCTTTGAAAAAGTGCTGTTGGATATTTTTCTCAATGTTAAGCTTAATTTTCCATGTATTTCTATATCTCTAACCAAGAAATTTGTATTTCATGATAATGATAGTAAGTACATATTTCAGTAAATTATAAAATTAATTTGTATATATGAAGTTTAAGGTCTAATTGTTTAAGAATTTGTTTTTCACAGCTATGCTTAGATGTTTTAAGGAAGGTGCTTATGTTATGTGCTAGACTGAGCTTTGTGATCAGTATTTATATAAGTACATATCAGTTCAGCTTCAGCAGTTTTAATGTCTTCTTAATTTTTATGGCTTCAGGTAAAAATTACAGCTGGCAATGATTCCTGGACAGTTTTTAGAAGGTATCGAAGATTCAGGGAGCTCCATATGTACATGTGTCATAAATATGGACAACCGGTAAAAATTGATTCTTTTTTCGGTTTATTAAGATCTATCAGGGTAAAAAATTTGTTATGAGTAACAAGGGAAAAGTAATTAAGTCATGTTAAAACTTTGTATAATTCTTTTGTTTTTTATTTGTCTGTTGTAACACTACTGATATTACAGTTTTGATTGAAATAGTCAACTTTCCTAACAGTGAGAAAGTGTTGTATGAAAAGAAATAGATTTATTAATTTTTCTTCAAAACTTAGAAATGTAAATGAACTCCATTAACTAATATCTGTTTTTATTCATTAGGTTGAAGAACTTTACTTTCCTCCTCGGCGACTCTTTGGTAACTTCTCTGAGAGAGTAGTCGCTGAGCGCAGAGGACAACTTGAGGTGAGAATTTCAAAATGTGTCTTCATGTTAAGATGATTGAGAGAATGTTGAGAAGATGCTAACAGCAGTTTTTGTGTGATGCAGAGGACATTCAGAGATGAGGATTTTAAAGTCCATCTTCACAAAAGATTTAATCCTGTTGATAAAATGCTAGTCCTCCAGCTGTGTGCATTGGGCAGAAATGAGTTCCATTCATAAACAAATACTGCTCTTTCTTATATCACCAGATCATTATGATTTATACCTTATATGGAAGATTCGTTGTTCTTTTTAGGATATGCTTTATATCATATGGTGCAAGTGGAAGACATTGCTTAAGTTTTGTGCTTTACAAAATAAAAATGAGAATCTGTAGGAATCACAAGGAATGAGGTTCTAGCATGATTAGCTATACTAGTGTTGATTATTGTTCATTTGTATTTATAGTAAGCGTACGATCTTTGAACTATTCTTATATGACAATGATATTCTATTTCAGGTTTACCTACAGCAGTTAATTGTGTTGTGCAGTGAATTAGAAGGATCCCCCTTATGTGGTGCGCCCCCTTCCCGTTCCACCCTGGCATTCTTCTCTCCCTTCTTTCAGCGGGGAGTTTTTGAAGCCTCCAGACATACTACAAGTTAGGTTTTGAGACATACTGGTAGTTCTCTTGAAATATTGTCACATTCATTTTTGTGCCATGGATATATTAGGAACTGTGTACAGAATTTTTGAAGTGTAAACATATTTTAGATCTGAGATATGCAAATGTGTATAATCTGTAATCATAAACCTGATTGTGTAAGTATCAGACTTGGTTTAAAGTATTACGGTACTGTAGAATCATACAAAAAATTCATTGTAATAAACCTGTTTAGAAGTGTATAATTTGTAAATTTTTATATATTTAGGTTAGTAATGGTTAGATATGGTAGTATCAGGTGCATCTTATTTTATCATCATACTCTTAGAAAATTGGAAACTCCGTAGAAGTGTAACTTAAATTAGATTATACCAGTCCATGAAGTCATTGATAGGAAAATTTGTATTGAACAAATCAAAATCATTGAAAAGCATTAATGCTGTGCTCAGCACCATCACTGGTTTTTAATCATGAAATTTTGATCTTTAAAGTACAACGGCCTCATAATATCATTCCTCCAAAATTGTTGGATCATTGTGTTGTTTAGCATTCATTTTTTAATTTTCTTATAGCTATCTCTTCCTCCAGTCTTCTGTGATTTAGTTAGAAAACAGACATTATAGTATTTATGTATGGCAATATACTTTTTCATAGTATACTGAACAGCATTAGAAGTGTGTTCTGGAACAGAATCTCTTAAAGTATTGTCAGGTATGGCTAGAGTTCTCTAAGTATTATATGGTAATGAATGTACTACATATATGTCATCATATTTTGATCTTTTGTTGAAGTTGATAGTAGTCAGTTTAAGCCATTCATTTTGTAAGCTCATCTCATTTTTAAGTCAGTTTTGAAACAAGTGTGCAAATATCATGAAGCCATGTGGTAGGTGATTTGGAATACATTACTAATTTAAGGTATTTCTTGGAAACTCCACTTATAGTGTAATAGTTTCAAGACAGTGGGGTTTCAATGCATATAATGCAAAACAAAAAAGCTATGTTAGTAAAAGATTTAAGAACAATATTTTTGTGAGATTAATGGGAAATATTGGCAAACAATGTTTTTCATATTCTATGATACATCATTCGAGGTATGATAGGATGGCAATTTTCCTGATATTGCAGATTTTTTCCATAACAATCATCTAAGCAAAAACATCATTGTTAGCTCAGTTTCCTGTAACTGTATCATTATGCAGCTGGAGCATTAGGCCAGATTCTTGAAGTGAATGTTGATGATAACACTGTAGTAGTAGATTTTTATGTTGCTGATTTATGATGATATAGTGGGAGAAGCCTTACAAGTTATATACTTAAATAATGTTAATGGTAGAATCAGTAGCACTTTCTGCCTTTTCATTAGGTTGCATGTTAATGTGCTTGAAATAAACTTTTGCAGTAGTGTTTGAGGCAGGATGATGTAAATGCAACCAAAGGTTGGTGTATATTCTTCATTTACTTTTGCCAGTGATGTGTATGTTCTTTCACAGATAAAAGACAATATATGTATCATTGAATGGGATATTACCAATATTTTGTAAACATTCAGCAGTTAGAGATACTTCTACATGAATGCATACTGTTCATTATGATGCTATACTTGAAAAGTAGGCCATTTAGCATTTATATATTGAAGTATTACCAACAGTTTTTATGTACTTGCTGATTTTATGAAAAACAATTCCTAATATAAAATTTGTACATATGTAGTTAATATGGCTGTAAATAGGGTATAAAAGTATTCATACAAATGTTAATATTGCATTAGATTGCAGTATTACATACATCACCAATTTGTATTTATTTTAAAGTATGGGTGAACAGTAATTGAAATTATTCTCTTTATGACTGTGTGTATGACACTGTTATAAAAGTATTACATCACTTTGATTATGGATATGTAGTGTATGAAGTTGGAATGAAAATGCTCCTGTTATTATTTAGCATTCTGACTGAGAGTGAGCATTCTAAGCTAAATTTTACTGAGATTTGACTAAGAATGTCACTGTATATAAGGCCATTCATTATTTATTTGTTCCTGGTCCTACTTGGACTGAACCAGGGCATGTGAACATCTGGGGTAAACCATGGAAAGGTCTGTGGGGCCTGGATGGGGATAGGAAGCTGTGCTTTCAGTGCATTACACATGACAGCTAGAGACTTGGTGTGAATGAATGTGGCCTTTTTTTTTTTCTGTTTTTCTGGTGCATCCTCCCTGAAGCAGGGGGAAGCGATGCTGTTTCCTTTGGGGCAGGGTAGTGCCAGGAATAGATGAAGGCAAGCAAGTATGAATATGTACATGTGTATATATGTATATGTCTTTGTATGTGTATGTATATATGTGTGTATGTTGATATGTACATGTATGTATGTATGTATATGTGTGTATGGGTGTTTATGTATATATATATATATGTATATGTGAGTGGATGGGCCATTCTTCGTCTGTTTCCTGGCACTGCCTCACTGATGTAGGAAACAGTGATTAAGTATGATAAATAAAGAAATAAATAGATATCTGATAGAGTGGCAGATATAGGGTGTTTTGGTCGAGGTGGTGTGCAAAGTGAGAGGGTTAGGGAAAATGATTTGGTAAACAGAGAAGAGGTAGTAAAAGCTTTGCGGAAGATGAAAGCCGGCAAGGCAGCAGGTTTGGATGGTATTGCAGTGGAATTTATTAAAAAAGGGGGTGACTGTATTGTTGACTGGTTGGTAAGGTTATTTAATGTATGTATGACTCACGGTGAGGTGCCTGAGGATTGGCGGAATGCGTGCATAGTGCCATTGTACAAAGGCAAAGGGGATAAGAGTGAGTGCTCAAATTACAGAGGTATAAGTTTGTTGAGTATTCCTGGTAAATTATATGGGAGGGTATTGATTGAGAGGGTGAAGGCATGTACAGAGCATCAGATTGGGGAAGAGCAGTGTGGTTTCAGAAGTGGTAGAGGATGTGTGGATCAGGTGTTTGCTTTGAAGAATGTATGTGAGAAATACTTAGAAAAGCAAATGGATTTGTATGTAGCATTTATGGATCTGGAGAAGGCATATGATAGAGTTGATAGAGATGCTGTGTGGAAGGTATTAAGAATATATGGTGTGGGAGGCAAGTTGTTAGAAGCAGTGAAAAGTTTTTATCGAGGATGTAAGGCATGTGTACGTGTAGGAAGAGAGGAAAGTGATTGGTTCTCAGTGAATGTAGGTTTGCGGCAGGGGTGTGTGATGTCTCCATGGTTGTTTAATTTGTTTATGGATGGGGTTGTTAGGGAGGTGAATGCAAGAGTTTTGGAAAGAGGGGCAAGTATGAAGTCTGTTGGGGATGAGAGAGCTTGGGAAGTGAGTCAGTTGTTGTTCGCTGATGATACAGCGCTGGTGGCTGATTCATGTGAGAAACTGCAGAAGCTGGTGACTGAGTTTGGTAAAGTGTGTGAAAGAAGAAAGTTAAGAGTAAATGTGAATAAGAGCAAGGTTATTAGGTACAGTAGGGTTGAGGGTCAAGTCAATTGGGAGGTGAGTTTGAATGGAGAGAAACTGGAGGAAGTGAAGTGTTTTAGATATCTGGGAGTAGATCTGGCAGCGGATGGAACCATGGAAGCGGAAGTGGATCATTGGGTGGGGGAGGGGGCGAAAATTCTGGGAGCCTTGAAGAATGTGTGGAAGTCGAGAACATTATCTCGGAAAGCAAAAATGGGTATGTTTGAAGGAATAGTGGTTCCAACAATGTTGTATGGTTGCAAGGCGTGGGCTATGAATAGAGTTGTGCGCAGGAGGATGGATGTGCTGGAAATGAGATGTTTGAGGACAATGTGTGGTGTGAGGTGGTTTGATCGAGTAAGTAACGTAAGGGTAAGAGAGATGTGTGGAAATAAAAAGAGCGTGGTTGAGAGAGCAGAAGAGGGTGTTTTGAAATGGTTTGGGCACATGGAGAGAATGAGTGAGGAAAGATTGACCAAGAGGATATATGTGTCGGAGGTGGAGGGAACGAGGAGAAGAGGGAGACCAAATTGGAGGTGGAAAGATGGAGTGAAAAAGATTTTGTGTGATCGGGGACTGAACATGCAGGAGGGTGAAAGGAGGGCAAGGAATAGAGTGAATTGGAGCGATGTGGTATACCGGGGTTGACGTGCTGTCAGTGTATTGAATCGGGGCATGTGAAGCATCTGGGGTAAACCATGGAAAGCTGTGTAGGTATGTATATTTGCGTGTGTGGACGTATGTATATACATGTGTATATACACACACACATACACACACATACACACACATATACACATCAAAATATCCACATATACATTCATATACATACACATACACAGACATGTACATATATACACATGTACATATTCATACTTGCCTTCATTTATTTCTGTTGCTACCCTGTCCCACAGGAAACAGCATCGCAACCCCCTGCTTCAGCGAGGTAGCACCAGGAAAAACAGACAAAAAAGGCCACATTCGTTCACACACACAATCTCTAGCTGTCATGTGTGTGATGTCCCCATGGTTTTTCAATTTGTTTATGGATGGGGTGGTTAAGGAGGTAAATGCAAGAGTTTTGGAGAGAGGGGCAAGTATGTAGTCTGTTGGTGGATGAGAGGGCTTGGGAAGTAAGTCAGTTGTTTGCCAGTGATACAGCTCTGGTGGCTGATTCATGTGAGACTCTACAAGTTGGGGACTAGGGTTGAGGGACAAATTATTGGGATGAAGTTTGAATGAAGAAATATTGGAGGAAGTGAAATGTTTTAGATATTTGGGAGTGAACTTAGCAGTGAATGGAACCATAGAAGTGGAAGTGAATCACATGGTGGGAGAGGGGGCGAAGGTTCTGTTAGCGATGAAGAATGTGTGGGAGGAGAGATTATCTTAGAGAGAAAAAATGGGTATGTTTGAAGGAATAGTAACTCCAACAATACTATATGGTTGTGAGGCATGGGCTGTAGATAGGGTTGGATTTGTTGGAAATGAAATGTTTGAGGACAATATGTGGTGTAAGGTGGTTTGATCAAGAAAGTAATTAAAGGGTAAGAGAGATGTGTGGTAATAAAAAGAGTGTAACTGAGAGAGCAGAAGAGGGTATATTGAAATTGTTTGGTCACATGGAGAGAATGAGTGAGGAAAGATGGACAAATAGAGGATATATAGGTGGAGGGAACAAGGAGAAGTGGGAGACCAAATTGGAGGTGGAAGGATGGAGTGAAAAAGATTTTGAGCGATCGGGGCCTGAACATGCAGAAGGGTGAAAGGTGTGCAAGGAAAAGAGTGAATTGGAATGATGTGGTATACTGGGGTCGACGTGCTGTCAGTGGATTGAACCAGAGCATGTGAAGTGTCTGTGGTAAACCATGGAAAGTTTTGTGGGGCCTGGATGTGGAAAGGGAGCTGTGGTTTCGGTGCATTATACATGACAGCTAGAGACTGAGTGTGAATGAATATGGTCTTTATTGTTTTTTCCTGGCGCTACCTCGCACACATTCCCAAGGGGAGTGGGTTGTCATTTCAAGTGTGGCAGGGTGGCGATGGGAATAAATAAAGGCAGCAAGTATGAATTATGTGTATATATGTATATGTCTGTGTATGTATATATATGTATACATTGAAATGTATAGGTGTGTGTATATATATATATCCCTGCAAAGAGCAACATACTCATCTCCCATGTAGATCCAGGTCTAGGAATTTCTAAATTACAATGGGACAGACACCTATTTTAGCCGGTAGGGGGAGACAGGAATACTCAAGAGGTTTGGACAACTTTTGAAGCTCTGAAACTGACAGGAGAGAGTAAATCTGATGGAAAATGAGCCAACATTGCTGACTGAAATAAGATAACGTTGAACATCAGTAGCCATACTTTCTGGCTAAGAAATCCACCATTGAATAATTAAAACAGGTCAGTATACTGAGAGGCCAGCCAGTATTTCAGGGCTTAGTAACCCATAATGAAAAGAGAATGTAAGTTGCTTTTTTTCTTTATGTCGAAGGCTCCAGTCATGGACAAAATTCCACATCAAGGCCATGCCTTAATTGAAATATGAAGAAGTCAATGAAATGGAAAAGGTAAAGTTTTTATGGATTTTAGAGTTAGTGAAAATCCTGTCTTTTGAAATGTTAAAATTCCACAACTTTGAGGTGTAGGGAAAGAAAGTTATCAGAGTGGCCAACCCTTGAGTCACCAACAGCCATGTGCTAATCATGTGATGCAGAACCCAGCTCTTGGAAGCAAAAACCAAAGTAATACTTATAAAAGGAAAGTGAACCAACACTGTGGCTTATGGCAAGATCAAGTTTTGAAGTGAGCTTGGGGGAGTTAAGGTGACCTTCTTTCAACTCAGCTCCGTCAAGTAAGGAAACAAAGCTATAACCACCCCAGATGTGAAGGCAGTACTCCATACAAGGACGGATCATACTTATGTATAAATGGAGCACCAGTTCAGAGGAAAAGAAATTTCGACATTTAAACAAGGCTCCCAATTTCTTAGAGACAGACGTAGCTATTTCCATAATATGGGGTTTTCGAGTTAGTGTGGATGTTACAGTAATACAATGTAATGTCCATTGAGTCAAGAGGTAGAAATACAAAGCCATTGAAGGAGAGAGAAAAGTTGTGGGGAATTTTTGATGGAGAATTGGGCAGAAATTGGATCTTGGATGCATTATGTTTACCCCACTGAGATATCCAAATCTGAGTTTATTGAGTTGTGTCAAGATGAGATGCAGATTGAGTGAGAGCAGAAGGAGCAGAAATGATAAAGGATATGAAGGAATGCAGTGTTGAGTCATCAGCTTACAAGTGCAGTTGATTATTTGTAGAAGAAAGGAAATCATTGATAAAAAGGACAAATATCCTAGGAGACATGACAGAACCTTGAGGGACATCACTGATGAAGGAGAAAGGGAGAGAGGCCAATCTGTCAACAACCATGGAGATAGGTCAACCAGAGAGGAAGCTAAATTTGATAGAGGCAAAGGGAAGGAAGGAAGCCAAAAGAGGGGAAGCTTTGAGATGAGACCCTGATGCCACACCCTGTCAAAAGCTTTGGATATCAAGGGCAACTGCATAGAATTCTCCAGAATCTTTCTGGGATGATGACCAGACATTAGTAAGATAGGAAAGAATATCACCATTGTATCTTGCCATATGGTAGCCACCATACTGGTGATCAGATAGAGACTCTGAGGTTCAAGATTTCTGAACATATGGGAGTTGAGGAGGGATTCAAAGACTTTGGAAATAGTAGATGCCAAAGCAACAGGACAATAGTTGAAGAGGTTAGATCAGTCACTCTTCATAGGGATAAGATGTAATAATGCATGCTTCATAGAAGATGGAAGATTCTAGTTTTAAACAGAAAAGGAACAAGCAAGCAAGCACAGGTGCAAGTTAGGATGCACTTTCTTTTAGTACACAGGGATGTATGCTATCAGGAACATAAGTTTTGCTTGCATCTAGAGAGAATAGCACTTTTCTCACAGTTCGACAAGAGATTGCAAGAAGGGGTATAGGATTAGGAAGAGGAGCATCAGGCGGTTAAAGAATGTTGGAGCCTCTGCAAACACTGTGCTGGACTTGCCCTCTGCAAGTGGTCTGTTAAGAGTGAGGCACTAAAGGCTAAGAATCGGCACTGGAGGTCTTTAGTTTTGGAGATCTGTTGCCGTGGCCACCCCTTAAAGGGAGTTCCAATTGGAACAGGTATCAGAGATATGGATATAGAGTTAGAAGATAAACAAGAACTAGAGTTGCTTTGTCTATGGGAGAGACAGCTGTAGTAGTCAAAATGGAAAAGTGAGGGAAAGGTAGAGCAGCAGTTGTTATTGATAACCTAGCTAAAGACCAGAAAGACCTATCAGAGGATGAAGAGGAGAGGTCATTGCACTTCACGATTAATGTACTTGCAATGACTGCAGTCAGCTGACAGGAGTCAGAGGAAGGAGATTTCCAAGCCTGATATGCCTGAACCCTTACCTGAATGGCATCAAAACAGGAATGGTTGAACCATGGGTTGGAAGAAAAGGTCATCTTAGTGTTAGGGTGGATAAATGCATCTATTCCTGTAACAGTAGCCTCTACTGTATGTTTGGCAAAAACTGAAGTATCACTACATGAGATAGTAATCGACCCAAGAAAAGTAGAAAAGAGGTTTTGTAATTACATTAAGAAGGGACAGCTGGAGGGTGAGATGCCATTAAAATTGATACATTTTTGTGATTGTTGTCAGATGAACCAAATGGGGCAACTTTGTATAGGTATAGTGTGAAGGATTAGAGGTGAAAAACAGATCTAGAATATGAGGAGAGTGGTCACATTGGTCAGGAACATGGATAGGGTAGGTGATTATTTGCTCTAGATCATTGAGAATGGAGAACATGAGGGCTTCAATCCCCCAGTCCTCCACATGGGAGAAATTCAACCAATCCTTAAGGTGAACAATACAATCTTCAAAGATAAAGGATCTTGGCTTGCTGATGAGAGGATGCCACAACCTTGTGACAGGATTTTAGATAGAGAAAGATGTAGAATTAGTAGAGCAGTAGGCAAAACAAAGAACATTGGTAGCTGGGGGACAGACCTTGAACCAGATAACATCAAAGTTTGGGTAGCAAGGTCATCTAGGCTTGCTACAGGTGTATTAATGTTGAAATAAGCACAGACACCACCTTCGAACTGAAATCATATTTAGAGGTTATGGTTGGATATGAGAAAGAGGCTCGTGAGAACACCATTACACAACTAAGTCTCCAGAGAGAAGGAAGATATTAGGGGAGATGCTAGACAGATGTTGTGCAACAAAAAAGAGGTTATTAGACCATGAATGTTGGTATTGTGAATAGTAAAAGAGGCATGTTTCTTAAAGAGGGAAGGGGCTGGTACTGCTATTGTCTGAACCATCCCTATCATTGGCAGTAGAGTCTGGTGGGAATCTGGAGATTCATGGCAACCCACGATGCTGGGGACTAGGGGTTATAGGTTTGTTGGACTCCACCATGATTACATTTAAAAGTGATTGTGCAGACAGGAGATGGCAAGGAAATTCATATGAAGCAAAAATGCAAGATTTGAGTAGGTATATGGCACTTCCAAGGATAGGATAGCAGGACTAGGCCAGTAGTTCTGTTTTGATGAGACAGAAAGTAAGACCAGCATTCCCAAAATGGAGGATGTATGATGGTTCCAGGCATCACTTTAATGCTCCTAAGTTAGGATGGTAGTACAGGTACACCACCGATTTTCTAGCACTCTTGGTTCCAAAACATTGCTGGATTAACCGTTTTGCCCGACCAACTGTGGTCATGTAATAATTCATCAACACACCTCTAACCCACTAATTATACATCTCCCATGTCTCTAAAGTATACCATGGACTGCTGGAAATGTAAATTAAACAAATGATAAATGTTTGAGCACCCTAAGATGGTAAGTCTCTCCCTAGATTGTTTGAATCCTGTGGGGCCTTCTTCGTCTTCTGTTGTTAATGTTTTCCTAGGTGTGCATTGCCAGAATAATGCATTTTTGTCTGCATTATACACCTGCTCAGGACTGAGGTGCTCATCAGCTATGAGTTTCACAAATTCATCCACATACTCAGCAGCTCCTTCTTGGTTTGCAGGCAGCTTTTCTCCGCACTTTATTCGTGGAAATTCCATGATGCTTCATGAATCTTTGAAGTCATCTTTCACTGTAGTCACACTCATGTTGTAATTTAAGTTCTTTATGGAACAACTTAGCCAGGTCCATTATCTTGCTACCTGACAAGTCCACTCCATCACTTCGAGTGTCGAAACCATTCCATCATCACTTGATCATGCTCAGTACTCTTACCATCTTTCATATTTTTTCTAATTGTCATTTGCTTCTTGGAATTGCTGTCTGCATAGAATTTCAATATTTTCTCCCTTTGCGTCTTTATATCATAAACAGTTGATAAACCAATTCTGTAGATGTACACAGCTTATGCACTGAAACACCACAGTCCATTTTTTCAACAGTCTACTTTACCTTGGATTGATATGGACTGGTGTTTACGTTTGACACCACGACTGACACTCTCATGTCTTAGAAGCCATAGCTAGGGTTAAACAAAATAAGCTAAGAATCTCACAGAATTGCAGTATCACCACCAACAAGTGCAGTGTAAGAAATGTAAATAAGCAAGCTCTACACACAGTGCTATCTGTGGCTGCCCAGTAAACTAGTCTGGTGGCCACAGTGATTTCATGTTCCCTCACGTAATTTTGTACGGACTAAAGGTGGTGCCGAATCATCAGTTGCAGGAAATACGGTGGTGTACCTGTTCTACCGTGGGTGGCTAATGATAATGGGAGGGACCAGTTCGGTCGTGTAGGGTGCTTTTTGGATAACTGAGCTCCAGTCTGCATTGTTTTTTTAGGATATCATCTCCACCTATTTGTTCTTAGTGGGCCAGTGAAGTTGGTGGGTCACAATCTACATTTTGCATGTGAATAAAAGTATTTGGGTTTTTACCTTTTTCATTGATAGCATGTTCTTTTCTTTGTCTTGTATAGTATTTTGAGTTTTTAGTTTATGTATGTCTGTTCGTTGGACCAGTTTTCTTTTCTTTGTTGAGTGAGCTGTAAGTTTTTTGTGTGGAATATGAAAGAGGCTCTGGGGTTGTATAAAATGATAAATGGGAGTACCATCTTAGGTTAATTCTATTGTCTTCATAGCCTCAGGGAAATGATTAAGTATTAGATATAAGGAAAAGTTCCCTTTGTGACCATCTGAAATGTTTTCCCCTTTCCAAACCCACTTTCTTTCATAATCACCTTTTTGACAAAATATACAGATTAACAGAGTCATTAAAATGAAATAGGTTTAAGTTTCACATTCATATTTCCTAATTCCCTTGCATTGGAAGCTTGCTGCCCTTAGCCCCTTCATCCTTAGTTTATTTCACCAGCTGGTAACAGGACCAAAATAATTGAGAATGTAAGGGACATTCTTCTTAGTACCAGCTTCTCTGAACTAATTGGAGTGAAAGGTATTGTTGCTTAATATCCACATTGAGTATCTGATGCCCTTTCCAAATACACATCTGCTAAGTTGGAATCACACATGCAGTACTTGGTTGTAACTTCTTTTCCTGTAAAGCAAGTATGTGTATGTAATAGTTTACATGTCTCTGAGCACTTCATGATTATTTGTTTTTTAATTGTGTAATTGCTGACTGGTGCATTATGGTTTCATTTCTTGCAGACCAAATGATCTTGATGTCATAATCATTCAAGTCTTTATAGTCAGTGAGTAGGTAGTATACAAGGCTGAAAATATACAGTGATATAGATATTTTCACTACAGATAGCAAGAAAGAGTGCAAATTCTGTGCCAATCTGACATAAGATGCTAAGTCTGCGTTCAGCTTTTTACGGGACAGGTGACTGAAGAAAATGCTCTCCTCTGAAAGGTCAGTGTAATAACATCAGTGCATTTTCAGTATCAGATCAACTTGGACTTATTCAGTTCATCCAGTATGTAGAACTTTTTTGTAGAAATGAAAGTTGACTGAACCAGTCACAAGGGTATTTATAACTTGGCTGCTTTTTAGGTGAAGAAGATGGATTAAAATGAACTTGAAACCCTTTGCCTGACTAGCACTAAGTAAATCTCAGAGTAATACACTGAGTTAGTTTTGAAGGTGTGGAAGTTTACTGTTTATGAAAACTTTATTATGAGAGTTATTGCTAACATTTATTTAGATAAAAAAAAAATGAAATAATGTCATTTTAGTTAACAGAGTAAATCAGTATCACGATACATGCCATGATACTTGCAGGCCATGAGATGTGGTTGTGATGCTACAGGTGACTGAATTAAGATCACTATTATTTGTGCAGAAGTGATCTTGGTTATGACATGCTTAAGTAAGATCTGTTTTGTTTTTCTTTTCTCATAATTAGTTTTTCTATATCTCAGAAACCAAATTTCTCATAAAATTGCTAAAATATTTGAGTAATGAATACATATGTATTAATTGAAAAGAAAAACACAGATTTTTATGTCTAACGCTAGTCATGAAGGAGTAATCACTGTTATCAGTGTTACATCACATTTGTTAACAAATTAAGACAATAATGAGGGATCTTCATAGGTGTATATTTATATATAAGTTCTATCAAAATGTAGCTGGTTAAAAGCACAAGGTTAACGTTATAAAATTTATATACTTTTCTAAGTCAATATTATTTTTTCAACTTTTTTTCCCAATAGAGATCCTGCTTAATCCATGAGGGGCAGGGATGTCCATCAGTTCACTGAGAAAGTCTTGCTACCTCTGGTTTTTAGATATACTGTCGCACAGTACATTTAAATAAAAGGAATCTTCTGAAGTAATGTCTTAGACCAAAAAAAATTGTGTACTAATTCAAAGAAATTGGCCTAATTCCTTTCTAGGTCACATTCATATTTTACCAACATTTCTCTGAATTTCATTTCCTTTTAAACTTTCTTCCTCAAGTCTACTTACTAAAGCATGCATTCTTTCTCCTTCAATTGCAGTAGCCAGAATGGTATAAGGTATTCTTTGATGTGTGTTTTGAGCACTTCTCTTTGCTTTTTTTATACTTTTAGGTTTGGTGATACATTAAAAGCTGGGAATATTCTTAGAATATTCTTCATGTATAATCCCCTAATACTTCCTTTGAATGAAAGAAAAACTATGGGCACAGACTTTCCAGTAGAACATTCATTATCAGAATTCTAAAGTTGTGGTATAGATACTAGATACAGATGATTATTACTATACAAAAATTTCATTAAGCAGTTAATGGATGTATATCTCGATATGATTAAAGAAACACCTCATCAATCATATTTATATATTTCAATGATATAATACAACTTGTACAAATGTATAATCATATCTTTACAAAGAATAATGGAAGCATATATGCACTTTGACTAAAGAATTTGCATAATCTAGCATGCTTGGAAGTGAAAGTTGTGTGGGTGAGAGGGTATGTTGACCTACACACATCACAGATGATGGGGGACGGTTGATACTGGCGCACAGTGAGCAAATTACATCTTTTGTAAATACGTATCACTGTGTCACAGATGGTACATACAAGGATATTACATTTTCAAAGTTGTAAATCAGTCACAATCTGATAACTGAACGTATGGTGTCAGTCTGTCACACACAGACATGTACTACATTCTGTGTAAAGCAAACCTTATCTTTACTTGATGACAAGTTAACTCCCAGATGAAACTAAGACTATTACCCAATGCTTTCTTCACATACTTGGTGAATATCTTGTACTGCCATCACACTCCCTTTTCCAACAGGTGAGCATCATGTATTATTACTCAATGCTTCCTTTTAATCTCTAGGTATGAAATGGTTTGTCTCATAAACTATAAGAAATTAATTCTAAATGGTGGTGTGATGTAAGTATTTGTTCAGTTTTCTTATTTCACCCATTTGCATATCATTCTCAGTGAATTATAATTCACACCCCAAAACACCACATAACTCCCAGTTTCAAAGCTCACTTATCATGGTTTCAGCATACTGAATCTTCCAGCATACTGAATCCTACTTCCCCAATGCACAATACTAACTGAGGTTTCGGAATGTTGCGAATACAAGTGATAAAAATTCTCCAACAAAAATGTGTAATATGCATTTACACTCTTCTAGTGCCAGAGATCTGTAATACTGATGTGTGGTGATTGGTTCCTACAACAGCAGTAGCAAGCGATAGTCCATTGCTGTACTGCTGTTACATAATAAATCAAGTAGTTTTCCAAAACATGAAAAACCTACTTTTCTTAGTTGCTACAGGATACAAGCTTGAAACTTTTCTCAAGCTAAAGCCTAGGTCTGTTGTATTATAATCATAAAGCAAACTGCAGTGTAGACCTCTGAGGAGGAAATCACAAAATACAGTACAAAGACTTGCACTAATATTTCCCACGATTTTTTAGGCCATATATCATCCACAGTGGTCACAGGTTATCAGTAACTAATTTTTGGTTTAGATTCTCACATGTTCATATGTCAGACATGCTATGTGTTATAGAAGCCACAACAATATCATGACTGAATACTCAGTGATTTTAACAACTCATTCTGTAATTTAATGTTTACTATATATATATATATATATATATATATATATATATATTTTTTCTTTTATACTATTCGCCATTTCCCGCATTAGCGAGGTAGCGTTAAGAACAAAGTACTGGCCCTTTGAGGGAATATCCTCACCTGGCCCCCTTCTCTGTTCCTTCTTTTGGGGAAGAAAAAAAAATAAAAAAAAATGAGGGGAGGTTTTCCAGCCCCCCCGCTCCCTTCCCTTTTAGTTGCCTTCTACGACACGCAGGGAATACGTGGGAAGTATTCTTTTTCCACTATATATATATATATATATTTATATAGATATATATATATATATATATATATATATATATATATATATATATATATATATATATATATATATATATATATAATCTCCTGTCAGAAATAGTCACACTGCTCTGACACATCATGATGACACATCATGAGGGATTATAACAACAGCACATACAAGAATATTAATATCAATAATAATGATAACAATAGATGATGCCAGTAAATGCCAATAAAACTGATAGAGTATAACATATTCTAGAATAACAGAACAGCTGAAGAGAAAAAAACTGCTGTTACCTACACTGGAAAATTAGTTAGACACCTGCATTCTAGGCAAGGTCCTTTAACAATATCCTCCTTTAACAATCTTCACATTTAACAGCTTCAGCTGAATACATAAATTACATTAATTGAATTATCCATGTATGTATTTTACTAACAAAAATATTAAATTATGTTTAAAGGATTACTTCAGGTATTAAAATTAGTTTATGTGCAACATAATTGAGATTTCAGTTTAGTAGGTCTCCCCTATATATTCTGGTACGCACATCAGAAATGATTAATAACTCCTCTGGTGTTATACTAAATGTAAGAAAGAACAATGTTTACTATAAATTTACATACATTTCATGCAACACTTACTATTGTTTTAACTAAAACTTCATTCCAAGAATCAAGGAGCAATGCTAAGACAAAAAACTGAAAGTGGATTATGAGAGATGGGCAATCATTATTAGTGCTTATGTGCCTGACCACAAGAAGCAAGGCATGATATGAATGTGGGGAGGGTGGTGAAAGTAAGTGAGCTTGGAAAATGGACTTAAATGAAGAAATAACAGGAAAGAGAGAGTAGCAGCAAAAATTTTTAAAGTAAATAAAGCTAGGGGAATGGGTGAGGAATAGGAAGTATTTAGAGAAACAGTGCTTGCATGTGTGAGAGAAGTGTTGTTTGCAGAAAGTGGGAGGTGGGCAGATAGGAGAGGGTAGAAAGAGGTGGAATGACGTAGGGTTGTTTGGGAAAGAAAACAGAGGTATATATGGATGTTACTTACAGGAAAGTAGTGTGAACGATTGGGAGATGTACAAGGGATAGCAGCAGGTCAAGGAGCAAGGGCTGAAAAATAAGGCAAATGAGAATTGGGGTTAGTAACAGCAAACTTCAGGGAGAATATGTTTTAGAAGGAGATTAACAGTGTGAGAAAAACAAGAAAATAAAAAGGGAACATAAGTGTAATGGGTAAAGGGGAAGTGGTAACAGGCAGTCATCAGGTGAAGAGATGGAGTGAGTATTTTGAAGGATTGTTAAAAAGTCTTTGATAACAGGGTGGTATATGTAGGGCATTTAGGCTGGGGAGGTATGTGAAGTGAGAGAGTCATTGCAAATGGTTCAGTGATGAGGGCAGAGGTTGTGAAAGCCTTGCATAAGATAAGATGTGGCAAGGTTACTGTAGTGAATAGTATTGCAATCAGGATTTTCAATGTATGTATGGATCACAGTGAGGTGCCTGAGCATTGGCAGAATGCATGTATTGTGCCACTGTTTAAAGGCAAGGGGATATAAGTTCGTTGAGTGTACCTGTTACGTTGTATGGGAAAGTGGTAACTGAAAGAGTGGTGGCATGAATAGAACATCAGATAGGGAAGGAACAATGTGGTTTCAGGAGTGGTAGAGGTTGTGTTGATCAGGTCTTTACACCAAAAATTTTTGAGATATGCTCAAGGAGGATTTGAAAGTGCCATTTATGGATCTGGAGAATGGATACAATAGGGTTGATACATTTACTTTATGGAAGGTGTTCTGAATATATGGTGTGGAAGGAGAACAATCAGAAACAGAGGAGTTTTTATCATATGTACAAGTAGGTAGAGAGGAGAAAGAGTGGTTCCTGGAGAAGGTGGGTCTGCAGTAGGGGTGTGTGATGTCATAATGGCTGTTTAACTTGTTTAAAGATGGGGTGGTGAGGAAGGTATATGCAAGAGTCTTGGAAGGATGGGCAGGTATCCAGTCTATAGAGGATTAAAGGGCGTGGGAAGTGAGCAAGTTGTTCTTTGATTAATGACATGGCACTGGTGGTAGATTCAAGAGTGAAATTGCATAAGATGAAGTTTGGGTTTGTGTGTGGGAAAGGAAATCTGAATAAAAGCAAGGTTGTTAGGTTTAGCAATTTAGACAGACAAGTTAATTGGGGTGTGAATTTGAATAGGAAAAACTTGATGGAAGTCGGGTGTTTTACATACCTGGGAATGGCCATAGCAGGGAATGGAACCATGGAAGTGATGAGTTAAGTGTGAGTAAGGGTATGGAGGTTTAGGGAACATCCAAGAATATGTAGAGAGAAAAGTTGCTATCTGTGAGGGTGAAGATATGTCTGAAGGTACAGGGATTTTGAGTGATGTTGTATGAATGCAAGGCTTGGGCTACAGATGAGTATGTGTGGAGCAGGGTGGATATGTTCGACATTACAAGTTTGAGAACAATTTATAGTGTAAGTGGGGTTGATCAAGTGATGCTAGGGTAAGAAACAGGTGTAGTAACTGGTAGAGTAAGGTTGAAAGAGATGAACAGGGTGTGTTGAAATGGTTTGGAAATATGGAAAGAATGAGTGAGGAGAGGTCAACAAAGAGGATATATATGTCAGATGTGATGATAAGAGGGAAACCAAAGTGGAGATGGAATGAAAAAGATTTTGAGTGCTTAAGTCCTGAACATGCAGGAGGATGAAAAAGCATACATGGGATAGTGAATTAGAACGATGTGATTTACAGGGGGGCCACATGCTATCTGTGGATTGAACCAAGACATATGAAGCAGCCAGGGGAAACCACAGAAAGGTCTGTGGGGTCTGCTTTTAGATAGGTGTCTGTGGTTTTGGTGCATTTCACTTGACAGCTAGAAAATGGCTGCGAGCAAATGAAGTCTTTGTTCCTGGTGCTACCTCACTAATGTGAGAAATGGCACAAAAGAAAGAAAATATATATATATATTTCATTGGGCTCTGTATTTTCAATTCACCTTTGGTGAAACTGAATCAATGGAAGTACAGTCTTGTTGAAGAATTCACTCAAGGAGTCAACATTTCCCTGCCACTGGCCTATGAAAGCCTTTTGAAACGTCCTGGTTCACACCAGAACTCTCATAAAAATTGGTCTAGGGGTAATGAATGAATACATAATATATATTTCATTTTTTTTTATACTTGATTACCATTTCCTGCATCAGCGAGGTAGCGCCAGGAAACAGACAAAGGAGGGCCAATCCACTCATATACACATAAATGCCCATACTCATACATTTCATTATTATACATAATCGCTGTTTCCCCACATCAGCGAGGTAGTACCAGGAAACAGACGAAAAGTAGCCCATCCACTCATACACGCACACACACACACACACACATATATATATATATATATATATATATATATATATATATATATATATATAGGGTGGGGGAAGGGGCGACAATCCTGGGAGCCTTGAAGAATGTGTGGAAGTCGAGAAAATTATCTCGGAAAGCAAAAATGGGTATGTTTGAAGGATTAGTGGTTCCAACAATGTTGTATGGTTTCGAGGCGTGGGCTATGGATAGAGTTGTGAGCAGGAGGATGGATGTGCTGGAAATGAGATGTTTGAGGACAATGTGTGGTGTGAGGTGGTTTGATCGAGTAAGTAATGTAAGGGTAAGAGAGATGTGTGGAAATAAAAAGAGCGTGGTTGAGAGAGCAGAAGAGGGTGTTTTGAAATGGTTTGGGCACATGGAGAGAATGAGTGAGGAAAGATTGACCAAGAGGATATATGTGTTGGAGGTGGAGGGAATGAGGAGAAGTGGGAGACCAAATTGGAGGTGGAAAGATGAAGTGAAAAAGATTTTGTGTGATCGGGGCCTGAACAAGCAAGAGGGTGAAAGGAGGGCAAAGAATAGAGTGAATTGGATCGATGTGGTATACCAGGGTTGACGTGCTGTCAGTGGATTGAATCAGGGCATGTGAAGCATCTGGGGTAAACCATGGAAAGTTGTGTGGGGCCTGGATGTGGAAAGGGAGCTGTGGTTTCGGGCATTATTGCATGACAGCTAGAGACTGAGTGTGAACGAATGGGGCCTTTGTTGTCTTTTCCTAGTGCTACCTCGCACACGAGGGGGGAGGGGGATGGTATTCCATGTGTGGCGAGGTGGCGATGGGAATGAATAAAGGCAGACAGTGTGGATTGTGTCCATGGTTATATATGTATGTGTCTGTGTGTGTATATATGTGTGTACATTGAGATGTATAGGTATGTATATTTGCGTGTGTGGACGTGTATGTATATACATTGTGTATGGGGGTGGGTTGGGCCATTTCTTTCGTCTGTTTCCTTGCGCTACCTCGCAAACGCGGGAGACAGCGACAAAGCAAATAATAATAATAATAATAATAATAATAATAATAATAATAATTCTCTCCATGTGTCCAGGCCTGTTTCAGCACACCCTCTTCTGCTCTCTCAACCACACTCTGTTACCACGCATCTCTTACCCTTTCATTACTTGATCAAGCTACCTCACACCACATATTTTATTCAAGCATTTATTACTGCTGTTATTATTTACCCTGATTATATCACTGTAATTAAGTTTTACTAAGATGCAGTCAAAGGCTGAAAATGTAGGGAGAGAATACTATACACACAACTATAATGAGTGAAGGGAATTGTAGACAGAAAGTTTTTACTCAAACTCTACCTAGATTGTTTAACCCTTTCTGTCCAAAATTCATAAGATAGCTGTCTCTCCTAGCCTGAGCAATTTAGGCAGAATTTGAAATGTTAAGGAGAACTGTAGAATTGCAGAAGCTGGTGACTGAGTTTGGTAAAGTGTGTGAAAGAAGAAAGTTAAGAGTAAATGTGAATAAGAGCAAGGTTATTAGGTACAGTAGGGTTGAGGGTCAAGTCAATTGGGAGGTAAGTTTGAATGGAGAAAAACTGGAGGAAGTAAAGTGTTTTAGATATCTGGGAGTGGATCTGGCAGCGGATGGAACCATGGAAGCGGAAGTGAATCATAGGGTGGGGGAGGGGGCGAAAATCCTGGGAGCCTTGAAGAATGTGTGGAAGTCGAGAACATTATCTCCGAAAGCAAAAATCGGTATGTTCGAAGGAATAGTGGTTCCAACAATGTTGTATGGTTGCGTGGCATGGGCTATGGATAGAGTTGTGCACAGGAGGGTGGATGTGCTGGAAATGAGATGTTTGAGGACAATGTGTGGTGTGAGGTGGTTTGACCGAATAAGTAATGTAAGGGTAAGAGAGATGTGTGGAAGTAAAAAGAGCGTGGTTGAGAGAGCAGAAGAGGGTGTTTTGAAATGGTTTGGTCACATGGAGAGAATGAGTGAGGAAAGATTGACCAAGAGGATATATGTGTTGGAGGTGGAGGGAATGAGGGGAAGTGGGAGACCGAATTGGAGGTGGAAAGATGGAGTGAAAAAGGTTTTGAGTGATTGGGGCCTGAACATGCAGGAGGGTGAAAGGCAGGCAAGGAATAGAGTGAATTGGATTGATGTGGTATACCGGGGTCGACGTGCTATCAATGGATTGAATCAGGGCATGTGAAGCGTCTGGGGTAAACCATGGAAGGTTCTGTGGGGCCTGGAGGTAGAAAGGGAGCTGTGGTTTCGGGCATTATTGCATGACAGCTAGAGACTGAGTGTGAACGAATGGGGCCTTTGTTGTCTTTTCCTAGTGCTACCTCGCACACATGAGGGGGGAGGGGGATGTTATTCCATGTGTGGTGAGGTGGCGATGGGAATGAATAAAGGCAGACAGTGTAATTGTGTGCATGTGTATATATGTATGTGTCTGTGTGTGTGTATATATATGTGTGCATTGAGATGTATGGGTATGTATATTTGTGTGTGTGGACGTGTATGTATATACATGTGTAGGGGGTGGGTTAGGCCATTTCTTTCGTCTGTTTCCTTGCGCTACCTCGCAAACGCGGGAGACAGCGACAAAGCAAAATAAATAAATAAAATAATAATAATAATAATGATAATTGGGAGGTAAGTTTGAATGGAGAAAAAAGGAAGGAAGTAAAGTGTTTTAGATATCTGGGAGTGGATCTGGCAGCGAATGGAACCATGGAAGCGGAAGTGAATCATAGGGTGGGGGAGGGGGCGAAAATCCTGGGAGCCTTGAAGAATGTTTGGAAGTCGAGAACATTATCTTGGAAAGCAAAAATGGGTATGTTTGAAGGAATAGTGGTTCCAACAATGTTGTATGGTTGCGAGGCGTGGGCTATGGATAGAGTTGTGTGCAGGAGGGTGGATGTGCTGGAAATGAGATGTTTGAGGACAATATGTGGTGTGAGGTGGTTTGATCGAGTAAGTAATGTAAGGGTAAGAGAGATGTGTGGAAATAAAAAGAGCATGGTTGAGAGAGCAGAAGAGGGTGTTTTGAAATGGTTTGGGCACATGGAGAGAATGAGTGAGGAAAGATTGACCAAGAGGATATATGTGTTGGAGGTGGAGGGAACGAGGAGAAGTGGGAGACCAAACTGGAGGTGGAAAGATGGAGTGAAAAAGATTTTGAGTGATCGGGGCCTGAACATGCAGGAGGGTGAAAGGCGGGCAAGGAATAGAGTGAATTGGATTGATGTGGTATACCGGGGTCGACGTGCTGTCAACGGATTGAATCAGGGCATGTGAAGCATCTGGGGTAAACCATGGAAAGTTCTGTGGGGCCTGGATGTGGAAAGGGAGCTGTGGTTTCGGGCATTATTACATGACAGCTAGAGACTGAGTGTGAACGAATGGGGCCTTTGTTGTCTTTTCCTAGCGCTACCTCGCACACATGAGGGGGGAGGGGGATGTTATTCCATGTGTGGCGAGGTGGTGATGGGAATAAATAAAGGCAGACAGTATGAATTATGTACATGTGTATATATGTATATGTCTGTGTGTGTATATATATGTGTACATTGAGATGTATAGGTATGTATATTTGCATGTGTGGACATGTATGTATATACATGTGTATGGGGATGGGTTGGGCCATTTCTTTCGTCTGTTTCCTTGCGCTACCTTGCAAACGCGGGAGACAGCGACAAAGCAAAATAAAAAAAAAAAATATTCCTATGAGTCCACATAGAAAATGAAAAAACAATAAGTTCCCAAGTGCACTTTCATGTAATAATCACATCATCAAGGGAGACACAAGAGAGAAAAATGTCAGTTGATATACATCGAAGTGACAGAGCTAGGATGCCATTTGGTAAACATGTGATGTACTTATTCAAACTTGCTTGCCCTACTCCATTCCTGGTGACAAGCTGCCCCACAGGAAAGAGCATCGCTACCCCCTGCTTCAGCAAGGTAGCACCAAAAAAAAAAAAAAAAAAAAAAAAAAAAAAAAAAAAGGCCTCATTCATTCACACTCAGTCTTTAACTGTCATGTATAATGCACCAAAATCACTTCTCCCTATTCACATCCAGGCACTGTAGAACTTTCCATGATTTACCCTAGATGTTTCACATGCCCTGGTTCAATCCATTGACAGCACATCGACCCCGGTACATCACATTGTTCCAATTCACTCTATTCCTTGCACGCCTCTCACTCTCCTGTATGTTCAGGCCCCAATTGGTCAAAATCTATTTCACTCCATCCTTCCACCTCCAAATTAGTCTCCCACTTGTTCCCTCCACCTCCGACACATATATCCTCTTTCTCAACCTTTCCTCACTCATTCTCTCCATATGTCCAAACCATTTCAACACACTCTTCTGCTCTTTCATTGAGTATGATTGCTAATTCAGGATTTATCAGTTTCTTGCTCATGTTCTCAAAATGTCTAATGTTCCTCTTACGCATAACAATAAGCTGGCTAAAGTTCACAGCAAGGGTAAAACCAGACTCAAGTAGAAACCAATTGTGTAATGCTTCTTAGTATAGAGTAACACAACACAATTTTTCATGACTCAAGTCACATTCTCAAGTGAAAGAACAGCACTTGAGAACATGACATATGTCACAAAACACTGTGTTGTGATACTGTATACCTAAGAAGAATTAAACAACTGATTTCTACTTGGTTCTACCTCTGCTATGAACCCGTGACAGCTTATAGGTAATCTACCTTAGCATTATAAAAGAATTATTAGAAAGTTAGGAACATCAGCAATAAACTGATAAATGCTAAATTAGCAGTCATATTCAAATAAATAATTGAAAGATCTTCAGTCTAGATACACAACTCTCTCTCTCTCTCTCTCTCTATATATATATATATATATATCCCTGGGTATGGGGAGAAAGAATACTTCCCACGTATTCCCTGCATGTCGTAAAAGGTGACTAAAAGGAGTGGGAGCGGGGGGCTGGAAATCCAACCCCTCCAGTTTTTACTTTTCCAAATGAAGGAACAGAGAAGGGGCCAAAAGAGGATTTTCCCTCTTAGGCTCAGTTCTCTGTTCTTGACGCTACCTCGCTAACGCGGGAAATGGCGACTAGTATGAAGGAAAAAGAAATATATATATATATATATATATATATATATATATATATATATATATATATATATATATATATATATATATTTTTTTTGCTTTGTCGCTGTCTCCCGCGTTTGCGAGGTAGCGCAAGGAAACAGACAAAAGAAATGGCCCAACCCACCCCCATACACATGCCTTGATTCAATCCACTGACAGTACGTCAACCCCGGTATACCACATCGCTCCAATTCACTCTATTCTTTGCCCTCCTTTCACCCTCCTGCATGTTCAGGCCCCGATCACACAAAATCTTTTTCACTCCATCTTTCCACCTCCAATTTGGTCTCCCTCTTCTCCTCGTTCCCTCCACCTCCGACACATATATCCTCTTGGTCAATCTTTCCTCACTCATTCTTTCCATGTGACCAAACCATTTCAAAACACCCTCTTCTGCTCTCTCAACCACGCTCTTTTTATTTCCACACATCTCTCTTACCCTTACGTTACTTACTCGATCAAACCACCTCACACCACACATTGTCCTCAAACATCTCATTTCCAGCACATCCATCCTCCTGCGCACAACTCTATCCATAGTCCACGCCTCGCAACCATACAACATTGTTGGAACCACTATTCCTTCAAACATACCCATTTTTGCTTTCCGAGATAATGTTCTCGACTTCCACACATTCTTCAAGGCTCCCAGAATTTTCGCCCCCTCCCCCACCCTATGATCCATTCCGCTTCCATGGTTCCATCCACTGCCAGATCCACTCCCAGATATCTAAAACACTTCACTTCCTCCAGTTTTTCTCCATTCAAATTCACCTCCCAATTGAATTGACCCTCAACCCTACTGTACCTAATAACCTTGCTCTTATTCACATTTACTCTTAACTTTCTTCTTTCACACACTTTACCAAACTCAGTCACCAACTTCTGCAGTTTCTCACATGAATCAGCCACCAGCGCTGTATCATCAGCGAACAACAACTGACTCACTTCCCAAGCTCTCTCATCCCCAACAGACTTATATATATATACACTGTCCCTGGGATTAGGGAGAAAGAATACTTCCCATATATTGCCTGTGTGTTGTAGAAGGTGACTAAATGGGGAGGGAGCGGAGGGCTGGAAACCCAACCCTCCTGTTTTAATTTCTCCAAAAGAAGGAACAGACAAGGGGACCAAGTGAGGATATCTCTAAGGCTCAGTCCTCTGTTCTTAACATTACCTCACTAACGTGGGAAATGGCAAATATATATATATATATATATATATATATATATATAATGATCACCCAGGACCTCTTTCTGAAGGCTAATGCATAATGCAGCCCATGGCTGTGCTACTTCTAGTAGCAGAGAAATGTGCACCTGTTCGGAGCAACAAATTCTTTGACAAGACTGTACTCCTAGTGATACAGCCTCATTAAAGGTGACTTTCACTCATGTTGTAACTTCTTGCTGGCAGAGCCCTGTAACAATTGAAACAACTTCCCTGCTACAGCCCCTGACAACATACTGAACTTTCAAATAAAACACTATGGTCTAGTTACAATCCACTTGCAGATGTCTTCAACTACTGGTTACACAAAAAAACCACTAACATCTGGAAACTTTCTAACATACTACCAAACCTAAAACCCTCCAAACCACCCAACTCCCCTCCTCCTACCACCCCAAGTCACTTCTATCCTTAGCACCTAAACATCGTGTAAAAATGATCCACAACTGACTCAAACATAACATCCCCTTCTTACCCACACAGCATGCTTCAGATCCAAACAAACTAACACCACACAATACACTGAGCTCACACAACAACAAATCCTAGGTGAATTCAACCAACTAACACCCCCTTCCCATACAGTTCTAGTGGTGACAGACACCATCAAAACTTTTGAAATTGTCCCTCAACAGATCCTTATGCAAAAAATACCACTCCATGACAATGACAAAAAGTGGTTGGGCTATTTCACAGCAAGCTTCCATGTCAGTCACTTATAATGGTTCTACTCTAAAAACAGTTAAATTCCACAATGGAGTTACCAAGGAGCAGTTCTTTCAGCAACTATCTTCAGTCTCTTCATATAAGACCTCCCAAGACTTCAGACAAACCTCAACATCCTGACACCACAGTATCAACATCAAACATGCAGTAGTGTTCTGGGGGCATTTAGATTTTATGATGCTTTTGTGTTGATGTTTGTGCTGTGGGAAGTGAATGCCATGTGCGTTGTATATGATTCTGTATATAGTCGATGTTTTGTTGAGTGGAAGCTGAGCATCCATTCAAGGTAAATGGAGAATGCAGACATCCTTCTGGGTGAACCATTATTCCAATTGTGTGATGCAATGCAACATGTTTGTTGTTCTTACAGTAATATCAGTGCTGTGATGTGATTGTGCAAAGATGTCTGAATATGAGAGGAACTCCTTACTGTGGTTTGCTGTAAGTAATTGGTCAAATATGAAGTGATCAAAGTGGATTGAAGAAAGAACTGCTCCTTACGGAATTCCATTGTAGACTTAAGGGTTTCAGAAATGATCCCATCGTGACTCTTTCATAGCAGCCAGCTATGGTCACCTGCTTTTTGTCACTGTTGTGAAGGTTGGATGGAACAGGGATGCTAAGAGTTGATGCTTGCCCTGGGGTAGGGTTGACATTATGTCAATACCCCTAGGGGTATGTGTCCATGATGCATCGACATGTGGGAAAAAAAGGTTACTGTCTGTGCAGTCAAAGACAGGTATGTTTGATAGTATTTTAGTTCAAATGATATATGCATGCAAATTCTTTTAAACTATCCTAGCCACATACTAGTCATTTGACAGCATCCTGAAGTCATTCTAGCTTCCTAGCTTGGCTTTTACATATTTTTGCTTTATTTTTGATGTTACATAGTATTCTTGTAGACTAAATAACCGTCTTTCTTCCTGAGGAACTTCCATGTCCAATATATTTTCCTTTATGGGGAGGTTCCTTCCTTACTATGGCATTACCTACTGCAGTTCTGAGATATGCATAAGGAAATGTATACCATTTAACCAACTGTATTATGAAGTATGAGTAACCACAATCCCCCACCTGCCCCAGGCTATCTGCAGGCTACTTCATGCCACACCTGGTGGGATCCAGCACATTGGTAAAGATGCTCAAAACAATGTGGGAGTGAGATAACTGCATTGCCCAAGCATCATCACTTGCACTTGCTCATCTGTCTTATTCATTTTTTCAAGACCAGTGAGAGCAAGAATTAATGATCACAAGAATGACATAACAAACCACCATAATTCAAACTCATTAGTGCTAGACATAAACAGTCATGGGCACTTGCCTAACTGGCAAGATACAGAACTTTTGCATGAGGGTTGTGAAAAAAGAACAAGAAAGATGATTGAGGCTGCTTACAATGCCACAGAGGATACATCCACCTACATGAAAAGATTTGTGTTTCTAGCCAATGTTGCTAGGGCATTGGTGACTAGCATGGCAAAGAGGGTGGGGTCAGCAGTAATCAGCCAATCAAGATGACATATTCCATGGTAACTGATGAGACAATCCACAACGAAATATATAACATGCTGTCTGTAGTAATTTTGCATCATTCTCCCTAAGAAAGGCATACAAGTATTTTTTTCCAACATAATTCTCAACACTACCTCACTAATGTGGGAAATGGTGAATATCTGGTTTACCCCAGATGCTTCACATGCCCTGGTTCAATCCACTGATAGCAAGTCGACCCCAGTATACCACATCGTTCCAATTCACTCTGTTCCTTGCATACCTTTCATCCTCCTGTATGTTCAGGCCCCGATTGCTCAAAATCTTTTTCACTCCATCCTTCCACCTCCAATTTGGTCTCCCACTTCTCCTTGTTCCCACCACCTCTGACACATATATCCTCTTTGTCAATCTTTCCACACTCATTCTCTCCATGTGACCAAAACATTTCAATACCCCCTCTTCTGCTCTCTCAACCACACTTTTTTTATTGCCATACATCTCTCTTACCCTTTAATTACTTACTCGATCAAACTACCTCACGCCACATATTGTCCTCAAACATCTGATTTCCAACACATCCATCCTCTTCTGCACAACCCTATCTATAGTCTACGCCTTACAACCATATAGCAATATTGGAACCACTATTCATTCAAACATACCCATTTTTGCTCTCCAAGATAACGTTCTCGCCTTCCACACATTCCTTAACACTCCCAGAACCTTCACCCCCTCCCCAACCTATGACTCACTTCCACTTCAATGGTTCCATCTGCTGCTAAATCCGCTCCCAGAGAAGAGAAAAATATATATATATATATATATATATATATATATATATATATGATCCACCCTATGATCCACTTCCGCTTCCATGGTTCCATCCGCTGCCAGATCCACTCCCAGATATCTAAAACACTTTACTTCCTCCAGTTTTTCTGTCCATTCAAACTTACCTCCCAATTGACTTGACCGTTCAACCCTACTGTACCTAATAACCTTGCTCTTATTCACATTTACTCTTAACTTTCTTCTTTCACACACTTTACCAAACTCAGTCACCAGCTTTTGCAGTTTCTCACATGTGTATGGGGGTGGGTTGGGCCATTTCTTTCGTCTGTTTCCTTGCGCTACCTTGCAAACGAGGGAGACAGCGACAAAGCAAGAAAAAAAAATATATATATATATATATAAGGGCAGACAGTATGAATTATGTATATGTGTATATATGTATATGTCTGTGTGTGTATATATATATGTATATGTTGAGATGTAGTATGTATATGTGTGTGTGTGGATGTGTATGTATATACATGTGTATGTGGGTAGGTTGGGCCATTCTTTCATCTGTTTCCTTGTGCTACCTTGCTAATGCGGAAGACGGCGACGGAGTGTGATAAAATAAATAAATATTCTTAATATCTTCCAGAGAGCATCTCTATCAGCTCTATCATATGCCTTCTCCAGATCCATAAATGCTACATACAAATCCATTTGCTTTTTTAAGTATTTCTCACATACATTCTTTAAAGCAAACACCTGATCCACACATCCTCTACTTCCCATGTAATCCCTGCATGTCATAGACGGCGACTAAAAGGGTAGGGAGCGGGGAGCTGGAAATCCTCCCCTCTCATTTTTAATTTTCCAAAAGAAAGGAACAGAGAAGGGGGCCAAGTGAGGATATTTCCTTAAAGGCTCAGTCCTCTGTTCATAATGCTACCTCGCTAACGCGGGAAATGGCGAATAGTATGAAAAAAAAAAAATATATATATATTCTTTTTTTGCTTTGTCGCTGTCTCCTGCATTTGCGAGGTGGCGCAAGGAAACAGACGAAAGAAATGGCCCAACCCACCCCCATACACATGTATATACATACGTCCACACACGCAAATATACATACTTACACAGCTTTCCATGGTTTACCCCAGACGCTTCACATGCCCTGATTCAATCCACTGACAGCACGTCAACCCCGGTATACCACATCGATCCAATTCACTCTATTCCTTGCCCTCCTTTCACCCTCCTGCATGTTCAGGCCCCGATCACACAAAATCTTTTTCACTCCATCTTTCCACCTCCAATTTGGTCTCCCACTTCTCCTAGTTCCCTCCGCCTCCGACACATATATCCTCTTGGTCAATCTTTCCTCACTCATTCTCTCCATGTGCCCAAACCATTTCAAAACACCCTCTTCTGCTCTCTCAACCACGCTCTTTTTATTTCCACACATCTCTCTTACCCTTACGTTACTTACTCGATCAAACCACTTCACACCACACATAGTCCTCAAACATCAACATTTCCAGCACATCCATCCTCCTGCGCACAACTCTATCCATAGCCCACGCCTCGCAACCATACAACATTGTTGGAACCACTATTCCTTCAAACATACCCATTTTTGCTTTCTGAGATAATGTTCTCGACTTCCACACATTCTTCAAGGCTCCCAGAATTTTCGCCCCCTCCCCCACCCTATGATATATATATATATATATATATATATATATATATATATATATATATATATATATATATATATATATCTTTTCTTTTCTTTCTTTCAAACTGTTCGCCATTTCCCGCATTAGCGAGGTAGCGTTAAGAACAGAGGACTGGGCCTTTGAGGGAATACCCTCACCTGGCCCAATTCTCTGTTCCTTCTTTTGGAAAATTAAAAAAAAAAAAACGAGAGGGGAGGATTTCCAGCCCCCCGCTCCCTCCCCTTTTAGTCGCCTTTTACGACACGCAGGGAATACGTGGGAAGTATTCTTTGTCCCCTATCCCCAGGGAAAATATATATATATATATATATATATATATATATATATATATATATATATATATATATATATATATATATATAAGGCATGTGTACGTGTAGGAAGAGAGGAAAGCGATTGGTTCTCAGTGAATGTAGGTTTGCGGCAGGGGTGTGTGATGTCTCCATGGTTGTTTAATTTGTTTATGGATGGGGTTGTTAGGGAGGTGAATGCAAGAGTTTTGGAAAGAGGGGCAAGTATGAAGTCTGTTGGGGATGAGAGAGCTTGGGAAGTGAGTCAGTTGTTGTTCGCTGATGATACAGCGCTGGTGGCTGATTCATGTGAGAAACTGCAGAAACTGGTGACTGAGTTTGGTAAAGTGTGTGAAAGAAGAAAGTTAAGAGTAAATGTGAATAAGAGCAAGGTAATTAGGTACAGTAGGGTTGAGGGTCAAGTCAATTGGGAGGTAAGTTTGAATGGAGACAAACTGGGGGAAGTAAAGTGTTTTAGATATCTGGGAGTGGATCTGGCAGCGGATGGAACCATGGAAGCGGAAGTGAATCATAGGGTGGGGGAGGGGGCAAAAATTCTGGGAGCCTTGAAGAATGTGTGGAAGTCGAGAACATTATCTCGGAAAGCAAAAATGGGTATGTTTGAAGGAATAGTGGTTCCAACAATGTTGTACGGTTGCGAGGCGTGGGCTATGGATAGAGTTGTGCTCAGGAGGATGGATGTGCTGGAAATGAGATGTTTGAGGACAATGTGTGGTGTGAGGTGGTTTGATCGAGTAAGTAACGTAAGGGTAAGAGAGATGTGTGGAAATAAAAAGAGCGTGGTTGAGAGAGCAGAAGGGGGTGTTTTGAAATGGTTTGGGCACATGAAGAGAATGAGTGAGGAAAGATTGACCAAGAGGATATATGTGTCGGAGGTGGAGGGAACGAGGAGAAGTGGGAGACCAAACTGGAGGTGGAAAGATGGAGTGAAAAAGATTTTGTGTGATCGGGGCCTGAACATGCAGGAGGGTGAAAGGAGGGCAAGGAATAGAGTGAATTGGATCGATGTGGTATACCGGGGTTGACGTGCTGTCAGTGGATTGAATCAGGGCATGTGAAGCGTCTGGGGTAAACCATGGAAAGCTATGTAGGTATGTATATTTGCGTGTGTGGACGTATGTATATACATGTGTATGGGGGTGGGTTGGGCCATTTCTCTCGTCTGTTTCCTTGCGCTACCTCGCAAACGCGGGAGACAGCGACAAAAAAAATATATATATATATATATATATATATATATATATATATATATATATATATATATATTGAAGGAATAGTGGTTCCAACAATGTTGTATGGTTGCGAGGCGTGGGCTATGGATAGAGTTGTGCGCAGGAGGATGGATGTGCTGGAAATGAGATGTTTGAGGACAATGTGTGGTGTGAGGTGGTTTGATCGAGTAAGTAACGTAAGGGTAAGAGAGATGTGTGGAAATAAAAAGAGCGTGGTTGAGAGAGCAGAAGAGGGTGTTTTGAAATGGTTTGGGCACATGAAGAGAATGAGTGAGGAAAGATTGACCAAGAGGATATATGTGTCGGAGGTGGAGGGAACGAGGAGAAGTGGGAGACCAAATTGGAGGTGGAAAGATGGAGTGAAAAAGATTTTGTGTGATCGGGGCCTGAACATGCAGGAGGGTGAAAGGAGGGCAAGGAATAGAGTGAATTGGATCGATGTGGTATACCGGGGTTGACGTGCTGTCAGTGGATTGAATCAGGGCATGTGAAGCGTCTGGGGTAAACCATGGAAAGCTATGTAGGTATGTATATTTGCGTGTGTGGACGTATGTATATACATGTGTATGGGGGTGGGTTGGGCCATTTCTCTCGTCTGTTTCCTTGCGCTACCTCGCAAACGCGGGAGACAGCGACAAAAAAAAAAATATATATATATATATATATATATATATATATATATATATATATATATATTGAAGGAATAGTGGTTCCAACAATGTTGTATGGTTGCGAGGCGTGGGCTATGGATAGAGTTGTGCGCAGGAGGATGGATGTGCTGGAAATGAGATGTTTGAGGACAATGTGTGGTGTGAGGTGGTTTGATCGAGTAAGTAACGTAAGGGTAAGAGAGATGTGTGGAAATAAAAAGAGCGTGGTTGAGAGAGCAGAAGAGGGTGTTTTGAAATGGTTTGGGCACATGGAGAGAATGAGTGAGGAAAGATTGACCAAGAGGATATATGTGTCGGAGGTGGAGGGAACGAGGAGAAGAGGGAGACCAAATTGGAGGTGGAAAGATGGAGTGAAAAGGATTTTGTGTGATCGGGGCCTGAACATGCAGGAGGGTGAAAGGAGGGCAAGGAATAGAGTGAATTGGAGCGATGTGGTATACCGGGGTTGACGTGCTGTCAGTGGATTGAATCAAGGCATGTGAAGCGTCCGGGGTAAACCATGGAAAGCTGTGTAGGTATGTATATTTGCGTGTGTGGACGTGTGTATGTACATGTGTATGGGTGGGGTTGGGCCATTTCTTTCGTCTGTTTCCTTGCGCTACCTCGCAAACGCGGGAGACAGCAACGAGGTATAAAAAAAAAAAAAAAAAAAAATATATATATATATATATATGGTTCTCAGTGAATGTAGGTTTGCGGCAGGGGTGTGTGATGTCTCCATGGTTGTTTAATTTGTTTATGGATGGGGTTGTTAGGGAGGTGAATGCAAGAGTTTTGGAAAGAGGGGCAAGGATGAAGTCTGTTGGGGATGAGAGAGCTTGGGAAGTGAGTCAGTTGTTGTTCGCTGATGATACAGCGCTGGTGGCTGATTCATGTGAGAAACTGCAGAAGTTGGTGACTGAGTTTGGTAAAGTGTGTGAAAGAAGAAAGTTAAGAGTAAATGTGAATAAGAGCAAGGTTATTAGGTACAGTAGGGTTGAGGGTCAAGCCAATTGGGAGGTGAGTTTGAATGGAGAAAAACTGGAGGAAGTGAAGTGTTTTAGATATCTGGGAGTGGATCTGGCAGCGGATGGAAACATGGAAGCGGAAGTGGATCATAGGGTGGGGGAGGGGGCGAAAATTCTGGGAGCCTTGAAGAATGTGTGGAAGTCGAGAACATTATCTCGGAAAGCAAAAATGGGTATGTTTGAAGGAATAGTGGTTCCAACAATGTTGTATGGTTGCGAGGCGTGGACTATGGATAGAGTTGTGCGCAGGAGGATGGATGTGCTGGAAATGAGATGTTTGAGGACAATGTGTGGTGTGAGGTGGTTTGATCGAGTAAGTAACGTAAGGGTAAGAGAGATGTGTGGAAATAAAAAGAGCGTGGTTGAGAGAGCAGAAGAGGGTGTTTTGAAATGGTTTGGTCACATGGAGAGAATGAGTGAGGAAAGATTGACCAAGAGGATATATGTGTCGGAGGTGGAGGGAACGAGGAGAAGAGGGAGACCAAATTGGAGGTGGAAAGATGGAGTGAAAAAGATTTTGTGTGATCGGGGCCTGAACATGCAGGAGGGTGAAAGGAGGGCAAGGAATAGAGTGAATTGGAGCGATGTGGTATACCGGGGTTGACGTGCTGTCAGTGGATTGAATCAAGGCATGTGAAGCGTCTGGGGTAAACCATGGAAAGCTGTGTAGGTATGTATATTTGCGTGTGTGGACGTATGTATATACATGTGTATGGGGGTGGGTTGGGCCATTTCTTTCGTCTGTTTCCTTGCGCTACCTCGCAAACGCGGGGACAGCGGCAAAAAAAAATATATATATATATATATATATATATATATATATATATATATATATATATTTTCTTTTATACTTCTCCCAGGAGGTCAAGAGAAAGGTGCAAGAGGTGAAAAAAAGGGCTAATGAGAGTTGGGGTGAGAGACTATCAGTAAATTTTAGGGAGAATAAAAAGATGTTCTGGAAGGAGGTAAATAGGGTGCGTAAGACAAGGGAGCAAATGGGAACTTCAGTGAAGGGCGTAAATGGGGAGGTGATAACAAGTAGTGGTGATGTGAGAAGGAGATGGAATGAGTATTTTGAAGGTTTGTTGAATGTGTCTGATGACAGAGTGGCAGATATAGGGTGTTTGGGTCGAGGTGGTGTGCAAAGTGAGAGGGTTAGGGAAAATGATTTGGTAAACAGAGAAGAGGTAGTAAAAGCTTTGCGGAAGATGAAAGCCGGCAAGGTAGCAGGTTTGGATGGTATTGCAGTGGAATTTATTAAAAAAGGGGGTGACTGTATTGTTGACTGGTTGGTAAGGCTATTTAATGTATGTATGACTCATGGTGAGGTGCCTGAGGATTGGCGGAATGCTTGCATAGTGCCATTGTACAAAGGCAAAGGGGATAAGAGTGAGTGCTCAAATTACAGAGGTATAAGTTTGTTGAGTATTCCTGGTAAATTATATGGGAGGGTATTGATTGAGAGGGTGAAGGCATGTACAGAGCATCAGATTGGGGAAGAGCAGTGTGGTTTCAGAAGTGGTAGAGGATGTGTGGATCAGGTGTTTGCTTTGAAGAATGTATGTGAGAAATACTTAGAAAAGCAAATGGATTTGTATGTAGCATTTATGGATCTGGAGAAGGCATATGATAGAGTTGATAGAGATGCTCTGTGGAAGGTATTAAGAATATATGGTGTGGGAGGAAAGTTGTTAGAAGCAGTGAAAAGTTTTTATCGAGGATGTAAGGCATGTGTACGTGTAGGAAGAGAGGAAAGTGATTGGTTCTCAGTGAATGTAGGTTTGCGGCAGGGGTGTGTGATGTCTCCATGGTTGTTTAATTTGTTTATGGATGGGGTTGTTAGGGAGGTAAATGCAAGAGTTTTTGGAAAGAGGGGCAAGTATGAAGTCTGTTGGGGATGAGAGAGCTTGGGAAGTGAGTCAGTTGTTGTTCGCTGATGATACAGCGCTGGTGGCGGATTCATGTGAGAAACTGCAGAAGCTGGTGACGGAGTTTGGTAAAGTGTGTGGAAGAAGAAAGTTAAGAGTAAATGTCAATAAGAGCAAGGTTATTAGGTACAGTAGGGTTGAGGGTCAAGTCAATTGGGAGGTGAGTTTGAATGGTGAGAGGCTGGAGGAAGTGAAGTGTTTTAGATATCTGGGAGTGGATCTGTCAGCGGATGGAACCATGGAAGCGGAAGTGGATCATAGGGTGGGGGAGGGGGCGAAAATTTTGGGAGCCTTGAAAAATGTGTGGAAGTCGAGAACATTATCCGGAAAGCAAAAATGGGTATGTTTGAAGGAATAGTAGTTCCAACAATGTTGTATGGTTGCGAGGCGTGGGCTATGGATAGAGTTGTGCGTAGGAGGATGGATGTGCTGGAAATGAGATGTTTGAGGACAATGTGTGGTGTGAGGTGGTTTGATCGAGTAAGTAACGTAAGGGTAAGAGAGATGTGTGGAAATAAAAAGAGCGTGGTTGAGAGAGCAGAAGAGGGTGTTTTGAAATGGTTTGGGCACATGGAGAGAATGAGTGAGGAAAGATTGACCAAGAGGATATATGTGTCGGAGGTGGAGGGAACGAGGAGAAGAGGGAGACCAAATTGGAGGTGGAAAGATGGAGTGAAAAGGATTTTGTGTGATCGGGGCCTGAACATGCAGGAGGGTGAAAGGAGGGCAAGGAATAGAGTGAATTGGAGCGATGTGGTATACAGGGGTTGACGTGCTGTCAGTGGATTGAATCAAGGCATGTGAAGCGTCTGGGGTAAACCATGGAAAGCTGTGTAGGTATGTATATTTGCGTGTGTGGACGTGTGTATGTACATGTGTATGGGGGGGGTTGGGCCATTTCTTTCGTCTGTTTCCTTGCGCTACCTCGCAAACGCGGGAGACAGCGACAAAGTATAAAAAAAAAAAAAAAAAAAAAAAATATATATATATATATATATATATATATATATATATATATATATTTAGAAAATCGTCACTTGCCTTCTTGTTCTGCTCCATCTTTTGGAAAGTAATAGGGGAAGAGAGGATTTCCAGCCACCCACTCCCGCCCCTTGTAGTCACCTTCTATGAAATGCAGAGAATACATTAGTAGTATATTTCTCCCCATCCCCTTAGGTATATGTTTACCTTGAAGAATTTTGAATAGAAATATACAATAAATTGAACAGGAAAGGACTTCATAAATTTTGACTTGTTATAGTGTGAAAAGAAGACTTCTGTCAACAATGAAGAACTATCTTTATACAGCACTAATAATCGTGTGAGAAAATATCTGTGAGTGATCTAGTAAAAATGGCAGTACTGTCAGAATTGTTTCATGTTCCATTGATTACTTAATGAATTTTGAATGAGGTATCACATGGCATGATTAAATGAATGTGAGATTTTGCAAGATAAATTTAGCAGAACTATGGTGGAAGAGGATGGAAATTATCACAGTTATTGTGTGCTCTATCCAGTGAATCAGAGAAATTGTTGGTTTTTTAAATGATCACTTTGATGATGTACTTGAAATAATGTTTGATCTTATGTATTTACCTTTAAGTTCTTGTTTTTAGAAGAAATGTAAAGTTGCAATGTAATATAAGTATAAATAAAACAAAAAAAATTCTTAGTTTAAGTATGTCAAAATGATAATACTTAAGGATCATGGTAGGAAAGCTATAACTTACAATAGTCATACAAAGGAAAAGAATGAGTTTCACTAAGATACTTGGTGAATGGAAGAAACTTATACTGAGTGGGTCAGAAGAATCTTGCACTCTGGAGGGCTTTTCCCTGCTCCAGTATACTGAATAAAATCTTGCTTTTTCTAGGGTCAAAAAAGGCCAATATCATCATTAGTTGTCTTAAGAATAAAGATGGAATGAGAGTACATAAAGAATGAAGACAGAAAATATTAAATTTACACAAGAAAAAAAAGCCTGTTAATATCATAAGGTTGGGCACATGGAAGAAAGCCTTTTAAGATTGGTTGGGCATGAGAAGATTGCTTGTTAGGATTGTGTGGTTATGTAAAATTAATGGTACATGATATACTGGAGAATATCGATGATAATGCAGTTGATAGTATGTGGAGAAGGGGCAGACCATGAAAGGGACTGATTGATACAATAAGATGTTTAAAGCTATAGATGGAATTTAATAAATGAATGTGTCCAGTAGAGGTATTTCTCTGTTATGGCAGCTAAGATGGTAGGGGCAAGTGAATGGCTTAATCATAGCTGCGTCCAGGATTAAAATCCAATCCCATGCATGACTCATGATCAGAAAAAAAGTGTGGATGGAATTGTGCTAATGAAAACTCTGGCCTTGCTTGATGAAAAATAAAATTTGGTGTGAAAAGTGATTAAGAGAGGCTACAATAGAACAAAGGTACAAGAGGCTGTTTTTACTTGATGCATCAGTCTATTTAATCCATTATCATTGAATCTATTCCCATTTCCATGTGGGAGAGCAAATAAACACAAGGAAGCACTTTAGTGGGCATTAATTTTGTAGAACTGATGTATCCAGCCACCAAACCTAAATGCTGGCAAACAGCAGGAAGGCCCAATTCCCTGGAAAATATTTTCTACCCCACTACACCATTCACTTGATCTACCCAATTCAAAGAGAAACAGAGTTCAAGAAAACAGACTGATATATAATGATATGTTTACATACACATGAAATATAACATTTATGCCTCAGTGATATGAAATTAAAATGAATCCTTCATTCAATGACATTATTTTCAGTGAAATTTACAACAATCATCCTTTTTACATGCTAGCTTTCAGCAAAAGATGCAATATCTGTCTCCCTTCTTTTGATGAATACATGTATAGAAAATATATAAAATTACACACACCATGATTGAGAATCAATGGAATCTGCAATACAAGAATATATCAAAGAGCCTTTTATCCCTCTTGGTTGCACTTCTAAATCAATATATTTATCTACTGAGTACCTGGGATGATCTCTTCATAAGTATGGCCATTCATTTGCAAGACATTTCACATTTATTAAGTAAGCAGACTATACCAAAGGGTAGTTTTCAGTCATGGCAGATGTCATTCCATGGAATGTACAAAATCTATTACAAAACCTGCCTTTTCAGAAGATAACTCATTACAAACTAAAGTACATCAATAAGTATTCATTTATGGTATGATTTACAGTAGTCTTGTTAACATTCATTCTGAACATGCACGTCACTGTTATTTGTATGAGTAATCTTATCCAAACAGTTTTTCTACATATTTTCATGGAGAAGTAATGATCTCTGAGGAAAGCATGTGAAACAATATATCATATGACTTTTAACTTTCAAAAAACTTGTAAAGTTGCCCAGCAATACATCAGGTTAATATTGCTAAGTCTTGATTTGATTATAGTTGTGAAAAGGAAGATGTTCAACAGATAATTAACAAGTTCAGCATCAACAACACTAATATACAAGATCTACATGAACAGTCTTACATATATACACATGTTTAATCTTAAGATTACCTATATACAGAAAATATGAAATGTAGTTAAACTACAAGCAAATGAACCTAAAATATCACCTTATCTATAAGTGGACAGTTTTTATAGGTGTTTTACCAACATGATACTACCGTGCAATGTTCAACATTGATGCCAGTTGTTGATTTTGTATTTCATGTTAGCCTGTATGATCTGACAGCAAATTGATTACAATTTCTTCATAAGAGATCAAGCCTAAGTAATATATATATGATATATGAAATATGGCGATAAGTTTAAAACTGAAGAAATACCTTAATATACAGTTTTACAAATGCTTCTTATGGATGATCTTGATCAATACTGCACATAGTGAAACAACTCAGGCAGCATTTACGCAGTCTCCAATATTCACCATTTTAATAAATGTGCTTAAAGGATAAACACTGATCTTTCCAATGAATGTTGCTGCCATCATTCAAATACACCAAGAAGTAGTTTCACTGTAAGTAGATGTATTTTGCAAACTTTAATTACTTGTACCACCATCAGCACCAATGTCACAGATAACGAATGAGGAAAGGCTACTGGGGATGTAAAAACATAACAATATTTTGAGGTTCACATTCTACTTGAGCTTTATGGATTCATTAGTAACTACTGGTCCACAATATCCTTCACATATTTAACCCAGACTGAATAATTCAAGCTCAAGTCCAACATGCCAAAAGTAATGAGGTAAACAATTTTGAGTTCAAGCACAAACATAATCAAAAATATTCTTCATGAAACTGCAGGTCTCCACAAAATAATGAGAACATAAAAACACACTTACAGAAGGAATCAACAAGATGTTTCCATCAAATGTAGTTTTCAGGTACTCTCCAGGTGAGGAAATTTAGTGAAAAATCAACTAAAACCGAGATACTTCAAACTGTATTATTTTATTTTCATTTGGCTAGTTAATAATGGTCAGTCTACTATGCTACTTTGCTCAGAATAAACAACAGATAGTGACCAGCTCTACTATTGCTAAGCCCTGCATTCATCATGCTTTGACCAGATACCAAAAAACATTTAAATGCTATAAATACAGTAAATGTAAACAGTTATCTATTCATCAAATGCTACTATCAGAATAATCAATGGAACCCAGAGATTATAACTTTTACCCATAAGAACAAAGACTGAACCATGTAATCAAAGACTTTAAGGAACCTGACCAAAGTACTAGAAGGACACTGCAAATTATGAATGCCTATAACAGAGGTTGAATGGTTTTCAAAACAAATGGACATGTGGCATTATCCAAAAGTGAATGAGGCCACTTCTAGTACCTTACAAACAGCATTTTTCATAACTCATCATAAATGTTATCCTTCCAAGACACCAGCCCAAAGTTCTGTATCCGTAAAACACTATGTAAAGAGGAATACATACCGCTGGACATACAGTACTAATAACAGAGAACATTCAGTATCATGAATATGACTTTACTGCAGAGTGAAATTAGTCTTAGCATTTTTGCCAAAAACTTTTCATACATTTCATAAAAATTTCAATTCCATAACTTTAATATAAAGATTAATATGTAACAGTAAGACTAAATCTGTCTCGGAGTAAAATAATAGCCACAGTATTTCACTCTCAAGCTGATCGTAAATCATCAACTTAGAAAGTGCAGTGCATCACTTTTTGGAAAAAAAACTCTTGAATGTCCTCCTCATAGCGAAATTACATGATCCAAAATTAGATCGTGAGGAGGTTAATAATCATTGTAAGTTTACAATGGAGGATACACACATAATCCTCATGACTAGTCAGTGTCGTGGACAAAAACAAAACCATATGAATATACTTAAAATAAAAATGCATAATACAGTTAAATACAGTAAAAAAAATTCTACTTTTACAAAAAAATAATATATTTATAACGTAGAGAAAAGAATATGCCCTAATATTTTTTATTAAGCTTTGGTTTAATTCACTGGGGACAATAAGTCTTGTTCACAATTTTTTTTTAATAAATTTTGAAGTAAATAATTATAAAAGAGTGATCATTTAAAACAGAGTTGCTAAAATACCTATTCACTACAAAACAAGAAGTTTCAAAAAAATGTTGCTCATTATGTCTATACTTTATTCCATAATAATAAAGTTGTACTTAGAAAGGAACACCATGGGATTTGAACTTATAACAGGTCCAGTCTTAATTCATACCATTATCTTCCTTCCCCAAGAACCCTTCTATGAAGCTCTTACAGCACTCACGAAGCCAGCCACTTCCAGTAAGCAGGCCCAGAGGTCAAAGTGTTGTGATGTTGTGCATGTCTGTGTGAATTGAATGCAGGACAATGTAGGTATAAGTAAATGGTGTCCATCATCTTGCATCTAGGGCATGGGAGTTCTTGTGCTATGTTGCAGAAATGGATGGAGTCCAGAGAACAGATGAGAAAGTGTAACTTGTATATGTACATGTGGTTTAAGATAAGTGTATGTCAGGTGGGGTGGTATCAAAGACTGAATTGGGAAGCACAGCTGTTTAGTACTTACTAAGTCATTTTGGGTTGTATGTGTTTTGTCAGTATTATCTTTGTTAATGCTGGGGAGATCTAAGAGTAGATACTGCTGAAGTGTGAGGCAGGAGTAAGCTTTTCATTTCTACTTAGGGGTTTGTGGTTAGTTATGAGGTGGTTTAGCACAAGGAAACAGACAAAAGAATGGCCGAACCCACCCACATACACATGTATATACATACACGTCCACACACGCACATATACACATCTATACATTTCAGCATATACATATACAGATATATACATATATACACATGTACATAATTCATACTTGCTTACTTTATTCATTCCCGTCGCCACCCTGTCACACAATCCCCTCCCCCTGCATACATACACTTCCACACACGCACATATACATACCTATACATTTCAACGTATACATATATATACATACACAGACATATACATACATACATCTTTTCTTCTTTCAAACTATTTGCCATTTCCCGCATTAGCAAGGTAGCGTTAAGAACAGAGGCATACATACGTACATAATTCATACTTGCTTCCTATATTCATTCCCGTCGCCACCCCACCACACATGAAATGACAACCCCCTCCCCCCACATGCGTGCAGGAGACATCGACAAAGTATAATAAAAAATATGGTTTGGTCACATGGAGAGAATGAGTGAGGAAAGATTGACCAAGAGGATATATGTGTCAGAGGTGGAGGGAACGAGAAGTGGGAGACCAAATTGGAGGTGGAAAGATGGAGGGAAAAAGATTTTGAGTGATAAGGGCCTGAACATGCAGGAGGGTGAAAGGCGTGCAAGGAATAGAGTGAATTGGAACGATGTGGTATACCGGGGTTGACGTGCTGTGAATGGATTGAACCAGGGCATGTGAAGCGTCTGGGGTAAACCATGGAAAGTTCTGTGGGGCCTGGATGTGGAAAGGGAGCTGTGGTTTCGGTGCATTATTACATGACAGCTAGAGACTGAATGCGAACGAATGGGGCCTTTGTTGTCTTTTCCTAGCGCTACCTCGCACACATGAGGGGGGAAGGGGTTGTTATTCCATGTGTGGCGGGGTGGCGATGGGAATGAATAAAGGCAGACAGTATGAATTATGTACATGTGTATATATGCATATGTCTGTGTGTGTATATATATGTGTACATTGAGATGTATAGGTATGTATATTTGTGTGTGTGGACATGTATGTATATACATGTGTATGTGGGTGGGTTGGGTCATTCTTTCGTCTGTTTCCTGGCGCTACCTCGCTAACGCGGGAGACAGCTACAAAGCAAAAATAAATATATATATGGGTATGTTTGAAGGAACAGTGGTTCTAACAATGTTATATGGCTGCGCGGAGTGGGCTATGGATAGAGTTGTGCTGGAAATAAGATGTTTGAGGACAATATGTGGCATGAGGTGGTTTGATCGAGTAAGTAATGAAAGGGTAAGAGAGATGTGTGGTAATAAAAAGAGTGTGGTTGAGAAAGCAGAAGAGGGTGTTTTGAAATGGTTTGGTCACATGGAGAGAATGAGTGAGGAAAGATTGACAAAGAGGATATATGTGTCAGAGGTGGAGGGAACGAGGAGAAGTGGGAGACCAAATTGGAGGTGGAAAGATGGAGTGAAAAAGATTTTGAGTGATCGGGGCCTGAACATGCAGGAGGGTGAAAGGCATGCAAGAATTGGGGGAATTGGAACAATGTGGTATACTGGGATTGACGTGCTGTCAATGGATTGAACCAGGGCATGTGAAGCGTCTGGGGTAAACCATGGAAAGTTATGTGGGGCCTGGATGTGGAAAGGGAGCTGTGGTTTTGGTGCATTATACATGACAGTTAGAGACTGAGTGTGAACGAATCTGGCCTTTGTTTTCTTTTCCTAGTGCTATTTCGCACACATGTGGGGGAAGGAGGTTGTCATTTCACGTGTGGCATGGTGGCGACGGTAATGAATAAGGGCAGACAGTATGAATTATGTACATGTGTATATATATATACGTCTGTGTGTGTATAAATATATGTATATGTTGAGATCTATAGATATGTATATGTGCGTGTGTGGACGTGTATGTATATACATGTGTATGTGGGTGGGTTGGGCCATTCTTTCATCTGTTTCCTTGCGCTACCTCGCTAATGCGGGAGACAGCAACAAAGCAAAGCAAAAAGCAAAAAATATATATATATATATATATATATATATATATATATATTGCCCATGTGTATGAGAGGCAGGTGTGTGATATCCTCATGGTTATTCAATTTGTCTATGGATGGGGTGGTTAGGGAGGTAAATGCAAGAGTTTTGGAGAAAGGGGCGAGTACGCAGTCTGTTGGGGATGAGAGGGCCTAGGAAGTGAGTCAGTTGTTCACCAATGATACAGCACTGGTGACTGATTAGAGTGAAAAACTATGGAAGTTTGGGACTGAGTTTGGAAAAGTGTATGAAAGGAGAAAGATGAATGTAAATGCAAATAATAGCAAGGTTATTAGGTTCAGCAGAGTTGAGGGACAAGTTAGCTGGGATGTGAGTTTGAATGGAGAAAAATAGGAGGAAGTGAAGTGTTCTAGATATCTGGGAGTGGACTTAGTATCAAATGGAACCATAGAAGCAGAAGTGAGTCACAGGGTGGATGAGGTTTTGGGAGCAATGAAGAATGAGTTGAAAGCAAGAACAGTATCTTGGACAGCAAAAATGGGTATGTTTGAAGGTATAGTAGTTCCAACAATACTATGGGGTTGCAAGCATGGGCTATAGATAAGGTTGTATGGAGGAGACTGAATGTGTTGGAAATTAAATGTCTGAGAAGAATATGTGGTGTGAGGTGGTTTGATCGAGTAAGTAATGAATGGGTCAGAGAGATGTGTGAAAATAAAAAGAGTGTATTTGAAGGAGAGAGCAGAAGAGGGTGTGTTGAAATCGTTTGGACATATGGAGAGAATGAGTGAGGAAAGGGTAACAAAGAGGATATATGTATCAGAAGTGAAGGGAACAACAGGTGGGAGACCAAATTGGAAGGGGAAGGATGGAGTAAAAAAAAATTTAAGCAATCAGGGCCTGAACATGCAGGAGGGTGAGAGGCATGCAAGGAATAGTGAGTTGGAATGTGGTATACTGGGGTCAATGGGCTGTCAATGGATTGAACTAGGGCATGCAAAATGTCTGGGGTAAACCATGGAAAGGTACCGTGTGGGTCCTGGATGTGGACAGGGAGCTGTGGTTTCAGTGAATTACATATGACAGCTAGACACTGAGTGTGAGTGAATGTGGCCTTTTTTTGTCCGTTTCCTGGTGCTATCTTGCTAAAGCAGGGTGTAGTGATGCTGTTTCCTGTAAGGTGGGGTAGTGCCAGAAATGGATGAAGGCAAGCAAGTATGAATATGTACATGGGTATATATTGGAAAGGATCACAATTTTCCCCGTGGACTCATAGGAATGGGTATATATGTATATGTATGTATGTATATGTGTATATATTGATATGTATATGTGCGTGTATGGGTGTTTATATATATATATGTGTATATGAGTGGATGGGCCATTGTTTGTTTGTTTCCTGGCGCTACCTCGCTGACACGGGAAAAGGCAATCTCTCTTACCCTTTCATTACTTACTCAATCAAACCACCTCACACCACATATATACCCTTACTTACTACCCCATGAGTCCCTTCTATATGAGACTCCTGCAGTGCTCTGGAAGTTGGCCACAGACACCAGTTGGGACCATAGCCCTTAAAGTAAAGTGATGCTGCATATGTGTCTATCTGTAATATGCGCATGACATTAAGCAGTAAATTCTTTGTGTCTCTGTTATGCTAGTTACATCAACAGCATGTGGTGTCGTGGAATATGTTAAAATGGTGTTTGTAGTGTTGCAAGTATGGGCAATATCCACAGTGTAGATGGGAGAGTATGACTCATGTTTGTCTTAGAGGCAAGGCTTCTGATGGGTGTATGTCATGTGGGTTGGAGTTTAAGACTGAGTTGGGAGGGCATTGGCTGTAAAAGCAAAGATAGGTATGTCTGATGGTACAGTACTCCCCATAATACTTTACGGATGCAAGTCATTGGCCCTAAATGCAAAATTATGAAAGAGGGGGAAAGTGTTTGATGTGAAAAACCTGGGGTGTGAGGAAGGTTGATCAATTCAGGAATGACAGTTAGGGAGAAGTGTAGTCATAAGCAGAGTCTGCTTGAGATAGCCCAGCAGTGCGTGCTGAAATGGCTTTGATATAAAAAAAAGGATGAGTGAAGAAACTGACAAAGAGGATATAAATTCCTTCTTTACCTTTGTTTTGACATGTTGGAGTGCTTGGTGGGAAAAAATAGGAAATCATGTTCCCATACAATTAAAGATATGCCAACAAAATTATGAAAAATGAAAAAAATAAATCCTTTATCTACCTTTGTTTTACCATCCTGGAGTGTTGAAGTTTCAGAATATATTTCATGAATACTGCAATTGGCATGCAATTTAAAATAGTGGCATGGAAATCTTGTTTCAGGTGATGTATGTCACAGTTGATCGCATACCATAAAATAATGAATGTAAAAGTTTAAGTTTTAAATACAAACAAGAAATTTGCTCCCTTCCACATCTCTGGAATTACACCTTCCCCTGATGACCTACTGAACAGTTTTGAGGGGCCTTGCCTGTACCTCTGCACTTTCTTTCAGCACATATGGGAAAACTACATTATGACCATAAGCCTCATGTGGAATACACCAATTTAATAGCTTGATTACGTCATTTCTATCAATTTCTATACCTTCCTAAACTTCCTCACCATCCCAACTTACTATCTCTGAGTCAGTGGTGTTCGCTGTGAAAACAGATTTAACCCTTTCAGTACACAATTGAATTTTTCAGCCTCCCCTAGTGCGACAATTTTCTTTATTTATGGAAAGATCCACACAAGCTATATTCATTTTTCTCTGTTCCTAGTTTAGAAAACACCATCAACCAGAGTAACCAATCCTAAATTAAATTCACTTACACTATTACTTTTTTTCTGATTTGGTGCAGAAATATTATCAAAACCTTTTTTGCTTTCTTATGAAATAAGACTTATGCATTAGTAGTTTTGGGAAAACACATTATTTGCCAGGCTAGCCTATTCTAAGTAAGGGTGATGTGGGTGCAGTGGAGGTGCAGTAGTGGGGAATCACAGACATGGCAAGTCCCCAGATAAGGTGCACAACCACCTACCCAAGTCACGAGCAGTTTACTGAGGCCTTCGAGCAATTCCAATGACATCCTCTATCTGAGTTATGTCCAGTCAAAAGAACTTACAAATTTAGCAGAATTCATAACTGTGGAAGAAAACTACATGTGCAGATTGCTATATGAGCACAGATTAAAAGCAATAATGCTGAAAAGGTGAAATCTATCATTCAGCTTCAAGCATACTTCTTATTAATCTTCAACAGTTCTTACCTTTGAATCCCCTAGCTTGAATAGCTGCTCTTTATAACTGATAAGTTACTTATATTGAACTTAGGAAATATTTTGGGTTGTCTTTTGGCTTGTTAACAATATTCCTTTCAAAGTTTCTTTGTACCTCACTTCTTATCTTGCAGTACTCATTTCTTGCTCTATCTTTTATATGCTGGTTGTATCTCCTTCAGTGTAAATCTCTTTGCTCTCTGGCATTCTTTATTGAATCATGCCTCTCTCCTTTTTAACCTTTCTCCCATTCTGCATCCAATTTGTACCCAATTTCTGGTTCCTTCATTGTTTTTACAGAACCTATAGCAGTGGTCTATACTTCAGTTATGAAGCCTCCTTTCCCAGTTTATACTCTGAAAGAACATGATCAGCTCTGTATAATTGCCATTCTTATACTTCCTCTTTGGGTCCTACCTCCCATCTTGTGTCCTCTTCAACCAGTCAATATCAAGCACTACATGCTCACTTTTCCAACTGGTGTGTCAAATTCAATATGTTGTACGTCAAAGACATTATGAATAAATAAAGGGTCTACTAGAGATGGTGTATTAGCTCCTTTGGTTCTCATATGCTCCAGGTACTGCTGATACACGATATTCTAAGAACTTATGTCTCCATGAACCTCTACCTCCATGTGTGTCTGTTTTCTCAGCCTCTTCCCCTGTAACTGAAATCCCCAATCACCAAGAACTTACAAACTCCACAGAGGGAGTGTATCCCTGCCCTCTTCACTATCTTGATTGTTCCTTCACTATTTTCATGCTTCTTCTTTGGGATATTCATACACTCTCCATTATAATTTTACATGTTATGAACAATTTAAATGTACATTCTATCAACATTTCCTGGAATCTAATGGCAACCTTTATCAAAGAGATTAATCCTCCCCTTTGTTATTGTGTACCCTTCCAAGCTACACCTTCGCTCCTTTGTGTGTTATCTCCACCTGTCCAACAGTGTTGGCACTGCTTGCCCAGATCCAGTCTTTGAGCTCTAGCTCTTTTCCATTTACCAATGGTCAGCCTGTGCTTCTTTACAAAATCTTCAACATAAGGTAGGTTCTACTAATCAATCCTTATCTCCCTAAGCAGGAAGTGAAAGCATTGTTCCTCTCTCTGGCCTCATCTGATTCCTTGTCTTTTGCCTTGTTTCTTTAATTTTCTCTTCTTTTGGTTTGTCACTCCTTTGACCTTTTTGGCAAGTTTATTGGCTTACTTATGCTCCTCTTGCTTACACATAATTTCAACCCCATCAACTCTCTCTCTATATATATGTGGATGGAGTGATAAAGATTTTGAGCGATTGGGGCCTGAACATACAGGAGGGTGAAAGGTGTGCAAAGAATATAGTGAACTGGAAAGATGTGGTATACCGGGGTCGACGTGCTGTCAATGGATTGAACCAGGGCATGCGAAGCGTCTGAGGTAAACCATGGAGTTTTGTGGGGCCTAGATGTAGAAAGGGAGCTGTGGTTTTGGTGCATTACACATGAGAGCTAGAGATGGAGTGTGAACAAATGTGGCCTTTGTTGTCTTTTCCTAGTGCTACCTCGTACGCACGTGGGGGGAGGGGGGTGCCATTTCATGTGTGGTGGGGTGGCAATGGGAATAGATGAAGGCAATAAGTATGAATATGTACATGTGTATATATGTATATGTCTGTGTATGTATATGTGTGTATACTTTGAAATTTATAGGTATGTATATGTGTGCGTGTTTGGGTGTGTATGTATATACATGTGTATGTGGGTGGGTTGGGCCATTCTTTTGTCTGTTTCCTTGCGCTACCTCGCTAATGCGGGAGACAGTGACAAAGTATAATAAATAAATAAAAATATATTATTTATCTACTTATTATATTTAACAGACATCTCCCGCTTTAGCGAGGTAGCGCAAGGAAACAGACAAGGAATGGCCCAACCCATCCACATACACATGTATGTACATAAGCACCCACAAATGCACATACATATACATTTTACTTAATACATACATATACATACACAAACATATACATATATACACGTACATATTCATACTTGCTACCTTCATCCATTCCTGTTGCCACCCCAAAACACATGAAACAGCATCCCCCTGTAGATTTTAATACTGCATCTATGATGAATTTTGCATCTTAAGTTCAGGCTGCTTGCCAAGTGGTTTTTGAGTTGACAGTGCAATAATTTCCCTTAAAGTCAGACACCCATGCCAAAGAAGGTAAATTCTTATGAGTTTTCTACACAGGAAACTGAGTGAGTTTAGCTAGATTTAGAGGACCAGGAAGATGATAATCATGAACTAATTGATGATGATCTGTCTTCATATAATGTGGAGAGTGATTTTATGGATATCTACTCTCCCAGCATTGAAAATAGACCAAGATGAGGCAAGAGAAGACATTTCAAAAGGAGGCAGTGTTGCTAGTGCCTGCCTGACCTTGAAAACATAGCATCAAATTGGTGCAGATGGTAATTGTGAAACCTTTTATAATTCTATGAAAAAATTATCAATGAACCATAATGATTATGACAAGAAAAGATTTATCAGTAATCAATATGTCAGAGTAGGTAAAATAAATAATAAAACATGTTTAGTGGCAAGTTACTTGACATTCAGGCCTTATTCCCCAGTATTTTAATGCACTGTGCTGACAAAGTCAAAAAGTTTCCACACATGATTAGAGACAGAATTGGAGGAAACATACTTATGGAGTGATTTTCTTCATTGTCACATATCTTTGAAACTGTAAGGTCAAATAATATTTCATACAATTTGAAAAACTAGAGATTTACAAGGTAAAAAAAAGAAACCTAATTGAGGTGATATAGGGTTAAAAGTAATCCTCACTGGCCTCCTCTTTGTGTTTTGCCTGTATTTACCAATTCTCCAAATTGTTTTATTTCTAAACCAGTACCTGACAAGTCTATGGCATCATTGTTCAGAAAACGGCCCTCTTTGAACCTGAAAATCATCATGGACTTTATCTGATAACTTCTCATTTGCATAGTGGCCCACTTTTTTGTTATTCAGCATTCATGCTATGTGCCCCTCATCTTTAATCTCATCTAAAATTCGCTTTTTATTTGCTGCACAACTATCGCAACTAATTTTTTGCCCTTTTTAAGTTTTCCATCCACTGCACCACCAGCTTCCCCAACTACCATGTCTCTGACTGCACATACTAACTTTTTCATGGCTTTATCCAATATTTTGTTCTGCCTAAATGATCAAGATTTCTTCTCCTCAATTACCCCTATTCTATGGATTTCCATCTCTGGCCTTGAATAATTTCAAGTTCTGCCCCCTCTCCCAATTACTGATTATTAATTGAATATTGAGCAGAATGCCCTTCTGCTCTATCAACTGCCTTCCCTGAGAGTTCCACAGTTTATTTACCCATGTTACGGACATCTACCAGTTTTACATCATGAGGTCATGTTACATCAATGAGTTTAACTCTAGTATGTCCAACTTCTTGAAATGCTTTATGGCACTTTTCATGGTCCCTTGCATTGTACTCTAATTTCTTCAGCTTGTCCCATAGGTGGTATATTCTGAGCATAAACCCTTTTACTACATCCATTAAAAAAAGTATTACATCAGCTTAATGTCATTCCTAATATCCACCAGTTCAGTCTCCTCATTCCCTGTCTCAGGTATATTCCCTTCACTTTTCCTTTTAGCATCCATGGCACTTTGCTGCTGAACATAAGAGACAGGATGTGTGGAGTCAAACAAGCTTAGCCTAGGCTAACATGGCTGACACGTCTATTTTTCCCGCCTAGTTTATGAATTACTAATGGCCTATTCTTGCATTTATAAATGACAAGGGATGATTGTTTAACTACCTTGTTCCCCAAAATTACACACAAAGATCTATTTAGCTTTGAGATGAATAATGGTGGGCCATGCAATGTCAGTTTGGATTAAACACTTCTATTTCCCATCTTCTTACTGTTGCTCCCCTTATTATGTTTAACTGTGCTCGAGTAACTGCCTTGCATCCAATATAATACCTTGCGTTTGTAATTGTATGATTTATGCATGGTTTAAAATGATAATATGAGTGGTGAATGTTCTAAATGGCAACTGGCAATCATATGGTATTAGATGCTGCTTTCCACCAAACAATGCTTTAATCTATCGGTTGAATATTTAGTCCTTTTATGTTTATTTACTTTCAAAACAGTGGTGGGCCTCACAGTGCTTATCTCCCTTTGCTGAATTACAGTACAACAAATACTTCTGTAAAGATATTACTTTTTCCCAAACTCTGGCTCCCTTTTCATGCTGCTGTAATGTGTGAGTGTGTGTGTTCACAGTACTGGAGTGAGTCCTGTACTCACGGGCCCAATCTCTTAAAATTTCCATGACATCAAGCGGGCTTTTTAACCTTTAAAACTCCAGGCATTCACAGTTTCCTTGCTAAGTCTATTCTGACCATCCACCATCTTTACCTCAAAAAACTATGATACTTCTTTATATCCTCTTTAACCAGCTTCTTGCCCAGTTTTTTGTCGAGGCCTCTACTCTAGTACAGCATCTCAAGAAGAATTTTTCATTGTTGACACTGTTCAACTGATTTAAAAACCTGAAGTCTGTAATCATGTCACTGTATTTTCTCCTCTCTGGTGGAGAGATTTGTAGCTCTCAACCTCTCACTGTGGTTCACCTCTCAATTCAGGTACTATCTTGGTTGCTCCTCTCTGAAACCTCTCAATCAGATCTTTGTGCTTCTTCAGGCATGGTGACCAGACCTGCGAGGTGTAATCCAGTTTGGATCTAGTGTGTGTTGTAAATAGCTCACCAAATGTATGTGTGTGTAATTACTTCCGTGTACTGTAAGGGGAGGAAGTCTTACACTTGTGGGGCCCCATCTGTTGAACATTTCTACTGTCACACAGCTTCTTAAATACATGTATGCTATCAGCATTAAACATGTCCTCAGCCATTTTATTCCATTCATCCACCACTCTTATAGTATAAAAGTACTTCTTTACATATTTCTAAACAAGTTTCTTGCTTAATTTCATGTTAGAATGCTTTATTCCTAAATCTCTCAAAGAACTGTTCACTGTCCACATCAGTGATCTAATAAAAAAAGTTAAATGTTGTGATTAGGTCACCCCTCACTCCTCTCTCTTCCAACTTGGGCAAATTTAAAGCCTTTAGCCTTTCCATGTAACTTAGCTCTCTTGATTACAGTCCTATCTTTGTTGCCCTCTTCTAGACTTTGAATGTGCTTCATTTGATGTGGTGACCAAACTTGAGAGCATACTCTAGTTTTAGCCTTATGTATGACATGAACAGCTTGCTGAATATTTCCTTATCCATAGTCTTGAATGCTATTCTGATTTTTTCAGAAAGACAGTTTGTCTCCCTTACTATCCTCCTTTTGTGGGGTTCTGGCAACAGGTAGGGGATGATGTTGACTCCCACGACCTTCTCACACACAGAATCCTGAAGCTTATTTCGCATTAGATAATAATCATTTCAAGGCCTTTTTATCATCTTGCCTCTGGCAATTTCCCCTCTTAAGAAAATCAAGCTTTTCAAGATCTCCTCTCCATTACATCTCACTGGTGTTGGGATTAAAGTGTTTTCCAGAGTTATTGTAATTTTTGCTAGCAGACAGCTAGTCTCCTTAACTATTCTTCTAACGTGGGACTCTGGCTATAGATTATGGACATATATAAATACCAAGTCTTTCTCTCACACAGATTCCTGCGGACTGTTTCTGGCTTGATGATAATGATACAGAGACCTTCTTTCACAGAGTCCTATCCTCATCACCTAACATTTACTTGGAGTGGAATTAACTTGGCATCACACCAATTTTGGAGTTTATAAGGTGATATTATCCTCCCTGCCTTTCATTTCCCTCATAACTTTTGCAACATCTGCAAGCATATTCAGATGTGTGCGTGTGTGTGTGCACAAGTAATTACCTATTTGCAATGTACAGAAACAGAGTTTTACACTCATGGGGCCCCATCTCTTAAACTTTCTCTACTATCATATAACTTCTTGAGTTAATGTATGCCGTCATGCATGCATGTGCGTGTGGAAGAGACTATATGTCAATACTTGGTGGAACCATATAAAAAAGTTGGGACCACTCTTAATTCTATCATACTTCATGTGAGACTGATTTGCACAGTACATGAATTTCCTTTAATGTGTAATTCTTAAATATCCAACTCAAACTCATCTATTACCTCAGGAGAATGACAGTTTCATCTTAAACACTGAACAAAGCACATTTAATGGTATGATCTTACAGAAGTATGTAAAAATGTATACATGTTAAACTAATTTTTCAAAAATTATTCTATACCAACATAAGTGTCTGACTTAGCACAGCATCAACCTTTCCTTTATTATTCATATTCTGAATTAAATTTTTGTATCATGATTAGTTTCTGTAAACAAGTTTCTGTGATTATGCTATAATATGAAGAGTAATTTCAACTGTAATAATCTATTTCAATATTAGAGCTTCTAGATGTACAAGATTCAGCCCTATTACTTCTCAAAACATTTACCTAAAATTATGATGAATCATTTATCAGCTTAGTTTTGAGAAAGTTTTATAGATGTTTCAAAACTAGGAGACAAAAGACTAAATAAATAATTCACGAGGGAAAGTGTATGATCTTAATTCTTTCATAGTCAAGTAGAAGGAAATACTGATAACTCATTCAGTGATAATATCTGTCTAAACAGTTTAACAACATGACAGATAACCACCACTAAAAATTAATAACCAAATCATAAATTTTGGTATAAATGATCCTTCAGAAAATGATGATAGCAATTCAAACTAAGATGATCTCAAAGACTAAGGTGGTATTCTTTCCCACAATAAGGGATATTTTCTAGCCCATGCATTAAATGATACTGACCAGTTCAGCGCATATCATGGCAAGTGACAGTGTCACCAGTGCCCTGTTCCTTGCTTTTCTTCTGGTCCCCTGAGTTGTGAGTGCAGTCTCTTGAATAAAAGCCACTGCTATAATCTTCATAGATGACCTCTGACATTAAACTTCAGGCTCTAGCCTTCACTTCATAGTACTGGTGTTAAAAAAAGTGTAAATAATGACTACATTACCTACTGCTAACTTGGAACTGAACCATAGCGTAGTCTTAATACAGCATCTGCATCACATATGTATTTGCCTGAGGAGGAAAAGATTACTGAATGAATAACACATTAGGTACACATTTTACATATCTTAAATATATTAAACTTACTGAAAATTACCCGAAGACCTCTTTCAAGAGCCATAGTGCTACCTAGGACATTTTTTGAGAGGAGACTCCAGCAACCAAAGACTGCATCACTTTCACTAGCAGAGAAATATACACTCTTTTGGAGTCAGAATTTCTTTGATGAGACTGTATTCCCATGAGAAAACTTTGCTGAAGGTGATTTTCCACTTGTGAGGTAATCTCATGCGGGAAGAGTACAGTAACTCCAATTTTGATGGTGTGTGGGGCCTGGTTTTGGATAAGGGACTGAATTTTAATGCACTGCACATGACAGTTAGAGAATGTTGTGAGTGAATGTGGCTTTTCTTTGTTTGTTCCTGGTACTAACTCACTAAAGCAAGAAACAGCGAACATGAAGAATAAATAAATCTTGATTGCTGGTTCCTGTGTTAGCAATGTAATGCCAAGAACAGACAAAGAAAGGCAGCATTCAATCATATCCATTCACTAACTGTCATGTGTAATGCAATGAAACCACAGCTCCCAATCCACAACCAGGCCCCACAGATCTTTCCATGGCTTATCCCAGCCACTTCACACGAACTGGTTCACTCCACTTACAGTACATCTACCCCTATATACCAAATTGTTCCAATTCACTCTATCCTGAGCATGAATTTCACCCTTCTGCATGTTCAGGCCCCATTCACACAAAATCTTTTTCATTCCTTCCTTTCATCTCCAATTTGGTTTACCCCAGCTTCTTGTTCCTTCCACTTCTGACATACTTTTTGTTAACCTCTCATTACTCATTCTCTCCATTCCTAACCATATCAGCAAACCCTCTTTAGCTCTTTCAACCAAACTATTTTCATTACCACCTCTCTCTCTCTCTCTCTCTCTCTCTCTCTCTCTCTCTCTGACCCTTTCATTACTTAACTGGGGGAGATATGATGCATCAATCACACAAAATTGCACTTAGGATTTTTCATGTTTCATTCTTCCCCATGGTTATCAGCAAAACTAGATCATGCACATCAATGTGACCTACTGCAACAATACAAAGCTATATACCTTAAATGAGCAACAAATTCAAAATTAAATAAAAATATATAAACCATCTCCCATGCACTGCAAATCTGCAGATAATATATGATGTAAATTTTTATAAAACTTACCTGAGACAAATCTCTTCTTAACGAGTGAAACTCGGTACCCTGAGCCAACAAGACTAAACTCCAAACCAGAAACAGTTGTTCCTTCACAGTTGAATTGGGCTGAAACAGTAGCTGGGGTAGATGGACCTGCTGCTACTTCAAACTTAGCTCTCAATGATCCCAATCCACCACTAGCTGAATGTTGTGAGAGTTCGGTTAACTTCCATACAGCTCGCTGCTGGTCTTTTAACCTGATAATAAAAAAGCACACTCAAGATGATGACATTTAATATTCTATTAAAAACATTCGACAATCAGTGAACGAATGTAGTACAACATAGAATATGCTATTACTCTCCAAAAGCAGGAACAGACAAAAGAGCTAAATGAGGCTTGATCCTCAAAAGAAAAGGCTGGCATGTCTGATCATGCAAGGATGCAGCCAAAATGAGAGGAAGAAACAGTTACTATGTTTGATAAATCAGGATGTTCTGGCTAAGATGAATGAATGGTTCTGCAGTTCTGATGCTTGGGGAACTTAATGCAAAAGTGGGTGACATGGTATTTGAGGGAACAATATGGGGAAATGGAATACCCAGAGTAAAAGAAAACGGGGAACAGGTTGTTGAGGGATGTGCTGAAAAATCACTGGAGTTTGGGCATACCTGGCTTAAATAAAGGTGCATACATGAGTATAAATAGGTCAGTGGAACTGGGGGTTAATGGGCATTACTCGAATGTGTGCTAACTTACTGACACAGAAACAAGATGTTGGATGTACAGTAAATGTGTTGAAAGTGGCAGCAAGTTATATGCAAGATCTATTCTTGGGGGTGACAAGCATGAAAGTTTGCAGCAGTTTTGGAAAGAGGAAATGTGTGAAAGAAGAAGTGAAAGTGAGTGAACTTGAATAAAAAGCCTGTGCGTAAATATGCCATAAATGACTGAGTGAAGAGTGGCATACAGTGAGAGTAAATGAAATGGGGAAGTGGAGGAGAAGTCGATGGTATTTAGGTAAACATTTCTTGTATGTACAGGTGCAGTGTGTGGCCTATGGAACGAAGGAGGTGGGTGTATGAGAAAGGTTCTAACAGACAGTGGTGGGATAAGGAAACAAAATTGCTAGTGAAAGAGAAAAGAGGGGTATAAGAATGGTACTTGCAATGAAAAAAGAAAGATTTGGAGGTGTACATGAAGTGGCAGGAGGATAAGAGAAATGTATGTGGACTCTAAAAATGGCAAATCACAGATGGGGTGAGACTACTAAAAACTTCACAGAGAATAAGAACGTCATCCTAACATGTGGATTCATCTCAAGCCACTGCTGTGGATGGTCTAGTGCACTAAACTAATTACTGCTTTATTAGACAAGTTGCCATGAGCACAGTAGTGCTCTAAAAATGGACAAAAATAGCCAGTAACTTAAACATTAAAATATTTTCTTGGTAGCCCAAACCTTTTAGTCTGACTGCCAAATCACTGGCAAAGCAGACTTTACATAACCCTTCAAAGACCTCTGATTTTGCAAACTCTATGCATTTAATCTTGAAACTGCCCTTAGCATCCCCTCCCAGTGGAAGTGTTATGTTTTGGGTGTCTTGAGCCCTTGAGCACAATTTCTTACATGCTAACGAATGTCCTTGCTGGCATTTTTGTTTTAAATAAGTCTCATCAACATCAGAAATGTATCTACGTGTAAAACCTTCATAAATAATCATCTCGATATTAGCACCAGTAGTCTCACTAGTCAAACAGATGTTATGGAAACCATGATGATATTTGAAGCTCTTAAATCACCCCATACCTGCATCAAATTTTCCTGACTAGACTCACCAAAGTTAAAGCCTTCCCTTTAATAAGCTGAAATAACAAAGTCATGTTCTTTTGATTCTTGTCTTTCATTCAAACACTTAGTTTTCTTCCCTTTCATTCACATTGCTCCTTTCCCTGCCAATCTTTATTGCTGTTAATATAGTTGTGGACAATGAACTGAACATAATCTTATCTCTGTTCTTATGAAGTCTCCTCAGTAGAGTGAGTAAATAGACAATGATATGGCTAAATGTTTCTCCAATTCAAATCGCCCGAGTTCCTCTAATCATCTTCAAGAATGATGGCTTTACATACTATTTTGGTACCAGTACTGTTATGTATGACAGAACCTGTTTTACTTTTTGAGAACATGTTGGAAAGGACACACTTTTGATGGATGATCAACCTGAAAAAGAAAAATGGCAACCTGTACCAGCACCACTGTGGAGATGCAGGAAAATGTGCCTGTGTTTTCAAGGAATGGATAGTGGTATCTTAAATTATTTTCCTCTGCCATTAATGTGAAATATATCATTATCATTTCTATTATACCTGATCGCCATTTCCCATGTCAATGAGGTAGCACCAGGAAACAGATGAAAAACAGCCCATCCACTCATATATACACATATGAGTAAAAAAACCTTTTTAATGTATCAATAAGGGGAAAGAATACTGGGCATCTTATACAGCAAATAAAAATATATTTCATTTTTCATAACTCATTGCCATTTCCCACTTTAGTGTGGTAATGCCATAAACAGATGATGAAAAAACCTCATTCACTTACATCCTTTCTCTATCTTTCATGTGTAAAGCACCAAAGCCACAGCCCCCATCCACTGACCTTTTTGTGGTTTCCCCCAGCTGCTTCAAGTGCCCTGTTTCAGTCCACTGACAGCATGTTGACCCATGTATACCACATCACGCCAATTCATCCTATCCATTGCATGCCTTTCACCCTCTTGCATATTCAGGCCATGAGCACTCAAAATCGTTTTCCCTTCATCCTTCCATCTCCACTTTGGTCTCCCCCTTCTTGTCCCCTCCACTTCTGACAAATGTGAAAACTAAAAATCCTGCACCATTCATTCATTTTCTCAATGCTCATGAAGTACCAATTTTTCCTGTAATACTATATACTAGTAAATAAAAGGGTATTCTAAAGATATGTCATCAAGTATAAGACGACAGCAGAGAAAAATAATCTTAAATTCATCTCCCAAAACCCATGCAAAAATCAATTTAGATCCATCCTAATAGAAGCACATCCTATTATTTAACCTACTGGTACCATAAGATACGGGGTCAGGGTCAATAAATGTTGAAAATCTATATATGTTCATACCAGTTCTATTCTTTCACTCTGCTCCTTTATGCAATCTTTCAAAATCTGACATAAAAGTTCTACAAACCAAACAAAAAAGGGCATTCAGCAAAATTACAGACTGCTTCACAATACCTATTATGTGACACCTATACAGTGGGAAAAAAAATCCAACAGAATCCCCCATATGCTTGGCACCCAATTACTTGTAACAACATGATCCATCTCACCAAAACACTTGATGACCAACCACAAACTCCAATGCAGAAATAAAAAGTGTACCCTAACCTCACACTTTAGCAACATATACTTGTGGATCCCTGTCCCCTAAAAAACACTACTGACAAAACATATTCATGCTATAATAACTTGACAAGCACTAAACATTCACCTCTGCCAACTAAATCTTAAGCTCCATTTCACCAGATATACACACCCATGTGAAAAAACACTCCCTGGACATGCAGGAGTTACTTTCTTATTTGTACTCTGGACACAATCCATCTCTCTAACATTACACATCTACAAAAAACTCACATGTCTAAGATGCAACTGCAATGCTAAGCACCTACCCTTCAGTTGTCGAGCATTTAGTCAACAAAGGGAAACACAAATCACTGCACTTCTCAATCTGTGATCCCAACTGGTGGATGTGGCACTATGGGAGCCCAAAAGAAGGGGATACAGGGGAACGAAGGTAAGTAGGATATACTTTTTTCACATCTGCTTACCTATTCTACCCTAGCTGGGCAATATCAAAAACAGATGACTAGGCCCTAGAAGAAAAATTCTAATTTAGCTCCCTCTTTTGTTCCTACTTTCAGAAAGTAATACTAATAGAGAGGAGGATTTCTAGCCCCTTGCTCCTACTCCTTTTAGTTGCAGCCTATAGCAGGAAGGAGATATGTATGCAGTATACTTTCTCCCCATCCCAAGGGATTATATATGAATACAGACACATATATCTGTCTTGCTAAGGTTCAGTACTTGGCACATCTAACTAGAATAATGAAATACAATGTATGGGAATTTACCTTTCTTTTAGGATGAGAAGCATACATCTACCTTTCTTTTAGTTTGAGACACATACATCTTTTAGACTTAGTGCATTTAAGTACACGAATATATATATACACACGTATGCATGATTCAGTGAGTTTAATCTATGATTATTATTATCATCATTATTATCATACTTGATTGCCATTTACCACATCAGCAAGGTAGGACCAGGAAACAGATGAAGAATGATCCATCTTAATAAACTGCTTTTCTCTAAAAAATCTAAGCAAATAATCATTAGGAAATTTAACTTACCACTGGCCTGGAGGTTTGGACTGCATGTTTCTTACAACACCATCCATAGGTACTGATATGTTCACATTCAGTAAGGGAGATGGCGAGGCAATGGCATGAGAATTGTACTTGTAGTCTATCCGTAGGTCAGTGTGGCTGTCATCACATTTCCAATAAGAAACTAACTGTAGTGGTGATGCATTAGCTCCATTCAAGCTGTTCACCTGTTAAAATTTATCATTTTTCATTGCAACAAGATCTATATTAATTCTATTACATGTTTCTTCAATATAAAATTAAGATGTTGGAGGAAAGCTATTAAAAGCAGTGAGGAGCTTTTATCAGGAGAGTATGGCATGCGTGCGAGCAGGCAGGGAGGAGGGTGAGTGGTTCCAGGTGAAGGTGGGTCTGTGGTAGGGTTGTGTGATGTCACCATAGATATTAAATTTGTTTATGGATATGGTGCTGAGGGAGGTACAAGGAAGGTTCTTGGAGAAAGGCAAGAGGCACATAAATAGCCTGTAGGGGAGTAGGGAGTCTGGGAAGGTAATCAGCTGTTCTTTGCTGATGACATGACAGTGGTAGCAGATTCGTGTGAGAAAATGAATTTGTTGTCTGAGTTTGGGTGAGTGTTTGAAAGAAAGATGAGAGTAAATCTGAATAAAAGCAAGGGTGTTCGACTTAACAGCACAGAGAGACAGGTTAAGGTGTGAGTGTGGAGAAAACTTGAGGAACTGGAATGTTCTAGATATCTGGAAGTGGGCATACCAGCAAATGGAACCATGGCAGTGGAGGTGAGTCACAGGGTGGGTAAGGGGGCGAAGGTTCTGAAAGCATTGAGGAATGTGTGGAAAAAGAGGTCACTAACTAAGGAGGTAAAAATAGACATGTTTGAAGGTACAGCAATCCCTTCAATGTTGAATGGATGTGAGGCATGGGATACATAAGAATTTATGAAGGAGGGTGGACATGTTGAAAATTAAATGTCCGAGAATATGTGGTGTCAGGAGTGTTGATCAGGTAAGTAATGATAAGATAAGGTAAGAGAGATGTAAAAAGAGTATGGTCAAGAAAGCTGAAGAGGTTATGAGTCTGGAAATGTGGAGAGAATGAGTGAGGAAAGAAAAAGTGGAGGGGACAAGGAAAAGAAACTGGAGATGGAAAGAAAATATCTGAAAGTTAGTAAAATTTTCATATGATTTATTATACCTGTATTAATAAACATGAAATGTACTGTTCCTCCTTCTTTTCTTGAACAGCTGAGCTATGGAATTCTCTTCCTTTTTCACCTTTTCTTCCTCTAGTAAATTTCTATCAGTAAGATTCAGGTCTACAAAAATACCAGCAGAATCCTGGTTAATTTCTACATTCTCTTTCTCTACAGTTTTTCTCCTCACCTGAGATGGTCTTGATTGGGACATGTTTTGCCCATGCCATGTTGGTCACTATAAAAGACAATAACTGGGGACTGATCGCATGGCTATTCCTCAATATGTACATAATTTTTAGTCTTTACTGACTATATGTGCATATTACATATGTTTGGGAATTCTCTGATTTTTCTCTTAGTGGTAAAGGAAATTGGTATGCTATTTGGGGCCTCCAATCTCTATCTATGTAATTACACTGAAAACTGAGGTAAAATTCGCACAACTGAGATTTATATGACTTTTAAGTCTCTACACCCCGTAATATTGTGACAGTAGTGTACCTATCTTTTCACAACTTATACATGCCATTCTGCAAATTTATATGACCACCTCCAATAATGCAGCTTTCCTCCATACCACCCCCTTATCATGATGTTTTGAATCTGCCCAGCTTTGCACCTAAGTTCTTTTGGAAGATACATTTCACTCTTTCATTCCTGGGTATTTCCACTCTTATCCTCCACATTTTTTCACATTTCTAGCTCCACATAATCTACAAGAAATGACTAACATACATATTACTACAGTACCATATGCATATGACCTTCGGAACCCTCTCCTGGACAACAAATTATGCACACTAATGTAGTCCTTCTTTGCAAAACAAATGTGACAGGTGGTCTTCCTCTCACACTAACCTCTTCAAGGGTTAATGTGATAGGAAGACAACCTGTAACATGGGGAAATATCGTGGAAGAGTACTGGAGGGAGAGAAATACTGGAAGAATACGTGGAATGGCATATGCAAGGGAGGTGTGTAATGAGAGGGATAAGTGGAAACTCATGCCGACGCCACCCCTTGACAGGAATTCCCAAGGGGAATGGGGGTCAGACATATAGATAGACAGAGAGCAAAACAAATCAACCATGCTCTTGTCTAACAAGTCTTCCATGTGTCTATACCAAGTGCAATTATGAACATCTTTATGTTTAAAATATGCATTGCATTGCAAAGATAATTTCTAAAGATATACACACTCCACACATTCTTGCACCAATGTTCCCAAACCTACCTAGCACTCTATTCTACTCTGACAATATTAACCTCTCACAAACGAACTGCAGAGTAATTAATCTTGCACAGACCAAGCAATCATATAACTTTCCAAACCATTCATCCTTCATTAACAATGTCAAACCTTCTCTTTCCTAACCTTAATCTTGCACAGACCAAGCAATCATATAACTTTCCAAACCATTCATCCTTCATTAACAATGTCACATCTTCTCTTTCCTAACAATCTGTACTGTCTCAGGCCTGATTTCATACCTTTCACTGCATCTCATTTAAAGGTCCCAATAATCCTCAGCCTTGTCTGACACAAACTTGAGTAATTTTCCCTTTATAAAAGTACTGCACATTTCCATCCCCTTACATTAATCACTTAGTCCTCTCACATTCTACTTAGCCACACACACTTGAATCTTTTGTCAAAAGCAGCTGGGGGCACTCCACTTGTGTCAAAGTCATACATGAACTTTGTGGGGGAATATTTGCACAGGTTTAATCTGCAGTGCCATCTCAGCAGGCCAGTGAAAATGACAGGGATGCGCAACTTCCTTGGGACATGCTAGTTTTGAATATCTATTTACAAATGTATGTTACCTGTTAGTTAAACTTATACTGTAGCATTCATTATGAGGTAAGAAAGCAAACTGAAGTAAGTTCAGTGATGACATATCAAATAATGTTGCATCTAAAACTATAAATACCTGATACTTGATCATGTCGACATTGAAGTATGAAGCAGAAGGATTATTTTCTGCTTGTTTTCTTAATAAGCTGGTGAGTGCATTCATGTTAAAGTTGAACATTCCACATTCAGATGTTGATTGGTCATTATCCCTGTAAAAGAAGAAAAAATCAGAACCATATAACACGATAGAGTTGTGCGCAGGAGGTAGGATGTGCTGGAAATGAGATGTTTGAGGACAATATGTGGTGTGAGGTGGTTTGATCAAGTAACTAATGTAAGGGTAAGAGAGATGTGTGGAAATAAAAAGAGCGTGGTTGAGAGAGCAGAAGAGGGTGTTTTGAAATGGTTTGGGCACATAGAGAGAATGAGTGAGGAAAGATTGACCAAGAGGATATATGTGTCGGAGGTGGAGGGAACGAGGAGAAGTGGGAGACCAAACTGGAGGTGGAAAGATGGAGTGAAAAAGATTTTGAGTGATCGGGGCCTGAACATACAGGGGGGTGAAAGGCGGGCAAGGAATAGAGTGAATTGGATCGATGTGGTATATATATATATATATATATAAACATACAATAAACAATGATATCCATTTGACCCTTTAAGTGCTATGGAAGTCAATCTACTGTTATGAGGCAGAGTGCTAAGAATGTCAATCTACACATGTAATTTCCACAAACTCATTAGTTGAGCTCTGCATTCTGTTGGCTGACTAAAGGTGACAACCCAAATATGAGATGATTCATAAGAGTTGCCTGGGAGCTTAGTAGCCCAATAATAATCATGGTGGGTGATTGTACGCCAATTCTAGGGACTCACCAAGTCTGTGGCAACCAACTCCACCCACAGTTTCAGGCTCTGAACCAGATATTGAATTAATGAAAGAGTCACCCCAAGATATAGAAGCAACATAGTAGTAAACATGAAACAAACAATGTGAGCTGATGTTGAAAAAAGGTTTCCCTGGCTTGAAAGTGAAATGGAAAATATCGAGGGGTATCACAAGGAAAAGAGAGTCAATGGAACTGGTGAAGACAGTTTGCAATGGTGGAAAGAAAAGATGAGAATCTACCCTGATTTGGCAAAGGTCGCTTGCCAATATCTTTGCTGTCCTTCAATCAGTGTCCTTAGTGAGCAGCTATTCAGGGGTGCTGGCTTGATCGATGATGCAAAATGTAAGTGACTTTTAGCAGAAAAGGTAGAGAAACTTTTGTTTTTGAAGAAAAACTTGCCCATCTTGTACTTTAAATACTTAAAGACTAAGTGATGAAAGAACAACTGTTAATAGATTAGAAGTTAAGTTAATCATATTCAAAAGGGTGGAGGCTGGGGAAAGTGGTTAGTGGGATGCACGACGAGTTGGGTCCCCATCCTGCATCCTGGTAATAAGAAACTGCAATCACACAGCACTTTGTAACGAAAGTAGCCGCCATTTGGAAATGACTGATGTTCTATAACAAATGAACAATTCTTAATCTACTATACTATACAGCAAAATATCCTGAAAATATCCGTATCCACAAGGATGTCATGGTCTGACATTCACATCCACATCTGTATCTGCTGTTTTTAGAAACTGACATCCACAACCGCAAAATATGTAAACATGATATCTGCATATCTCTGAATTCACATGTCCGATACATCTCTAATGCATACACAGGATCATCCAATCTAGCAGATAACATGTTTTTCTTAAACTAAAAACAGTGAAATCTTCATACTTAAGAAAACAAGTTTTTCTATTTTTGTGCACTTTCTTAAATTCTGGTACTATATTCTGCTAAATGGGGAAGAAAAAAATAAAATGCATTCCAGTTTTAATGATATTTCAATACAAAATCTTTAAAAAAAATTCAAAATGTAACCTATCACTAAAAAAACACTAAAGCTCATATAACAAATCAATGTGTTTTTGAAAATCTTTGTATGAAAAGGTACTTTCATCAGTGAATTCACAGAGCTGTATGTTAGAGAGAGAGAGAGAGAGAGAGAGAGAGAGAGAGAGAGAGAGAGAGGGGGGGGGGGGGATAATACTGCATTTTCGTACATTATAAATCATAAGAATATATATAAAAAAAAAGAATGAAACATTGGTTCTTCTCTAAAGCAGAGTAAAGCATATGAAAACAGGTTCACTAACATTGTTATCAGCTGCTTGTTCGGTAGAACATTGGTAATTTTAGCAAAGTTGTTGACCTTGAATGAGAGTTGAGCAGGAGCAGGGTTGTTGGCTAGCACACCAACAATGCCTGCTGGAAAGGACACCATCATTTCTCCTGTTACTTTCACCTGACATCTGTAGAAGTAAAATATTTTCTGTACATAAATGGAACAAAGTTACTCTGAATTCACACAGTATCTATCTAAATCTCTGATGCATGTTCCTACCAGGAACTCCCTCAAGGAATTGCCCTTAGCACACAACTCAGAATACAATTTCAAATCTAAACATCTGATTCCTATATCTGAAGCATGGCAAACCACACCAAACTGTAAACTGTCTTTAGAACACACAATCCTTCAAAATTGATAATTCAAAAATCTTACTTCCTACACATACTAACAATACAATACTACTCATTAATATTTCTCTATTACAACTTTGGTCAAAGATCTGCATAGAAGGACTGTCACTCACCTAATTTCTGAGGAAGTTCTTTAAACTCTTAAAAACATTTCACAGGATAAGATGGCTGCTAGGAAAAAGTACTCGCTACATATGTTCACCAAAATATGGTGTACAACATGCCCACTACTTAATTCTATGCAACAGCACTAGACGTCTCTCACCAAAACCACTCTATAACTAGCCACTAGCCCCCCATGTAGAAATAAAAAGCTTATCCCTGCCTCACTCCAGTAACCTCTATTCACAGATCCTCCCATCTCCAACAAAGTACTTCTTGGAACAGTGAGAAAGAATACCACCTGAATCTACTGCAAGGCATAGAAGTGACTAACTGGGAAGGAGCATGGGGCTTGGAATCTGGACTTGTATTACAATTTCCAATGTAAACACTGGCATCATAAAATGGGCAACCTGAAGCATACCAATTCCCAACACCTCAATTTGGACAGTACTTACTTAATGTGAGACACAACAAATCATAAATAAAAAGGTTGGTAAGTATTTGAATGAGTCCCATGATTACCTATAAATGTCTGGAGTACAGCACACTACAGGTCTATAGTGATATTTCATAATCTTTGGATAATCAATTATCATACATATACAATTTAGGATTATCAACAATTTGGAATCCTCAACGGTTTAGTAGGCATAAAAGATTTTCTTTCTGTTACATATCCTAAACTTCTGTAGATAATACCTATCTAAAACTTATAATGACTGAAATAACTGTAGAAATCTAAAATATACACAGAGGTGTCTTTATTGTTATGACTGCTTCACTTACTTGGATTCATCTGTTCCTCTAAAGTATGCATGACATAGTTCTTGAAATGCCACAGCCAGAGGTATAGTGTCAGACAGTCCAATAGTGAGAGGAGATGGTCCACGTGAGGTGCCCATCATGCTAGATGTACGGAACTCTAGACTTGACACAGACTCTGCACGAGATAATCCTGAAATTGTCGATGGGCTCTGCCGTCCCCGGGAGGATGGTCCCTGTTGGTCAGAGAAGCAACATAATAATTAGCAGTCAAAAGCATTAGTGTGTGTGTGTGTGTGTGTGTGTGTGTGTGTGCGCGTGCCACCCCGCCCCACACTAAACACCATTGCTACCCTGTGTCAGCAAGGTAGCACCAGGCAAAGACAAAAAAGGCTTCTCAAAGCTAGGGTTGTAGCATAGGTGTCACACTTATTTCTTTTATGAGTAGTAATTGAATATCTACAGGAGTTTTGCTGCCCTAGCATAGAGTACTGTTCAAAGGTCTATGGAGGCTCTACCTCTCTGCTAACAGAATTACAAGCTTTCTATTTCAATAATTCTCCTTGCATCATTTCTCTTCAACTATCCCTTTCTATACACTGTGATGCTGGTGCTCTATCTGTTTCACAGCATTATATGAATCACAATTCTCAAGAACTGTCAGCATGTTTTCCTACCACCGAGGCTTGCATCCAAGGCGTGTGCCTGGCTATTGCTTCTCTCAGTTTCTCAAAGGAAACTGACCCCTAAAAAAACTGACTGTCATGGTAACTTCCCTTCAACAGCTAAATTGTGGAACCATCTTCCTCTTTCTATACCTTTTCTACTCTCAAGAGTCAGGTACACAAGTGCCAGTGGGGCCATGATTAATTTCTACTTTCTTTTTCTGAACTGAGATTGCTTTAGATTGGGACATATGTTGCCCAAGACATCAGTTACTTAAGAAAAAAGAAATAAAGTAGAGGACTGAAAGTTATCTAACCAGGAGAGAGCAGAGAGTACATGTTGGGGACCATTTTGAGCTAAGTAAGAGAAACATGTACAGCCCCTAAAGGAGTACCACTATTTATGATCTACATCAATATACCATTGTCTAACACATTAAAAATTTTGACTGTACCAGAGTTTGGACTTGCATCCCAAACTTTTCAGGATATGTTTCTGCAATACACCACACTGATTTTCAGAGAAAATATAAAATATCAAAATGATACAAGACAAAAATCCTGTAGTTACCTCAAGAGCTTTTCGTGAGGGAGGTCTTGGGATGGCCATTGTTGGGGTTGGTGTTGATCCACGACTGGAGGATCCTCCACCACCCCCTGTCCTAGGTGGCAGTGCTGGAGGAGTTTCAGTTTCAGTCTCATTCAGGATATCACTTAACTCTGGGGGAGGGAAAAAAAAATATGACAGTTATCAGTTGATAACTGACTGTTATATTTCTCTCTTATGTCTCCCCTGATGATGTGATTATTACACGAAAGTGCACTTGGGAACTTATCGTGTTTCATTTTCCCCGTGGACTCATAGGAATATCTTGATCACGCACAAAACTGTGATCCTTTCCAATATATATATTTATATATTTTATATTTATTTTGCTTTGTCGCTGTCTCCCGCATTTGCGAGGTAGCGCAAGGAAACAGACGAAAGAAATGGCCCAACCCACCTCCATACACAATGTACACACACACACGCCCACACACGCAAATATACATACCTATACATCTCAATGTACACATATATATACACACACAGACACATACACATATACCCATGCACACAATTCACACTGTCTGCCCCTATTCATTCCCGTCGCCACCTCGCCACACATGGAATACCATCCCCCTCCCCCCTCATGTGTGCGAGGTAGCACTAGGAAATGACAACAAAGGCCCCATTCGTTCACACTCAGTCTCCAGCTGTCACGCAATAATGCCCGAAACCACAGCTCCCTTTCCACATCCAGGCCCCACACAGCTTTCCATGGTTTACCCCAGACGCTTCACATGCCCTGATTCAATCCACTGACAGCACGTCAACCCCAGTATACCACATCGATCCAATTCACTCTATTCCTTGCCCGCCTTTCACCCTCCTGCATGTTCAGGCCCCGATCACACAAAATCTTTTTCACTCCATCTTTCCACCTCCAATTTGGTCTCCCACTTCTCCTTGTTCCCTCCACCTCCGACACATATATCCTCTTGGTCAATCTTTCCTCACTCATTCTCTCCATGTGCCCAAACCATTTCAAAACACCCTCTTCTGCTCTCTCAACCACGCTCTTTTTATTTCCACACATCTCTCTTACCCTTACATTACTTACTCGAACAAACCACCTCACACCACACATTGTCCTTAAACATCTCATTTCCAGCACATCCACCCTCCTGCGCACAACTCTATCCATAGCCCACGCCTCGCAACCATACAATATTGTTGGAACCACTATTCCTTCAAACATACCCATTTTTGCTTTCCGAGATAATGTTCTCGACTTCCACACATTCTTCAAGGCTCCCAGGATTTTCACCCCCACCCCCACCCTATGATTCACTTCCGCTTCCATGGTTCCATCCACTGCCAGATCCACTCCCAGATATCTAAAACACTTTACTTCCTCCAGTTTTTCTCCATCAAACTTACCTCCCAATTGACTTGACCCTCAACCCTACTGTACCTAATAACCTTGCTCTTATTCACATTTACTCTTAACTTTCTTCTTTCACACACTTTACCAAACTCAGTCACCAGCTTCTGCAGTTTCTCACATGAATCAGCCACCAGCGCTGTATCATCAGCGAACAACAACTGACTCACTTCCCAAGCTCTCTCATCCACAACAGACTTCATACTTGCCCCTCTTTCCAAAACTCTTGCATTCACCTCCCTAACAACCCCATCCATAAACAAATTAAACAACCATGGAGACATCACACACCCCAGCTGCAAACCTACATTCACTGAGAACCAATCACTTTCCTCTCTTCCTACACGTACACATGCCTTATATCCTCGATAAAAACTTTTCACTGCTTCTAACAACTTGCCTCCCACACCATATATTCTTAATACCTTCCACAGAGCATCTCTATCAACTCTATCATATGCCTTCTCCAGATCCATAAATGCTACATACAAATCCATTTGCTTTTCTAAGTATTTCTCACATACATTCTTCAAAGCAAACACCTGATCCACACATCCTCTACCACTTCTGAAACCACACTGCTCTTCCCCAATCTGATGCTCTGTACATGCCTTCACCCTCTCAATCAATACCCTCCAATATAATTTACCAGGAATACTCAACAAACTTATACCTCTGTAATTTGAGCACTCTCTTATCCCGTTTCCCTTTGTACAATAAATATATATATATATATATATATATATATATATATATATATATATATATATATATATTTTTTTTGCTTTGTCGCTGTCTCCCGCGTTTGCAAGGTAGCGCAAGGAAACAGACGAAAGAAATGGCCCAACCCACCCCCATACACATGTATATACATACGTCCACACACGCAAATATACATACCTACACAGCTTTCCATGGTTTACCCCAGACGCTTCACATGCCCTGATTCAATCCACTGACAGCACGTCAACCCCGGGATACCACATCGATCCACATTACTCTTTCCTTCCCTCCTTTCACCCTCACAATTTTCACCCACTTTCCCTCCATTCACTTCTCCTGTTCCACCTCACAATTTCCTCGGTCAATCTTCTCACTCATTCTCTCCATGTGCCCAAACATTTAACACCTCTTCTGCTCTCTCAACCGCTCTTATTCCACACATCTATCTTACTTATTACTTACTGTCAACCCTCAACCAACATGTCTCAACATCTCATTTCCAGCAACATCCATCCTACCTCCACAGCTCTATCCATACCACGCTCGCAACCATCACATTGTTGAACCACTTTTCTCTCAAACCATACCCATTTTGTTCAAAATCTCGATTCCACATTCAGCTCCAGATTTTCCCCCTACCCCACGCCTATAACCATTACTTACATGTTGGAGACCACTCAATTCTAAAACACTTACTTCCCATTTTTCTCTCCAATAATTATCATGACTTCCTCAACCCTACTGTACCTAATAACCTTGCTCTTATTCACATTTACTCTTAACTTTCTTCTTCCACACACTTTACCAAACTCCGTCACCAGCTTCTGCAGTTTCTCACATGAATCCGCCACCAGCGCTGTATCATCAGCGAACAACAACTGACTCACTTCCCAAGCTCTCTCATCCCCAACAGACTTCATACTTGCCCCTCTTTCCAAGACTCTTGCATTTACCTCCCTAACAACCCCATCCATAAACAAATTAAACAACCATGGAGACATCACACACCCCTGCCGCAAACCTACATTCACTGAGAACCAATCACTTTCCTCTCTTCCTACACGTACACATGCCTTACATCCTCGATAAAAACTTATATATATATATATATATATATATGCTAAGAGGTGCAACTGGAGGGACGTCTGATCATTATCTTGTGGAGGCTAAGGTGAAGATTTGTATGGGTTTTCAGAAAAGAAGAGTGAATGTTGGGGAGAAGAGGGTGGTGAGAGTAAGTGAGCTTGGGAAGGAGACTTGTGTGAGGAAGTACCAGGAGAGACTGAGTACAGAATGGAAAAAGGTGAGAACAATGGAAGTAAGGGGAGTGGGGGAGGAATGGGATGTATTTAGGGAATCAGTCATGGATTGCGCAAAAGATGCTTGTGGCATGAGAAGAGTGGGAGGTGGGTTGATTAGAAAGGGTAGTGAGTGGTGGGATGAAGAAGTAAGATTATTAGTGAAAGAGAAGAGAGAGGCATTTGGACGATTTTTGCAGGGAAAAAATGCAATTGAGTGGGAGATGTATAAAAGAAAGAGACAGGAGGTCAAGAGAAAGGTGCAAGAGGTGAAAAAGAGGGCAAATGAAAGTTCGGGTGAGAGAGTATCATTAAATTTTAGGGAGAATAAAACGATGTTCTGGAAGGAGGTAAATAAAGTGCGTAAGACAAGGGAGCAAATGGGAACTTCAGTGAAGGGCGCAAATGGGGAGGTGATAACAAGTAGTGGTGATGTGAGAAGGAGATGGAGTGAGTATTTTGAAGGTTTGTTGAATGTGTTTGATGATAGAGTGGCAGATATAGGGTGTTTTGGTCGAGGTGGTGTGCAAAGTGAGAGGGTTAGGGAAAATGATTTGGTAAACAGAGAAGAGGTAGTAAAAGCTTTGCGGAAGATGGAAGCCGGCAAGGCAGCAGGTTTGGATGGTATTGCAGTGGAATTTATTAAAAAAGGGGGTGACTGTATTACTGACTGGTTGGTAAGGTTATTTAATGTATGTATGACTCATGGTGAGGTGCCTGAGGATTGGCGGAATGCGTGCATAGTGCCATTGTACAAAGGCAAAGGGGATAAGAGTGAGTGCTCAAATTACAGAGGTATAAGTTTGTTGAGTATTCCTGGTAAATTATATGGGAGGGTATTGATTGAGAGGGTGAAGGCATGTACAGAGCATCAGATTGGGGAAAAGCAGTGTGGTTTCAGAAGTGGTAGAGGATGTGTGGATCAGGTGTTTGCTTTGAAGAATGTATGTGAGAAATACTTAGAAAAGCAAATGGATTTGTATGTAGCATTTATGGATCTGGAGAAGGCATATGATAGAGTTGATAGAGATGCTGTGTGGAAGGTATTAAGAATATATGGTGTGGGAGGAAAGTTGTTAGAAGCAGTGAAAAGTTTTTATCGAAGATGTAAGGCATGTGTACGTGTAGGAAGAGAGGAAAGTGATTGGTTCTCAGTGAATGTAGGTTTGCGGCAGGGGTGTGTGATGTCTCCATGGTTGTTTAATTTGTTTATGGATGGCTTTGTTAGGGAGGTGAATGCAAGAGTTTTGGAAAGAGGGGCAAGTATGAGGTCTGTTGTGGATGAGAGAGCTTGGGAAGTGTCAGTTGTTGTTCGCTGATGATACAGCGCTGGTGGCTGATTCATGTGAGAAACTGCAGAAGCTGGTGACTGAGTTTGGTAAAGTGTGTGAAAGAAGAAAGTTAAGAGTAAATGTGAATAAGAGCAAGGTTATTAGGTACAGTAGGGTTGAGGGTCAAGTCAATTGGGAGGTAAGTTTGAATGGAGAAAAACTGGAGGAAGTAAAGTGTTTTAGATATCTGGGAGTGGATCTGGATAGAGTTGTGCGCAGGAGGATGGATGTGCTGGAAATGAGATGTTTGAGGACAATGTGTGGTGTGAGGTGGTTTGATCGAGTAAGTAACGTAAGGGTAAGAGAGATGTGTGGAAATAATAAGAGCGTGGTTGAGAGAGCAGAAGAGGGTGTTTTGAAATGGTTTGGGCACATGGAGAGAATGAGTGAGGAAAGATTGACCAAGAGGATATATGTGTCGGAGGTGGAGGGAACGAGGAGAAGTGGGAGACCAAATTGGAGGTGGAAAGATGGAGTGAAAAAGATTTTGTGTGATTGGGGCCTGAACATGCAGGAGGGTGAAAGGAGGGCAAGGAATAGAGTGAATTGGATCGATGTGGTATACCGGGGTTGATGTGCTGTCAGTGGATTGAATCAGGGCATGTGAAGCGTCTGGGGTAAACCATGGAAAGCTGTGTAGGTATGTATATTTGTGTGTGTGGACGTATGTATATACATGTGTATGGGGGTGGGTTGGGCCATTTCTTTTTTTTATATATTTTATATATTTATTTTATTTATTTATTTTATATATATATATATTTTCCCTGGGGATAGGGGACAAAGAATACTTCCCACGTATTCCCTGCGTGTCATAAAAGGCGACTAAAAGGGGAGGGAGCGGGGGGCTGGAAATCCTCCCCTCTCGTTTTTTTTTTTTTCCAAAAGAAGGAACAGAGAATTGGGCCAGGTGAGGGTATTCCCTCAAAGGCCCAGTCCTCTGTTCTTAACGCTACCTCGCTAATGCGGGAAATGGCGAACAGTTTGAAAGAAAAAAAAAGATATATATATATATATATATATATATTTCTTTCCTTGCGCTACCTCGCAAACGTGGGAGACAGCGACAAAGCAAAATAAATAAATAAAAATGTTTCTTTCATACTATTCGCCATCCCCTGCGTTAGCAAGGTAGCGTTAAGAACAGAGGACTGGGCCTCTGGGGGAATATCCTCACCTGGTCTCGTTCTCTGTTCCTTCTTTTGGAAAATTAAAAAAAAAACAAGAGGGGAGGATTTCCAGCCCCCCCGCTCCCTCCCCTTTTAGTCGCCTTCTACGACACGCAGGGAATACGTGGGAAGTATTCTTATATTCTTATATACACACAAAAGAAAAGCAACAGAGGAAGAAATATCTCTCCATTTGCTATCACTAGTATAGAATTTACAGGTAAACAGCAACAGCAATAAATTCATTTAATACAATAAAGTGATTGCAAAAAAAATGTACACTTTGCTCTAATACCGTCTACTTCTTGCAATAAAATGATTTAAGAATACTTCATACATAAACACTTACCATGAAAAAAATCAAAGGACAGCACTAGTTTTCAGAAATAATACACAGAAATTCTACTCTTTAGTCTTATATCAAACTTCTTCCCTCACAACAAAGAAAAGTTGGTATTGAAATTTCAAATTTTTTTTTTTCTCTCTAAGGCCTTGTCCCAAGAGAAATATTTCTTGGATATTTTGGGGTTAGGACCTTCCAACACCCTACCTAATTTGTGGGGTAGCAGAAGCTTTCTCCACTTAGTGTGAACCACAAACTCTTGGTAATTGCAGCTCTCTAGTTTTAAGTCCATCTTTGTCCAATAAGAGTCTACTTCAATCATGATCTATCTATCTACATCTCTGACACCTGTTCCTTCCAGAAACTCCCACCAAGGGGTAATCACAGCAAAAGTCTCCACTTATCCCTGGCCTTACATGCCTCCCTCACATACACCATTCCACGCATTCTTCCTCTATTTCTCTCCCTCCAGTATTCCTCCACCCTATTTGCCCATATCACAGGTGTTCTTCTGCTCACATCAACCCCTTTTATTGTACTATCATACACTCTCCCTGTAAACTCCCAGTCTTGCATTCTTTCCACATGCCCAAACCACCTCAAAGTATTACATTTTACCTTTTCATTTCTTACTTCATTCCATCTGGTCACATCACATGCTCTTTTCAAACAGCTTATTTCCACATCCTCGATTCTTGACCTCTGTGCCTCATTCCACATCCATGTTTCAGCTGCATAGGTCAGGGTTGGGAGGAATATGCTATCCCTTTATTCTCTCGTCACTTCCATACTTACACCTATACCCTCCATTGTTCTATTAAGGGACCCAATGACTCTTCTACCCTGTACTGCTTTCTCCCTTATCTCTCCTTCCAAATCACCATACTTACCCAAGACAACTCCCAGATACTTAAATTCCCTGACTTTTTCCAGTCTTTTTACCCCAATATCCACAGCACATTTCAGTACACTTTCTTCTTTCACCATATGGTTTTAAAAAATCTATACTTTCACTCTGTTTCCTTTCAAACACCATTACTTTACTTTTACTTGCATTAACCTTCAATCTCCTATGCTTACACACATCATGAAACACACTTACAACCTTCTGAAACTACTCTTTACAAACATCACAGTATCATCCACAAACAGGCTTGCCACTAGCCACCATATCTCACTGTCACAGTCCATCTCTGCACTCCTTTTCACAAACAACACAGTATCATTCGCAAACAGGATTGCCACTAGCCACCATATCTCAATGTCACAGTCCATCTCTGCACTCCTTTTTCTTTGTTCTGCTTTTGTCTCTCTTACCACTCTATCCATATATAATACATACATATCTATTCATTTATTTATTATACGTAGTCGCTGTCTCCCGCGGTAGCAAGGTAGCACAAGGAAACAGATAAAAGAATGGCCCAACCCATCCACATACACATGCATATACATAAAAGCCCACACACACACACACACACACACATATACAAACCAATACATTTCAACGTATACACACAAACACATACACAAACATATACATATATATATTTTTTTTTTTTTTGCTTTGTCGCTGTCTCCCGCATTTGCGAGGTAGCGCAAGGAAACAGACGAAAGAAATGGCCCAACCCACCCCCATACACATGTATATACATACGTCCACACACGCAAATATACATACCTACACAGCTTTCCATGGTTTACCCCAGACGCTTCACATGCCCTGATTCAATCCACTGACAGCACGTCAACCCCGGTATACCACATCGCTCCAATTCACTCTATTCCTTGCCCTCCTTTCACCCTTCTGCATGTTCAGGCCCCGATCACACAAAATCTTTTTCACTCCATCTTTCCACCTCCAATTTGGTCTCCCACTTCTCCTCGTTCCCACCACCTCCGACACATATATCCTCTTGGTCAACCTTTCCTCACTCATTCTCTCCATGTGCCCAAACCATTTCAAAACACCCTCTTCTGCTCTCTCAACTACGCTCTTTTTATTTCCACACATCTCTCTTACCCTTACGTTACTTACTCGATCAAACCACCTCACACCACACATTGTCCTCAAACATCTCATTTCCAGCACATCCATCCTCCTGCGCACAACTCTATCCATAGCCCACGCCTCGCAACCATACAACGTTGTTGGAACCACTATTCCTTCAAACATACCCATTTTTGCTTTCCAAGATAATGTTCTCAACTTCCACACATTCTTCAAGGCTCCCAGAATTTTCGCCCCCTCCCCCACCCTATGATCCACTTCCGCTTCCATGGTTCCATCCGCTGCCAGATCCACTCCCAGATATCTAAAACACTTTACTTCCTCCAGTTTTTCTCCATTCAAACTCACCTCCCAACTGACTTGACCCTCAACCCTACTGTACCTAATAACCTTGCTCTTATTCACATTTACTCTTAACTTTCTTCTTTCACACACTTTACCAAACTCAGTCACCAGCTTCTGCAGTTTCTCACATGAATCAGCCACCAGCGCTGTATCATCAGCGAACAACAACTGACTCACTTCCCAAGCTCTCTCATCCACAACAGACTTCATACATGCCCCTCTTTCCAAAACTCTTGCATTCACCTCCCTAACAACTCCATCCACAAACAAATTAAACAACCATGGAGACATCACACACCCCTGCCGCAAACCTACATTCACTGAGAACCAATCACTTTCCTCTCTTCCTACACGTACACATGCCTTACATCCTCAATAAAAACTTTTCACTGCTTCTAACAACTTGCCTCCCACACCATATATTCTTAATACCTTCCACAGAGCATCTCTATCAAGTCTATCATATGCCTTCTCCAGATCCATAAATGCTACATACAAATCCATTTGCTTTTCTAAGTATTTCTCACATACATTCTTCAAAGCAAACACCTGATCCACACATCCTCTACCACTTCTGAAACCACACTGCTCTTCCCCAATCTGATGCTCTGTACATGCCTTCACCCTCTCAATCAATACCCTCCCATATAATTTACCAGGAATACTCAACAAACTTATACCTCTGTAATTTGAGCACTCACTCTTATCCCCTTTGCCTTTGTACAATGGCACTATGCACGCATTCCGCCAATCCTCAGGCACCTCACCATGAGTCATACATACATTAAATAACCTTACCAACCAGTCAACAATACAGTCACCCCCTTTTTTAATAAATTCCACTGCAATACCATCCAAACCTGCTGCCTTGCCGGCTTTCATCTTCCGCAAAGCTTTTACTACCTCTTCTCTGTTTACCAAATCATTTTCCCTAACCCTCTCACTTTGCACACCACCTCGACCAAAACACCCTATATCTGCCACTCTATCATCAAACACATTCAACAAACCTTCAAAATACTCACTGCATCTCCTTCTCACATCACCACTACTTGTTATCACCTCCCCATTTGCGCCCTTCACTGAAGTTCCCATTTGCTCCCTTGTCTTACGCACTTTATTTACCTCCTTCCAGAACATCTTTTTATTCTCCCTAAAATTTAATGATACTCTCTCACCCCAACTCTCATTTGCCCTTTTTTTCACCTCTTGCACCTTTCTCTTGACCTCCTGTCTCTTTCTTTTATACATATATATACATATATATTTATATATTTATATACATTCATATATATATATATACATGTACATATTCATACTTGCTGCCTTCATCCATTTCCATCACCATCCCGCCACACATTTATTATACTTAGTCGCTGTCTCCTGCGTTAGCGAGGTAGCACAAGGAAACAGAAAAGAATGGCCCAAACCATCCACATACACATGCATATACATAAAAGCCCACACACACACACATATACATAACAATACATTTCAACATATACACACACAAACATATACATATATATCTTTCTTTCATACTATTCGCCATTTCCTGCGTTAGCGAGGTAGCGTTAAGAACAGAGGACTGAGCCTTTGAGGAAATATCCTCACCTGGCCCCTTCTCTGTTCTTTCTTTTGGAGAAAAAAAAAAAAAAAGAGAGGGGAGGATTTCCAGCCCCCCACTCCCTCCCTTTTTAGTCGCCTTCTACGACACGCAGGGAATATGTGGGAAGTATTCTTTCTCCCCTATACTTGCTGCTTTCACCCATTTCTGTCACCACCCCGCCACACATGAAATGTTAAGCCAGTATTGCCAGTGCCACCAAAGAACTCTGATGAAAGAAGCTAAATGTACTTCATCTGACTTAACACATCTTTTTTCTAACTTGGTGTAATCTACATAGAGAATCTACACTCATTATAATAACTGCTCTACAAGCAATATCATAATTATCACTATTATCAGTATAATTGATTGCCTTTTTTCTAACTGGGTATAATCTACATAAGGGATCTACACTCATTATAATAAATGCTCTACAAGTAATATTATCATTTTTATTAATACACTTGATTACCGTTTCCCACATCAGAGAGAGTGCCAGGAAACAAACAAAGAAAGACCTATTCACTCATATACACATATATATATACATACATACATGCACATATCAACATACACATACAAAGACATATACATTCATATAGATGTACATATTTGTACTTGCTTGCCTTTATTCATTCCCTGCATCACCCCACCCCACAAGGAACAGCATCACCACCCCATGTCAATGAGGTCGCACCCGGAAAACAGACAAAAAATAAAGGCCACATTTGCTCGCACTTCGTCTCTAGCTGTCAGGAGTAATGCACCAAAACCATAGCTCCCTATTCACATCCAGGCCCCACAGACCTTTCCATGGTTTACCCCAGATGTCTCACAAGCCCTGGATCAGTCCATTGACAGCACATCCACTCCGGTACTGTCTAATTCACTCAAATCCTATCCTTGCACACCTCTCACTCTCCTGCATGTTCAGGCCCCAACTGCTCAAAATCTTTTTCACTCTATCCTTCACCTCCAATTTGGTCTCCCGCTTGTTCTTGTTCCCTCCACCTCACACATATATCCTATTTGTCGACCTTTCCTAACTCATTCTTTCCATATGTCCAAACCATTTCAACACACCCTCTTCTGCTCTCTCAACCACACTCCTTTTATTACCCTTTCATTACTTACTCAGTCAAACTACCTCACACCACATATTGTCCTCAAACATTTCATTTCCAACGCATCCACCCTTCTCTGTACAACCTCATCTATAGCCAATGCCTTGCAACCATATAATGCTTTTTCTTTTTTTTTTTTTTTTTTGCCGCTGTCTTCTGCGTTTGCGAGGTAGCACAAGGAAACAGACGAAATAAATGGCCCAACCCACCCCCATACACATGCATATACATACACGCCCACACAACGCAAATATACATACCTACACAGCTTTCCATGGTTTACCCCAGACGCTTCACATGCCCTGATTCAATCCACTGACAGCACGTCAACCCCGGTATACCACATCGATCCAATTCACTCTATTCCTTGCCCTCCTTTCACCCTCCTGCATATTCATGCCCCGATCACACAAAATCTTTTTCACTCCATCTTTCCACCTCCAATTTGGTCTCCCTCTTCTCCTCGTTCCCTCCACCTCCGACACATATATCCTCTTGGTCAATCTTTCCTCACTCATTCTCTCCATGTGCCCAAACTATTTCAAAACACCCTCTTCTGCTCTCTCAACCACGCTCTTTTTATTTCCACACATCTCTCTTACCCTTACGTTACTTACTCGATCAAACCACCTCACACCACACATTGTCCTCAAACATCTCATTTCCAGCACATCCACCCTCCTGCGCACAACTCTATCCATAGCCCACACCTCGCAACAATACAAAATTGTTGGAACTACCATTCCTTCAAACATACCCATTTTTGCTTTCCAAGATAATGTTCTCGACTTCCACACATTCTTCAAGGCTCCCAGGATTTTCGCTCCCTCCCCCACCCTATGATCCACTTCCACTTCCATGGTTCCATCCGCTGCCAGATCCACTCCCAGATATCTAAAACACTTTACTTCCTCCAGTTTTTCTCCTTTCAAACTCACCTCCCAATTGACTTGACCCTCAACCCTACTGTACCTAATAACCTTGCTCTTATTCACATTTACTCTTAACTTTCTTCTTTCACACACTTTACCAAACTCAGTCACCAGCTTCTGCAGTTTCTCACATGAATCAGCCACCAGCGCTGTATCATCAGCGAACAACAACTGACTCACTTCCCAAGCTCTCTCATCCACAACAGACTTGCCCCTCTTTCCAAAACTCTTGCATTCACCTCCCTAACAACCCCATCCATAAACAAATCAAACAACCATGGAGACATCACACACCCCTGCCACAAACCTACATTCACTGAGAACCAATCACTTTCCTCTCTTCCTACACGTACACATGCCTTACATCCTCGATAAAAACTTTTCACGCCTTCTAACAACTTGCCTCCCACACCATATATTCTTAATACCTTCCACAGAGCATCTCTATCAACTCTATCATATGCCTTCTCCAGATCCATAAATGCTACATACATATCCATTTGCTTTTCTAAGTATTTCTCACATACATTCTTCAAAGCAAACACCTGATCCACACATCCTCTACCACTTCTGAAACCACACTGCTCTTCCCCAATCTGATGCTATGTACATGCCTTCACCCTCTCAATCAATACCCTCCCATATAATTTACCAGGAATACTCAACAAACTTATACCTCTGAAATTTGAGCACTCACTCTTATCCCCTTTGCCTTTGTACAATGGGCACTATGCACGCATTCCGCCAATCCTCAGGCACCTCACCATGAGTCATACATACATTAAATAACCTTACCAACCAGTCAATAATACAGTCACCCCCTTTTTTAATAAATTTCACTGCAATACCATCCAAACCGCAAAGCTTTTACTATAATATTGTTGGAACTACTATTTCTTCATACATACCCATTTTTGCTCTCCGAGATAACATTCTCTCTTTCCACACATTCTTCATCGCTCCGAGAATCTTCACCCCCTCCCCCATCCCATGACCCACTTCTGCTTCCATATTTCCATTCTCTGCCAAGTCCAATCCCAGATATCTAAAACTCTTCACTTCCTCCAATTTTTCTCCATTCAAACTTACATCCGAACTAACTTGTCCCTCAACCCTGCTGAACCTAATAACCTCGCTCTTTTGCACATTTACTCTCAACTTTCTCCTTTCACACACTTTTCCAAACTCAGTTACCAACTTCTACAGTTCCTCACTCAAATCAGCCACTAGTGCTGTATCATCGGCAAACAACAATTGACTCACAAGTAATATATTTCAACTAAATCTAGTCCTATTAGACTATCTGGTAACAGCCATCACTTTACTAACCTTTTGATGAGCCTATGCAAGCAGGATTATTAAATAATGAAAATAAAAACATTTAGTTCATTTGATCATTTATTCTTTTACATAGTCTTAAAAAAAAAAAATCAAATGCATCTCCCTTATGATTTAGTCTTAATCATGGTAAATCATTGTCTATCATCATCTTCTATTCCTAAATTCTTGGGAGGTTCAAGAGCATAATTCCTATGAATTCAATGAAACACATCCTTACCTCATGCCAAGTGTGTTTAAGAGAGACATAAGTTGCCAATATGGTTCCTAACTGATTTACCCAGCTATCCTGAATGTGATGAATTTATTGGTGGCAGTATGCTGGATTAGTGCAATGGAAATAGGCTGTGTTATTCAAATAAATCTTATATATAAACTAACTTTAAAAGCACAAATGCTAAATTGTTTGTGGAAGGTTTTAAAAATTCTCTACTTGTGGCTAATAGACAAAAGAAAATGGATTTTCATTTGAAGGGGTCCTTTCTAAGATAATTTGAGGTCAGAAAAGCATAATTCCCTTTTCTAAGGCGTCAGCAAGGTAGCACCAGGAAAAGAGACAAAAAAGGCCAATTTGTTCACACTCAGTCTCTAGCTGTCATTGTAATGCACTGAAACCACAGCTCCCTACCCACGTCCAGGCCCCATGGACCTTTCCTTGTCTGCTGTTTCTCACATTCGTGAAGTAGTGCTAAGAGTAGAAGAAAAGGGTTCATTCCCTCACATCCACTCTCTAGCAGTCATAAGTGTGTCAGAAGTGGAGAGGACAAGGAGATGGGGGAGACCAAATTGGAGAAGGAAGGATGGAGGGAAAAATAATTTTGAGTACTCATGGCCTGAACATGCAGGGGGAAGAAAGGCAAGCAAAAGATTGAGTGAACTGAAGCAATGTGCTATACAAGAGCAGTTTTAATCAAAATCCACACATTTCTTAAAAGAAGGATTCATTAACACTAAACATTAAACACTTCAGGGTTTTTTTTTAGCAATTCCTTAATAGTTTCCTTAGAAGGCGATCTTTCTACAAGCATGATGATTAATACACAATTGTGAAAGAATGAAATGTAGTTTTCAATGCAACACCACAAAACTACTCAATAATGATTATCATCCTTGTCAAGGACAATACCCATAAAAACAAAAGAATCAGTGTAATATTACTATGCCTAGCCTTTTTATCTTATACTATATAACATAACATGTTCTAAGTAGTAGTACTGACCAGCATATCTATCAGCTCGAGGAGGTGGAGCCAACACAGGTGATGTGACTGATGTAACTGACGTCGCAGGGGATGATGCACCTGAAGAATATTTCATTAAACTCCATAGATTATGAGGATTCTTATATCTTAGAAGCCATACAGCTTTCCGATCTCATCATAAATGAGAGTGGAAGGTTCTGAATATTTTACAGTTTAACTTTGTGGGTAATGTAGCTGTGAAGCATCTTATGAGTACTCTGTTCTTTATAAATTTGGGGTCAGGAAGAAATGACAGTGAAATACATTTAAAGATTAGGTGTGAGAATCTAGACTTTAAAGATTACCTTCTTTGAGTAAGATAAATACACACCCAGAGTTTCTAGCAGAAAATGAGATACTTAAATTTTGGAATAAACTTTTTGTTGAAGTCCCTCAAAATACAAATGTACCACAATATATCAATCTTAAGAAAATTTAGAGCAAATCACAATAAGACTGCAAAAAACACACAGCATCCTATGGGTCACACTTACTATATCTTCAAACTAACATGATAAAACGACTGTTATCCATCATTCAAACCAATGAAATATTCAAAAGTATATATATCTTTTAATTTCAGTCAGCAACCTTGTAGTAAAAGAGAATTAAAAAAGATACTTAAGCATATTTCAAATTGTGTGTGTGTACTGCACTGCAACAATTAGTGTATTCACCACCAGACATTTGGTGTTGCTGGTGATCGTTTACTACCTCCCATGTTGTTTCTGGCACAGTGGTGTGTATTGTGTATGTCATGCATCCTGGTCTACTATTTTGGACAATGGCCACTTTCAAGCATTGTCACAAATTGCCTAACAGCTGCTTGAAATCATGAAGCCATATACGTCTTGCACAACACACCAGAAGAATGTTTTAAGCCTCGAAAAGAAGATGGAGTTGTGCATGATGCTAGCTAGGTTGAGTCTAAGGTCCACCTATAAAGGACTTCGACTTCATTTGCTTACTTGCTTCCATATAGCAATAAGTCCTCTTTATAAAATATTTACAAATATGTTAAATATTTTAAAATACCACAAATTCTGCACTATCTAATACGTTAAAAACCCTCCAATAACCAATTTTTTTTTCATCTGGAACAGCTGATTCCCCCAGGAATTTTGGATAACATAAGTTTTAATGTACTTTGATATATATAAAGCAGCATTTACAATTGGTAGATAAACTATTTTACTGCATAATTCCATATAAGACTTGATATCAGTCATAGCAATTCTGTATCATTCATATCTTCAGTCACAACACAAGATTTAGCTATCAGCTACATATCTAACATGATTTTATGTGGCCAACATCTGGAACACTATGAATTTCAATAATAACCCCTTAATGCTCAACTGATGTAGCTGAAAAATTTCTAATGGTATAGCTGATGTAGCTGACAGATAGGGATTTAGTATTTGTACTGTACTGCAATAGCAATCATGAGCACTGGGTAAGTTCATAAACCATGAGAAATCACTTGTGTACTTGTGATGAGTGCCATTATGTTGTACAACTTACATATGGTGGGAAGAAAATCTTCAACTAACAACAACTGCAACAATAACAACAATGGGCCACCCAAGGTTAAGCGAAAATGTTTGAATCATAGTTGAGGCAGTTGGTCCACAGTCAACTCAGTTGTTCATCCACCTCTAGGGGTAGGTCAATGAAATGGGTACCTAGCTCAGGCTAGGATATATACATATATATATGAGATGGCCCCAATCAAGGCTTCAGTTGCTCATGCTATCTAAGCTTAAAAAAAACAGGGGAGTTCTTTTCATATTGGCTGTTTGATGAATGAATGGTTGTTATAAAAATAGCAAATCTTAACTTGTGGGTGACCAGTTGCATCTGTCACTCAAGTGACTCAACAGAATCAGTCTCATCCAGAAAAAGATATGAAAAGCAGGAACAAACTTTAGAATAGAAGATATGCTCTGTGAATTATGTTTAGGGTGGTTCACAGTCTAATGGAATTTTAGATCACAAATTATATGTTTAAGTCATGTGCTGAATATGGATGGAAGATGAACTTGCAATGTACCCAAAATGCCTACCAAAAAATCACTAAAGGCAGGTCAGTATGATTATGTAGAAAAATAACTTAACATACACAAAGCAAAACTGTATAGATAACTATCTATTAAACCTACCTTTAGATACTGGAGACACTGGTCGATTGAGTGATAGGTCAACTCCAGCAGTTGTTGCTAAAAGTCCTTTTGAGCTACTCTCACTTGTCCCAAAGTTAAGATTTAACCCAAGTAAATCTGCTGAACTCGTCTTGTTGCTAGAAAAAGAAAAAAGAAAGAAAACAGTTATTCACATTCAAGATACAAACGGTACTTTAATACTTATTTATCAGTTGCTCTAAGCCTCTGCTTTCTTCCTCAATCAATCTATTCCATCCATTCAACACATATTGTAAAGGTACTTTTTACATTTCTTTTAAAGTTTATGATCATGTCACCTCTCACTCTTCTGTCACTCACAGGGGGCAATTCTAAGGTCTTTAGCCTTTCCCAGTAAACTGGTTTCCATATTCATGGTGCCAACTATGAACCTTCTTTGGTAGTTCTTTGTGCTCCTTTTCTTTACGTTTCGTGAAGAAACTTCGGAAGCACATTCCAGTTTCAGCCTTACATAGGCTGTGAAGAGCTTGCTGAATATTTCTTTATCCATTAATGTGAATGCATTTCTAACATTTGCCAGCAAGCAGCTGGTCTTCTTAAGTATTCTACTATGATAGGACTCTTTGACAAATTACAGATGATGTTGGATACCAAATCTTTATCACGTACACATTCTTGCTGCTTATTACTTGCCAGATGATGGAGGCCTTGTTTTGCTGTGACCCATCCTCATTACTTTACATTTACTTGAGCTGAACTTCATCCATTATGTATCAGACCAACCTTCGGGACTGTCAAGGTCCCCTTGTGAGTTGATGCAGTCCTCCACATATATCACTTCCCTCTTGACCTTTGCATCATCTACAAACATATTCAGGTGGAAGTCCATACATTTTGGCAAGTCATTTACATAAATGAAAAAGAATACTGGTCCCAGATCAGAATCCTGTAGCACCCCATTGGTGATCTAAACCCATTTTGAAATGGTTTGTCTGACATGAATCTTTTGTTCCCATCCGCTAACATAATCTTCTATCTAATAAAGTAGTCTTATTCCTGCCTGGTGATCAAACTTCTTATTAGCATCCCATGCAGTACAGCATTAAAAGCTTCCAAGCAGTCCAAACACAAACAATTCCCACATCCTTACCCTTTATCCAAGACAGATCTCACTCATAAGCAGAACACAATGAGGTTCATTACATATGACTTCCTTTCCCAAAACCTGTGCTGTCTCTCACTACTGTAATTTCCCCTTAGTTGAAAGTCATTCATTTGTTTTCTGACTATCTTTTCCAGAACCATGCAGACCATACTTATCGGTGAGTAAGCCTATAGTTCAGTCCTTGTTCCCTTCTCCTTTCCTATGGATGGGCATGAAGTTTGCCCTCTTCTATGCCCTTGACACTGCTTCCCTCCAGCAGTATCCTTAACAGTATTTCAAGAGGTCTGGCCTTGTCTACAGTATCTGCAAACATCTTCAGTACATACAGTGAAATTTTATCAGGACCAAGGCCCTGGTATGGATCAAGACCTTCTAATGTTTTACTAATGTCCTTCCCTGATATCTATAAGTTTTCTAAATCCTCCTTCACTTTCCATCTTATTGTTATTTGGGCTACAGTGTCTTCCATCAAAAAAACATTTGAATTTGTTATTCAGTTCCTCATACATCCTTACATCATCCTCTACAACTCTTTCTTCTGAATCCTTTACCCTGATCTGCTGCTCCTGAGCTGACAGTTTATTCCTGATGAATTTATGGAAAAATTTTGAATTCTTTCTGGTCTTGTACACAACACTCTTTCAAGATTTCTTTGGTCCTCCTTATCCTGCTATTTTCATCCTCACTCTCTTAAACCTGGCAAATGGTGGTTTATATTTCTGCATCAGCACTGCATTAAGCTCCTCTGCTTTTTGACATATTTTATCAAAGCATGCCTCCCTCTTTCTTAACATTCCTCAATATCTGAGGTCCGAGGTAACCATGTTCCTACTCCTTCATTGAAACCTTCTAAGAACATCACCATTATGCCATGGTTCCTAGCTGCTGAACTCCATTCACCAATGTACATTACCAGTGAATTGTTGGGGTTAGCATAGTTTCTGAAATTATATCTCTTCTTGACACTGTATATATTAACTTACCAAATGGACTGAACACTTGAACATGTTTGCAGAATGATGGCATGCCTTATAAGATGCAAAGAATAATGATGACTGCATCATTTTACAAGGGAATCTACACAAACTCAAAGATGGTCTCATAAATGGCTGGAATTCAATCGCAGTAAATACAAAGTACTGAAAAAGCAACAAAGTGAAATAAGACTTTGGTGCAATGAACACTGAACAAGAATTAAGCTACAGGGATCTGTATGTTGCTATAGCTCCAAATTAGGAGAATGGTTAAAGAAGCAAACTTTCTGCTGGCAAACATTAGGACTTTATAGATAAGGAAATGTTTGTTAAAATATTAACAAAATATATTGCACCATAACTAAAACATATCTCTATGTCTGGTCACTGCATTTAAAAAAAATACATGGAAACAAGGGTTTAGATAAGAGTCCAAACTAAGGAAAGTAAAACAGTATTTGAATTATGATAGCCGATTTTACAATGAGAGGCTGAGGGATACAAATCTGATCATCAAGAAGGAGAGAAAATATAAGGGTAACCTGATTCAAGATTTAAAATCAGATGGACGACACTGGCAATGAATAGTTCTTCAAGAGATGCAACAAGTCACCAGAGGTCATAATAAGATAATAAGTTGGAGGCTTGTTACAAAGGATATGAAGAAATACTCTTGTGATGTAAGAGTCATAAAGACTTGGAATAAACTGAAAGATGGAACTATAAATGCTGGCATTATACATATGCTTAAAATTCTACATGATGGAGGAGAAAGTTTGGGAGATTGAGCCACATAAGTGTAGAACTCTCTTTACTGTACAAATAGGCAATTACTCATGTAAATGCTACTCACTGGTGCTGCCTGATTCTATATGCATGAGGTCACACTGTGAATGAAAAGTCACCTTTAGTAAGGCTGTATCATTGGAAATACAATCTCGTCAAAGAACATCTCACTTCAAAGGAGTCCACATTTCCTTGCTACTAGAATTGGCACAACCTTGTGCAACAGAAAAGTCAGAAAAGGTGTCCTGGGTAAAGCTAAGACTTTCTTAGAAAGAAGTCATGGAGTAATTATATATGTCTATAAACACATAAATAAATGAATAAGTGAATAAATAAATGTTACTCACTTAAGTTGCTGGGTGATACTATTTGAGCGTTTCATCATAGAAAAAGAGTCTTGTGTATCAGTTGAAGTTCGTCTTGTCTGTAAAGGAAATTAATGATTAAAATCTCAACCTGATATTATATAATACACCAAGTGATTGGAAAAGGATGGGAAATATCATCATGCATTATCTTAATTTACTGATTTTTTCTTCTCAATAATCAGAACTGTCTTAAAAGATAAACTGGTTATCAAAACCACTAAAAGAATGATGAAGAATATATTCTCAGGAACTTAAGTTCCCTAAGATGATTAACTGGCCTGGGACTTGCTACTTCCAGTGATATCTTCTATACTTTCCAAAAGCAAACAGGAAAAATGAGGATGCATGTATGAAGAAAATTATTTACCATTTTTAAAAAACATTGACAAAGATGTGTGTTCACGTCTAACACAAATCAGATTACATACAGCAAAACAAGGTATTGATCCTCACATTTAGGCCAGATTAATAAATGAGTATCTGGCATAAGCAATGATTATATGTATGCAAGTTTTGTACATGCTTGCCTTTTTGCCTTAGCACAATGATGTCAGGAGCAGATGATTAAGCCTTTGAGAGAAAATCCTTGCCTGGATTCTTATTCAGTTCCTCCCTGTAGAAAGTGACAATACAAGAGAGGATCATTTCCAAAACCCCACTTCCACCCCTCTCTGCCACCTATTACAACATCGATATATAGGTAGTATTCTTCTTCCTTTTATCCCGTGGGGTAATCCTTGAAAAGGTCTGTGGGGCCTGGATGTGGATGGGTAGCTGTGGTTTCAGTGCATTAAATGTGACAGCTAGGGACTGAGTGTGAACATACGTGGCCTTTTTACCTGTTTTCCTGGGGCTACCTCATTAAAGCATGGGGAAACGATGCTGCATCCTGTAGGGTAGGGTAGCACCAGGAATGGATAAAGGCAAAAAAGCATGAATATGTACATATGAATATATGTATATATCTATGTACATGTATATGTATGTATATGTTGATATGAACATGCAAATACATATATACACATGTAAATATTCTTACTTACTCACCTTCATCCATTCTTAATGCCATCCAGCCCACAGGAAACAGCACAAATGTATGAAAGATAAGAAGATACAACACAGATATTCTTTTCTTTTCCCCCACACACGATCACCACTCCATGTCAATAAAGTATCACTAAGAAAACAAAGAAAGGTCACATCCACACATGAGCTGTCATGTGTAATGCACCAAAACCAGCTTCCTATCCACCTCTAGGCCCCACTGACCTTTCCTTGATTTGCCCCAGATGTTTCACATGCCCTGGTTCAGTCCACTGACAGCACGTTGAACCCAGTATACCATATTGTTCCAACTCACTCTAATCAATGCAAGTCTTTTTCATTCCATGCTTCCATCTCCAATTTGGTCTTCCAGCTCTCCTTGTTTCCTCCACTTCTGACACATATTCATCTTTGCCAATCTTGCCCCACTCATTCTCTACATATGTCCAAACCATTCCTAAAATCCCTCTTCAGCTCTCTCAGCCACACTCTTTATTTCAACAAAAATTTCTTGCCCTTTCATTACTTACTTGACATATTATTTATTCATTTATATTCATCTATTACACTTTGTCGCTGTCTCCCGCGTTAGTGAGGTAGTGCAAGGAAACAGACGAAACAATGGCCCAACCCACCCACATACACATGTATATACACGCACACACGCACATATACATACCTATATATTTTTATGTATACATATACAGACATATACATATATACACATATACATAATTCATACTTGATGCCTTATGTACATACCTATATATTTTTATGTATACATATACAGACATATACATATATACACATGTACATAATTCATACTCGATGCCTTTATTCATTCCTGTTGCCACCCCGCCACACATGAAATGACAACCCCCTCCCCTAGCATGAGGTAGTGCGAGGAAAAGACAACAAAGGCCACATTCGTTCACACTCAGTCTAGCTGTCATGTAATAATGCCCGAAACCACAGCTCCCTTTCCACATCCAGGCCCCACACAACTTTCCATGGTTTACCCCAGACGCTTCACATGCCCTGATTCAATCCATTGACAGCATGTCGACCCCGGTATACCACATCGATCCAATTCACTCTATTCCATGCCTGCCTTTCACCCTACTGCATGTTCAGGCCCCGATCACTCAAAATCTTTTTCACTCCATCTTTCCACCTCCAATTTGGTCTCCCACTTCTCCTCGTTCCCTCCACCTCCGACACATATATCCTCTTGGTCAATCTTTCCTCACTCATTCTCTCCATGTGCCCAAACCATTTCAAAACACCCTCTTCTGCTCTCTCAACCACACTCTTTTTATTTCCACACATCTCTCTTACCCTTACGTTACTTACTCGATCAAACCACCTCACACCACATATTATCCTCAAATATCTCATTTCCAGCACATCCACCCTCCTGTGCACTACTCTATCCATAGCCCACGCCTCGCAACCATACAACATTGTTGGAACGACTATTCCTTCAAACATACCCATTTTTGCTTTCTGAGATAATGTTCTCGACTTCCACACATTCTTCAAGGCTCCCAGGATTTTCGCCCCCTCCCCCATCCTATGATTCACTTCCGCTTCCATGGTTCCATCCGCTGCCAAATCCAATCCCAGATATCTAAAACACTTCACTTCCTCCAGTTTTCTCCATTCAAACTTACCTCCAAATTGACTTGACCCTCAACCCTACTGTACCTAATAACCTTGCTCTTATTCACATTTACTCTTAACTTTCTTCTTTCACACACTTTACCAAACTCAGTCACCAGCTTCTGCAGTTTCTCACATGAATCAGCCACCAGCACTGTATCATCAGCGAACAACAACTGACTCACTTCCCAAGCTCTCTCATCCCCAACAGACTGCATACTTGCCCCTCTTTCCAAAACTCTTGCATTCACCTCCCTAACAACCCCATCCATAAACAATTTTTTTTTTTTTTTTCTTTTCCCCCCCCCCCCAAAAGAAGGAACAGAGAATTGGGCTAGGTGAGGGTATTCCCTCAAGGCCCAGTCCTCTGTTCTTAACGCTACCTCGCTAATGCGGGAAATGGCGAATAGTTTGAAAGAAAAAAGAAAGAAATATATATATATATATATATATATATATATATATATATATATATATATATATATATATATATATTTTTTGGCTTTGTCGGTCTCCCGTGTTTGCGAGGTAGCGCAAGGAAACAGACGAAAGAAATGGCCCAACCCACCCCCATACACATGTATATACATACGTCCACACACGCAAATATACATACCTACACAGCTTTCCATGGTTTACGCCAGACGCTTCACATGCCTTGATTCAATCCACTGACAGCACGTCAACCCCGGTATACCACATCGCTCCAATTCACTCTATTCCTTGCCCTCCTTTCACCCTCCTGCATGTTCAGGCCCCGATCACACAAAATCTTTTTCACTCCATCTTTCCACCTCCAATTTGGTCTCCCTCTTCTCCTCGTTCCCTCCACCTCCGACACATATATCCTCTTGGTCAATCTTTCCTCACTCATTCTCTCCATGTGACCAAACCACTTCAAAACACCCTCTTCTGCTCTCTCAACCACGCTCTTTTTATTTCCACACATCTCTCTTACCCTTACGTTACTTACTCGATCAAACCACCTCACACCACACATTGTCCTCAAACATTTCCAGCACATCCATCCTCCTGCGCACAACTCTATCCATAGTCCACGCCTCACAACCATACAACATTGTTGGAACCACTATTCCTTCAAACATACCCATTTTTGCTTTCCGAGATAATGTTCTCGACTTCCACACATTCTTCAAGGCTCCCAGAATTTTCGCCCCCTCCCCCACCCTATGATCCACTTCCGCTTCCATGTTTCCATCCGCTGCCAGATCCACTCCCAGATATCTAAAACACTTCACTTCCTCCTGTTTTTCTCCATTCAAACTCACCTCCCAATTGACTTGACCCTCAACCCTACTGTACCTAATAACCTTGCTCTTATTCACATTTACTCTTAACTTTCTTCTTTCACACACTTTACCAAACTCAGTCACCAGCTTCAGCAGTTTCTCACATGAATCAGCCACCAGCGCTGTATCATCAGCGAACAACAACTGACTCACTTCCCAAGCTCTCTCATCCCCAACAGACCTCATCCTTGCCCCTCTTTCCAAAACTCTTGCATTCACCTCCCTAACAACCCCATCCATAAACAAATTAAACAACCATGGAGACATCACACACCCCTGCCGCAAACCTACATTCACTGAGAACCAATCACTTTCCTCTCTTCCTACACGTACACATGCCTTACATCCTCGATAAAAACTTTTCACTGCTTCTAACAACTTGCCTCCCACACCATATATTCTTAATACCTTCCACAGAGCATCTCTATCAACTCTATCATATGCCTTCTCCAGATCCATAAATGCTACATACAAATCCATTTGCTTTTCTAAGTATTTCTCACATACATTCTTCAAAGCAAACACCTGATCCACACATCCTCTACCACTTCTGAAACCACACTGCTCTTCCCCAATCTGATGCTCTGTACATGCCTTCACCCTCTCAATCAATACCATCCCATATAATTTACCAGGAATACTCAACAAACTTATACCTCTGTAATTTGAGCACTCACTCTTATCCCCTTTGCCTTTGTACAATGGCACTATGCATGCATTCTGCCAATCCTCAGGCACCTCACCATGAGTCATACATACATTAAGTAACCTTACCAACCAGTCAACAATACAGTCACCCCCTTTTTTAATAAATTCCACTGCAATACCATCCAAACCTGCTGCCTTGCCGGCTTTCATCTTCCGTAAAGCTTTTACTACCAAGAGGATATATATGTCGGAGGTGGAGGGAACGAGGAGAAGTGGGAGACCAAATTGGAGGTGGAAAGATGGAGTGAAAAAGATTTTGAGTGATCGGGGCCTGAACATGCAGGAGGGTGAAAGGAGGGCAAGGAATAGAGTGAATTGGATCGATGTGGTATACCGGGGTTGACATGCTGTCAGTGGATTGAATCAGGGCATGTGAAGCGTCTGGGGTAAACCATGGAAAGCTGTGTGGGGCCTGGATGTGGAAAGGGATCTGTGGTTTCGGGCACTATTGCATGACAGCTAGAGACTGAGTGTGAACGAATGAGGCCTTTGTTGTCTTTTCCTAGCGCTACCCCACACACATGAGGGGGAAGGGGGATGGTATTCCATGTGTGGCTGGGTGGCGATGGGAATGAATAAAGGCAGACAGTGTGAATTGTGTGCATGGGTATATATGTATGTGTCTGTGTGTGTGTATATATATATGTGTACATTGAGATGTATAGGTATGTATATTTGCGTGTGTGGACGTGTGTGTATATACATGTGTATGTGGGTGGGTTGGGCCATTTCTTTCATCTGTTTCCTTGCGCTACCTCGCAAACGCGGGAGACAGCGACAAAGTAAAAGTAAAAATAAATAAATATGTGTGTGTGTGTGTCTGTGTGTGCATGCATTGAGATGTATGGGTACGTATATGTGCTGTGTGTGGACGTGTATGTATATACATGTGTATGTGGGTGGGTTGGGCCATTCTTTCGTCTGTTTCCTTGCTCGCTACCTCGCTAATGCGGGAGACAGCGACAAAGCAAAATAAATAAATAAATATTTTCAAAACAGATAACTTTGTTGTCAACCACCAAGTATCCTAGCATCTGTTCTTCCTATGTACTCCCAATGAACCTTCTTTTGGTTTTCCTCTTTTCCTTGTCCCCACCACTTCTAGCATGTACCCCTTCTCTCCTCACTCATCTAAGTACAAACCAATTCAGTAAGCCTTCTTCAGCTCTCTCATACATACTCCCCTTACAAGCACATCTCTCTGTCACCCCATCATTTTGTATTTAATCAACCCCTACACTATATATTGCCCTCAAACATTTAATTTCCAACATTGCATGACCTTGGATATCAAAGATCAACCTTCATGTGGCTGGTTTTGACAAAGAAACAAGAAGAAGCAGCAGCCAAATGTGAGTCCCAAGTCCATACCTTGGTGGCAAGGACACATACAGCTAGCTCATGGAAGTAGTACCAAGATAATACTTGCAGAATGGTGGAAAAGTAGCAACACCAGAGAGAGGCATGCTTGAAGAGAGGTGATACCCAAAGAATTAATACAATGGAAGGCTTCTGATTCCACTTCGTCTAATAAAGAGGAAAACTCCATACTGGGGTGACTAAGACCCCTATATATCCGCTCATTAAATGAATAATTATGGCACCTGCAGAACACTCCCAGCTTTTGGCATGAAGATTTTGTTCTGTTGATTAAATGGAGTTTCCAGGGCAGAGTGGAGGATATGGTTCTGCCTAATGTATAAACACTCCCATAATAACCTCTATGATAATACATAAAAAATAAGAGAAGGGATACTAATCCTAGGGATGGGAAAAGCCAGTCTGGTGGCATGTCTGAAAATGTGCAACCTACAGAAATTTTGTGCTGTGACTGGCCAGGAGCAAGTGGTTCAGTAACATTATGGTGGTTTCTGATTGGACAAGGGTGGGCCCAAAATGAGTGAGATACTGCTACTTAGATGAGAGGAAGGCAGTGGGTGAAGAAAGCCAGTGATTCTCCTCCAGAAAGACAGTGAATTAAAACTTAACGCCAATATTTCCGGAGAATATCTAACTGAATATCTCATGCTCACAGGACAGAATGCAGAGGAGAGAAATTTGACATTAAAATATACATAATCAGGTGCTTCCAGCATTAAGTATCAAATATTTAGCATCAATAAAGGCATTTTTTTGTGTGTTACTAAGATGCAACACATTGGTTGTACATCTTTATACATGCAAGCACATGCAAACCATATATATGCCATTACAGTGACAACATACATAATGTACATGTCAGTGACCATGATATAGTTTTCATAATTCTACATTTTTCTACACAATGTTTCTGTTGGTGATTAGGCTGTTTAATGGTATAGGTTGTGCACAAAGTAACAGAGGGCCACATCATGATGATACTTCTACATATGGCATTCCATATTAATAATACATTGAGTTGATGAAAGATATCTCATTTGCTGGTGTGCAACAATTTTAGCCAGTATTAAAGAAGAAAAGAATACTTACATAATACGACTGAGGGAGATACCAGACTGAATCATGCAAGCATAAAATTGGAAGAGATATCTGGAGCATGGGGTATTTTGATACCAGCTCAACCTTTGCATCCATGAAGATGAGTCCAGCAAAATTTAAGAAGCTGACATTCTAGAAGCACCTAACACATACAAAGCAAACACATTTCAGCTGACAGCTTTCATAAACTTCCCTTTATAATAACAGAATCCATATAACTAAAAACAATCTTTGAAGGTCCTCATGGTCCAATAAATGGGAACTATGCCTGCGGAGACATTTCTTTTCAAATATACCAGCACATCCCACCTGGATGCTGTCATGTTTATTATGCAAAGCATGAGGTAGTCCTAAATTCAAGCATGAGTAGCAGTTGCCATTAGAGGGCAGGATGAGATCAAGAAAGGAGGTGTAATAACCATTTTACCCATTAATAGCCACTAAGGGTAAGTGCACTAGTCTCCTATTATAATTACTTATGTCACTGTCAAATGTCACATCCACACCTAATTTTGCGGGGGAAGAAAATGAGCTTAAGTAACTGCTTTCATTAAAGGGGGAGAAACTGTAGATATGAACATCTGAACTTTCAATATGAACATACACAAAGGAGTTTCTAATATACTTCTGGTGAAAAATTTTCAACCACAACAACAATTATTACAAAACGCCTTTGACAGATGATTTGTGTACACATGTAGGTGACAAACAATAATATTAATGAAAAGATAGATGGAGTACTGGATAAACTCTCAAGACAAAAACAAGTAGATGAGTTTGAAATGAGCTCAGGCAAGAGCAGACTTGCTCTACAGCATATAGCAGTCTGACTTGAGGCAGAGATTTCAGGCACAGTAGTCATGCACAATACATGTTACCTTCTGCAGAGTTAGGTATCTGATCTTGATCTTTCCATCCGAGCTTATCTGGCGTGGAGGCACACGAGGCTAGTTGAAGGTCAACCATTAATGCCAGTATCTAGTTAAAATTATTCCAACATAAATGATTCTTTTTTCTTTGGTATTTTCACCTTGTAATTAACTGTCAAAACACTGCTAGTTCAGCCTATATTCAAAATCAAATAATTTTTTGTCCTATGGTTTCCTACAATTAATTAAGGGCCTTTTACTACCGCTATCATAATTCTCCTTCTGTCAGTTTATTTGATGTCTGCCAACTGATCATCTAATGATTTCCTCAAACACAACATTTTGTACGCCATCTCACATATGTGAAGCCAACCATATGATGGCTTAAGTTGTCTGGTCAGTGAAATACACACTGATAACCACCAGAAAGTTGTCAAATAACAAGGCAAAACTTGAAAGTGCCATCGCAGAATTGTATTATTCCTCATTTCTTGTAAGTACAATGCAGCATCCTAGTCTATAGCCAATCAATACCATAATTCCTATCATCAAAACTGGCTCCACTATACACTAGTATAATACAAGCTTCATCAAAAAGTGTGTCAAGACTAGCCATGAATTAAGACATATTTTTTCATAATACAATAACCAAAAGTATGCTATAGATGAATGAATAAGTCACAAAATTCAATATCAATTATAAGTGCTATAAACATTTCAATCTCTTCTGATCTGAACCTAGAGTTTACCAGTTAAAGATACTAAAACAAATTTCATACTTCAAACTTTAGAAGACTTTCTATGCATCTCACTCTCCACATAATTTGTAAAAGAAATCATGGTGAGCAAGAAAGACTGCATAATGCACAAATGTACTTTCCTAAAGGACAAAGTGCTTGTGTGATTGTACATGATGATATCCATATTAGTGCTCTTTAATGTAATCTTAGCTACATACTGTTTTGCAGATGGGGAACAATACAAGAAAAGAATATGGTTGGATGATTATGAAGCAAAAGGTGCATCACAATAAACAGAATAAAAGCTATTGAAGTCGTATATGAATATTACTTTAGCAGTCTTTGAAATCGGGATCTTAGACATAGACTGAGATGTAAGAAAGATTATAGTTGGGTATTTCACAGTTGACGCAAGAATAAGTAAAATGAGGAACATGAGATCAGGAAAAATTACGAAAGCACCCTGTTGAATATAAATGGGCAGAAGAGTAACTAATGTGTCATATGTGATGTCCATAGTTGGAGTTTTGTTGAGTCATAGCATTTGGTTATTCATGATGACAGGGGGGTGCAGGATAGATCCATGTCTATCTAGGGTTAAAAGGGTGACAAGATTTCTGTGGAGATGCTCGATATTCTGTTCTAACTGTGATGTAGTGCTGCCTAACTGTGCTTGCACAATGTCTGGGTGGCTTCATTTGAGTATGCAATCATTTTCATATGATAGGACCTTCACACTCATCTGCAGGAAGTGATGGAAGGTAAGGTATAAAAAAGACTGAAGAAGGGTTGAAAAGAAAACCTATTTAGAGATGACATAGCAAGAGAGATGTGTGGTAGTAAAAGAAGTATTTGTGATAGTAGAAGAAGTAATCATATAAAAGAAAGCTGAAGAGGATAAGCTGAAATGGTTTGGACACATATAGAGGATGAGTGAGTAAGGACGATTTTGAGGGTATAAATGTCAGAAGTGCAAGGAACAAGGAAAAGGGGGAACACAGGAGGAGGTGGAAGGATGGAGTGAAAAATGCTTTGAAGGCTTGGGACCTGATCATGCAGGAGGGTGAGAGGCATACAAGGGATAGTGAAAATTGGAGTGATGTGATTTATAAGGAAAAAAAAGCTGTCAATGAGCTGGTAAACCATGGAATAGTCTAAAAGCTTGGCTGTGGAAGGTGGACTCTGGTTTCCATACATTCAACGTGAGAGCTGGAGAGTTGATGTATGCAAGTGACACAGTTTGTTTTTTTGTCTGTTCCTAGTGTGTATCTCACTAATGCAGAAGACCTATGTTCATATACCTGACAGAGTTCTCCATACACATCCTCACACACCACCCTCCAAAACAATGACAAAATGTGGATGGCCAACTTCACAGCTGGATGCTAACCAACAGTCACTCACAAAAGCTTCATCTCTGAATCATTAAGCTTTACAATGGAGTTCCCAAAAAAGCAGTTCTCTCTTTAATCTCTTCCTATGTGACCTTCCATTTCCACTTGCACAAAATCCTGAAGGTCCTGTCATATGCAGATGACCTTACACTCACATCACAGCACCCTGACACTATGCAAGTAACAGCATTTAAGCAACACTGCATCACTGACTTCACAAAAGTCTTCAGTTACCCTTTTCATTCCAGACAGACATGAATCCATCCTCCACCTCTCATTACTTACCATGAATGGACAATCACTCCTCAACAAAACTCCAACTACTCTTGGCATCACATATGACAAAGTGGCTTTTCTTCTGCCTATATGTTTACATCAGGATGTTTTCTGTAATTTTTCTTGATCCTCTTTTGTTCCCAGTTTTACTTGTGTCAATTGTAAAAATTCACCTACACTCTCACTTACAACTCTATCTGTTTCTGAAATTCTGATTACAAAGACTGATGAGGTTAAAATAATTCTCAGTGGTATGCAAGAGAACACATCTAACTCTTCAGGCTTGGTTCCATTTTCCACTATGTGAATTTTTTGCTAGTTCAAAACTTTTTAATCCACTTTCCAAGATTTCCTTTAATGTCCTGCCTCACCAATTTCTCCAACACCACTTGTTTATCTTGTCAAAATGTTTCAGCAAAATCAAGATAAACAGTCTATCCTCTTTCCCTGCACTGAAGTTTCATACATAATGTTATCATGATCTGCAAGTTGTATCTGTGTAATTTGCCTGGTACAAATCCATGCTAGCCTTCCTTTAGTTAACTGTTACTATCAAGATGTTCCTAGTATGTTCCTTTGTCATTCTTTCATATATTTTGATTGCAAAGCTGGGCTCATTGGCATTTCTCTGGATGCTCCTTTGTGTACTGGTGTTATGTATGTCAACCCATAAAACTGGGAATGGAATTGATGAGGACAATGAGATGACACACATAGGAGTCTTGTGATGAAATTCATAGGAAACAATCTGGGAAGGTTTTCTGTATATATTGAACACATGAGAAAACACTTGTTAATAGCTTTTATAAGGGAAATACTGCAAGTGTTACTATAAAAGTATCAGTGAGTGATTTGAAATAACATAGGAGTGCAAAAAGCTTGTGTAATGTCCTTACAATAGTTTAATAACTTTATGGTTAGAGTATCACATGAGATGGGGTGAAGGTGCCATTTTAGTATCATAAGTGAAAAAAGAAAAAAAAGTTGCAACTGTAATGCTGTTCTCTTGACTGAATCAGAAAAGTTACATGGAAAGAGAGGTCATTTTGGTGATATGCATACAAAGATATTGATAGGAAATGTAAATAAGAGCAAAATTCTTGTTTTGGAAAGAAGTGGACTGTCATAGTAATGTGAGAATGAATGGAGAAGACTTAATAGTAAATGGGACAAGGTTACTAGGAGCAATTAACGAATGTAAAAGGAAAGCTTTAACTGGGGCATCAAGTAGTAGTAGTGAGTAGTAACATAAGGTGCAAACGCAGTGCAAATACTGTGCTCAAGTTGCCCTCTGCCAGTGGCCTGTAAACGATGAGGCACTGAAGGCTAAGAAGCAGTACTAAAGTTCACTAGTTATGGAGACTATTGCTGTGGTCACCCCTTTGAGGGAGTTCCAGGGGGAGCATGCATCAGACATATAGATAAGTAGACAGATAGATAGCTTTTGCTAAGAACAGAGTCTTGTAAGGGAAAAGAATTGAAATGATAAAGAATAAAGATGCGAGAAGGATGTAGAATGAAGAAAACATTAAATCAAAAGAAAAGACAATGATGAAAGTCAATAATATGGAATGACAATGAGGAATGCATGAAAGACGATGGGATAGTCAAGAAGATATAAGGTGCAGCAAATGATACAAGGAGAACAGGGTGAACAAGAAAAGGGATGGCTGGAAGTAGTCAGTGAAATTATTAGGACTAAAGATGTTTCTAATAAGAGTTCCATTATGACAATGTTTGATCTCATGTTATTCAGTGATTTAATGTTAAAACGAAGCTACGAATGGAGACTGTAGTCTCATCTGGAAAACTAATCTTACACAGAGGAAAGAATTAGAAGCTCTTACATATCAAAAATCTTTTTCATTTTTTCCCCACAAATGCATTCAAGTGATTTCATCCTTCAGCTTTTTTGTAAACATTTTTGGAGCCTGCATCTCATCTTTACCTATATACTATTAACTTTTACATTATACCCCTTCTTTCAAATTCCAGACAGGTCATTATCATTACAAAACAGCCAAATTCCCACAAAACAATCCCATAGCTAAGAATAAAAGGAATTCAGGTGAGTTCAAATAAGCTATTATTTTATGCACAAAACACAGAATCCTACATACATAAATTGCATACAAAAAAGGCCGAATTACTTTATGATACTGCAAACATGAACTTACCGAGGCAAATGAAACTGGAGAGAGAGACATTCCTTCAATAGTGGCACGTAATTCATCTACACTCGCAGACATTGGTGCACTGCCATTACTGATTGGTTTGATCTCTACATGAATCTTCTTGTCTGCTTCTCCATCTGCTCCAGAAAGTACATAATCAGGTTACATCACTGATGTGGAAGCAGAAAATATCATGTAAAGTTTGTGACTGCCAACTGCCTAATTCTAATTCCTCTCACTCATAACTCAAGGAAAATTATCTTATGACTTCTTATATCTGTATGTCTAAAACCTTTTAAACACTGTACATATTTCAGTGTTTGACATCAAAGGATTATGTGGTCAACATTTGTTTCAATGTTTAAAGTTACAGTATATGATTATGTGGGCAATATATTTTGAATGAAAAGAGAATAGTAACTATCTATTGAACAACTCTGGATAAGCATAATATTAATGAAACTCTTGCATCCACTCCTGAAATGTCTGAGGAACAGTAACAAAGAGATGCAGCAAAACAAATTGTGTCCAAAGGAAAGTGTGGATATATAAGAAAGAGTATGAGATGATAAAGGAACCTTTCAAAGCAGAAAATGTTAATAGGCTAAGGTTCCTTCTAAAACATCTAACTATTTCCTATACTGCAGTGGCATTTTCTTTACTCCAGCTTTTTTCTAAATTCCACTTCTCCGTTTTTTATGTAATATCTTAACTACCAATTGTCTGTAAGTTTCACTATTACTTTGAAATGCATCTCATTTCTGTAGGATGATATGACCAGCTATTCTAGTCTTAGGAATAATCTTCTCTTATTCATTACCTTCTGAGGTATGTAACCAACTAATCTTTTGATGTTAAAATTGTACTAACCAGAGTCAGAATCTGAGGAGGAGTCAAAGCTGTTATCATCCCCTGAAGGCTTCAGCTCTTGAGGTCGAAGTGAAAATCCTTCATCATCGACACTTGGAGGCTGGCCACTTGCATTTCCCTTGTCTGATGTTGGTATTACTGATGTAGTTATCAGCTCACTGGTCTTTGGTCCAGTATCATCATTAGTTTCACTGCAAGGGGAAAAGAGATATAGGACTGTTTTACTTATAAACAAGCTAAACTTCCAGGCAAAATTTCTTGAAGTTTAAGACATTTCTGTCTGGTCTTGACACAGAATGGTATGAAGATGGGTGATACCTAAATTATCTAAGGAGTATTACATGGGAGCTTAAGGAACTGTATAAAAAAAAACTGACATACTTTTAAATATAACTTTAAAGTTAAAAACACCATGTTAAGTACACTAACTCCCAACAAGTCTATTCCTACCACTAAAGTGCACGTACATATACAAAACTTTTTCATTTGTTTCTTTTGTATGGTCATTCCAACCATTCATGCACATATAATACTTCCTGTAATTCTATTAACAAATGGAGTATAACACTTATCATTTGACTTTCAAATCCAACTCAAGCAATTATTCCTTAACAGTTAGTTTCATTCAAAAATAACTTAAGAATATGAAATTTTCTTTGTTTTGAGTGCCTTTTCGATTGTTAGAGCAGTAAGCATTTAGATCTTTACTTTCAAGAGATGAAACTCCAACAGCTACATTCTAAATGAGCTGAAGAAATCTACACAATGATTTGGCTCTGATGTGAGTGAAGCTGCTGACACTTGTTTGCATGAAGAATACAAGGTGTGGAAAAGAAATGTAGGAACTGCCTTATCAACTGAATTATTAGGGAGCATCAAAAGACACTAAAAGGTAAAAGTAAATGGAAATAATTGAATCAAAGTTATGGTAAATGCCAATGTTTGGAGGATAGATGGAGTTAATTTATGAAGCTCATCAAGTGGTGCTGCAGTGTGAATGTACCCAATAAAGCTACAAACACTTATAATAAAAAATGGATATAAATAAATAATCACATTAGAAGTCAATGCATGCTTTGTGCATATGTAACTTTCTTACTATAATCAGATATTAGTTAATTAATGGTGGCTGATTCATGTGAGAAACTGCAGAAGCTGGTGACTGAGTTTGGTAAAGTGTGTGAAAGAAGAAAGTTAAGAGTAAATGTGAATAAGAGCAAGGTTATTAGGTACAGTAGGGTTGAGGGTCAAGTCAATTGGGAGGTAAGTATGAATGGAGAAAAACTGGAGGAAGTAAAGTGTTTTAGATATCTGGGAGTGGATATGGCAGCGGATGGAACCATGGAAGCGGAAGTGGATCATAGGGTGGGGGAAGGGGCGAAAATTCTGGGAGCCTTGAAGAATGTGTGGAAGTCAAGAACATTATCTCGGAAAGCAAAAATGGGTATGTTTGAAGGAATAGTGGTTCCAACAATGTTGTATGGTTGCGAGGCGTGGGCTATGGATAGAGTTGTGCGCAGGAGGATGGATGTGCTGGAAATGAGATGTTTGAGGACAATGTGTGGTGTGAGGAGGTTTGATCGAGTAAGTAACGTAAGGGTAAGAGAGATGTGTGGAAATAAAAAGAGCGTGGTTGAGAGAGCAGAAGAGGGTGTTTTGAAATGGTTTGGGCACATGGAGAGAATGCGTGAGGAAAGATTGACCAAGAGGATATATGTGTCGGAGGTGGAGGGAACGAGGAGAAGTGGGAGACCAAATTGGAGGTGGAAAGATGGAGTGAAAAAGATTTTGTGTGATCGGGGCCTGAACATGCAGGAGGGTGAAAGGAGGGCAAGGAATAGAGTGAATTGGATCGATGTGGTATACCGGGGTTGACGTGCTATCAGTGGATTGAATCAGGGCATGTGAAGCGTCTGGGGTAAACCATGGAAAGCTGTGTAGGTATGTATATTTGCGTGTGATTACGTATGTATATACATGTGTATGGGGGTGGGTTGGGCCATTTCTTTCGTCTGTTTCCTTGCGCTACCTCGCAAACGCAGAAAAAAAAAAAAAAAAAATATTTGCAAATAAGCAAAGTGGTGCATAAAGAATCTATCAAGATAACACTACCTCATATCTTTGAAACGATTTGAAAAGGCCCCATACAATGACACCAGAGATCGACAATTCACACTACAGACATTTAAAACTTTGGGTACCCATCCTTAGAACTAAAGCCTCAAAACAGCGACAGATATGGGTACAATTCATATTCCTAATCTACAGCACATGATATTCTTTTCCTCTAATAATGATAAATTTCAAGACATTGCAGGATTTTTCAGTCATAATGCATTTTGCAACAATGATGTCAAAGCAAGTACTTTTAGATTCACATTCCATAAGCACAGATAAAATGTTTGCATTCATGTCCCACCGGCCAGTGGTCAGCCTGTAAACAAAACCATTCATGATCCAACACATACTTTTGCCAGAATTATCTCACTTTTACCTGTATTTTTGTGCATTTAGAGAAAATTAACTGGGAAAGGGGCTACACATCTTAACATGAGTTTAGTGTGAATAAGAATGGCTTATTATGGAAAAGTATGCCTGCAAGAACTCTATTGTCGTTTATGGTGACTGAAATGACATTGAAACATGCCCCAGTCATGGCCCTCTTTAGTGAAAGGGAAAGAGGGTATGAAAAAAGAATAAGGAACTTGATCAGAGCTCCTCCAGTGTTTTGATACACGCTCCTTCCTGTTAAAGGAAGAGATGTTTTAGGAAGAGATGATGATGAAGGCTAAAAAGACAAGTCCATAGCTTCAATATTTGAGGCAAGAGATAAGGGAAGCAGCAGCTAGACACACATCATGAGTTCAAGCCTTGGTGGCTGGTACACATACAGACAACTAATGAGAGCAAAGGCTAAAATTATACTTACAGAACAAGGGTAGCAATAACACAGCAACAAAGAGGGATGGTCAAGAGTGAGGAGATTCCATACTATGAAAAATAAGACCCCTTTACATATGAAATTCTTGATAGCAAAAAAATGAACTAGAGCATTTGTACAATACCCCCAGCTTTTAGGAAGCAGATTCTTTTAATGGTGATCATGTGAAGTTTCTGGGACAGAAAGGATATGGTTATGCTAAACATGTTTCTGTTAATGAAGAATCAGATGTGGTGTTTAGAAAGTGGACAAAGGGAAAAGATTGGCATTTAGAAACAGATGTAAATACAAATTCCATTTTAGCTCTCCTGAATTTAACCAGGTTTCAACTTACTCTTTTCAGGATATTTCACAGGTCCAATTTAAGAGAGGAAATATATTCAGAACACAAAAGAGAATAAATATTAAAGTGATCAGGGAGAAAATATCAGTTGGACTATGTAGAGTGGAACCATCAGCATAAGACTGAGAAGGTTCAAATGCTGGAGAGAGATCTGTTATTAAAAGAAGAAAGAAAGTAGGTGATTGCACAGAATCCTGAGGGGCACTACTACTGATAAAATATGAAGGGTACCTTGCTCCATCACTGGCTACTGCAAACAAACTGCAAAAAGGAAAGTTATGCATAATGGAACAGTAGAAAAGCCAAGGAAGTATGAAGACTTATGCCACACCCTGTCAAATGATTTAGAGATGTTAAGGGCCATGACAAAAGATTCAATAAAATCTCTGAGGGGAAAAGACCAGAGATGAGTAACATGGGAAGGAAGGTCATTGGTAGACCTTGCACAAAAAATCCATATTAATGATATGAAAGAAGGGAAAGGGATTTTAAGTGCCTGAGAAAGTAAGAATTGAGGAGAGTTTGAAAGACTTCGTAGACAGCATTAGTGAGGGCAATGGGGTGATAGCTGGAATGGACAAAACAGAAAACTCTCTTAGGGGTGGACTGCAGCAAGGTACACCACCAAGGAAAAGATAAGTTTGGGTTTTGAGACTACAATAAAATACACAAACAAGGATTGGAGCTAGCTCCCACCAGATTTAAGGATATGCAATATATGCCTCATCCAACTGATGATGGGAATGCACTCAGATTCTGCACAAACAAATTACAGAAGAGGGCACAAGTACAGTTGGGAGAGATGGGAGGGGGAGGACTTGAAGTGGATCCTTCAAAGTAGAATTAGAGGACATTAAGGTACCAAAATGACTGGTTTTACCAGCTGAGGAGTTGACCATAAACTGATCAGTCTGAAGAGATAAGGAAAGGCTGAAATACATTAGATACTGGAGATGCTTTTGGGAAAGAAATAAAAAGATGTTTCAATAGAAGTCATACCAACATACTTTCTTTTCATAAAGTTATGTTACTTTAAGAAGAACAACTTTGCAGTGTTTCCAAGAAGATATGAGAATGGAGCAAGATTTATGGGTAAAGAAGGGTTTCCCATCACAACATGCTAAGCACTCAATTCTGTACAACAGCACTAAACCCCCCTAATCCAAACCACTCTATAACTAACCACCAACTCACACCCCACAGGAAATAGCATTGCTATCCCCTGCTTCAGCAAAGTAGCGCTAGGAAAAGACAAAGTTGTCCGCATTCATTCTCACTCAGTCTCTAGCTGTTATGTGTAATGCACTAAAGCCACAGCTCCCTATCCCACATTCAGGCCCCACAGACCTTTCCACGGTTTACCCCAGAAGCTTCACATGCCCTAGTTCAGTCCATTGAGAGCATGTCAATCCCAGTATACCACACTGTTCCAATTCACACTATTCCTTGCACGCCTCTCACCCTCATGTATGTTTAGGCCCCGATCACTCAAAATCTATTTCACTCCATCCTTCTACCTCCATTTTGGTCTCCAGCTTCTTGTTCCCTTCACCTCTGACACATATATCCTCTCTGTCTATCTTTCCTCACTCATTCTCTCCATATGTCCAAACCATTTCAACACACCCTCTTTTGCTCTCCCAACCACACGTCTCTCTTACCCTTTCATTACTTACTCGATCAAACCACCTCACTCACACCACATATTGTCCTCAAACATTTCCAACACAGCCATCCTCCTCCGTACAACCCTATCTATAGCCCATACCTCACAACCATATAATATTGTTGGAACTACGATCCCTTCAAACATACCTATTTTTGCTCTCCAAAATGACATACTCTCTTTCCATACATTCCTCATCACTTCCAGAATCTTCAGCCCCTGACTAAGAAACAAATCCTATGACAGCTGACTAAATTAGAATTTAGCCTGGAAAAGATTAAGTGATGAGGCAATCAAACAAATCAATTTAAAATTATCAAAGGCCTTAAAACTCTCAAGTTTAGAAGCTACTTAAGAATTAAATCACTTGATTTCATTCATGGTAAAGGATATAAACTCACGGGAAAACTTTTTACTTCAACTGATGAGAACTTTTTCTTCAACAGGAATGTCAATATATGGAATGATTTACCAATCAAAGTATGTGAAATTAGTACCAAAGCCACACATTTAAGCATACACTTGATACATAATTAACTTCAAAGCCACAGCTGACTTAGTCTTCGCCAACTTGCTTCTGCGAAAAATTCATAATGCTTTTCACTTTGAAACATTTGTATGTTTTCCTACTCCTACCACCCTAATCTATTAATTTCTGTTCCCCTTCCCTATAACAAACAGCCTCATAAGGACCCAATGGTCTGTTGCTGTTTTAATTCCTTTGTAAAATGGGTCAGTTACATACCTTGTTACCTGATAACCAATATCAAATAAAAAAAAAAATTCTATATCCCATCTACAAGAAGAGTTATTGGCAGACAAAGTAAACCTACATCCTGATTTACAAATAGGAATCCATTCCTGAAAACTTATCATTAAATTGAAACAGCTTCTCCCACCATTTGTCATTATATGATAGGGAATACATTCCTAATGAGAAAACACCTTCCTACAACTGTAAAAAAAAAAAAATCTATCAAGGACCTTTGTCTGGGAAATGCTAAGTGAACCAAACAAATAATAATAGTGGTACATAAATTTTTAATTACTCAAAATTAAAATGCATTTTACTAACGAGAAATTGTGTTGGTGGTGCCAAAGGTGAAGGTGTGGGAGGGAGGAAAATAGTGCAGTGGGGGAGTATACTTATGGAGAGGATTCATGTATGTTCTGCAAGTAGTGGTGGGTTAGGTGCAGACCCTTCGTCCCACAGAGTCATATGTTAGGTGGTGGGTGGGTTAGGTGTTCTGACCCTTGGTCCAAAGGGACTCTTTGATCAGGTGTAGGGCAGCACTTCTTAGTTGAGGTGGGAAAGGTGCAGAGCCTTAGGAAGTTGATGGGTTGCAAGACAGTCTAAGTAGCTAGGGTGATCATTTGGAACTGTTGGAACAAACTCATTCACTTCATGTCTTTGGTTTGAAAAGCAATATGATTTTACCTGAAGACATGCTCTTCATCTGGAGGAGACCCAGTTGGCATGTTATCTGCACATGTATTCTTAAATTTAAGTCTCACTAGCTTACCCTGCATGGCAAGTAGTTTTCCCTGGGGATAGGGGAGAAAGAATACTTCCCACGTATTCCCTGCGTGTCGTAGAAGGCGACTAAAAGGGAAGGGAGCGGGGGGCTGGAAATCCTCCCCTCTCGTTTTTTTTTTTTTTTTCTTTTTTCCCCAAAAAGAAGGAACAGAGAAGAGGGCCAGGTGAGGATATTCCCTCAAAGGCCCAGTCCTCTGTTCTTAACACTACCTCCCTATCACGGGAAATGGCGAATAGTATGAAAAAAAAAAAAAAAAAAAAGGCCATTGGTTTCACTTGTAGGTATTAAGTGTTCTCCTGTAGGTGCCAATGGTTTTCCCCAGCTTAGCATGCATCTTCTTTTATCTATAATGTTCCTTATAGTAGTTAAAGGTGTCTTCATTTTATCTTACTAGCTTAAGAAATCATTCAGGATTTGGATAATTTTCTATCAAAATCTGAAAAGCCACGATAAAGTGGTACAAGGATTCAGACATCAGGTTTTCTGTTTCAGTACACTCCGGCACCAGTTCTGTTTCCTCAAAAGGCAGATCTTGATCAATTTCAATCAAATTTTCATTCAAAAGTTCCTCTCTGTATAATTCTAACAACTTAACATCATTTTCTTTTGGTTTAGTAAAACCTATATAATGGGCTAGTCCACTATTTCCCTCTCAAAGTGCTCTGTTTTAGGAATTTGAAGTCTTTCACATGCTCTAATCAGATTTTTTGCCACAATTATCTATATTTGTGTCCATGACTTATTCCAGGACTCCATAACAATGTCAACAGCATTTCTAATGTTGTAGCTCATCCAAATATCCAGAAACATTGTGAAGAAAAATGTCTGAACTGAGTGGTACCACAAAAATTCTTAATATGAGCATTTGTAAATTGGGGTATGAGTGTCTTTCATAATTTCGATGGCAGCCATTTTGCTTTCAGCTATCTGAGTAGTTTGGTTCAAATACTTTAAATGCATATCATTTACTATTAATAAAGGAATTAGTATATCACATTTATCCATCATAATTACCTACCTTAGGCATTTCGAATCTATGTGGATATCAAAACCTTAAGGAGATATATATTTTAAAAAATCACAAAAATGGCAGTTATCTGGATCCTCTGAAATGAACTGAACATGTTCCTAGTGACCAGAAATCCCCATTCAGAATTTGAAATCACATGGAAAATCCATTTAGAAATGCTGCTACTGGTAAATGTGATTTCACAACTTCATTGAAAGCCATCTTCTTTTCAGCTGGTATAAAAACTGCATTATTTGATCAATATTAACCATACCACCCTTTGTTCTACAGTGGGTTGGGGTGTTCACCCCCATTTATGCATACTGCTGCTACACTATCTGCTATACAGAGACTGAAAAGAACAAAACTTATGAGAAGAAAAGTAAAATGATTTACAAATTGGATTCTTACTTGTCAGACTTTTCCTCTTTATTACTAGAGGAATCAGGATCTTTCTTTTTTTTCACTTTTTTCTCTTTGTTTTTCCTTTCTCTTCTACTTCTAAGGAACCCTGGAAAGAAACAATACAATAAAAAACTGATAACCTTTCAATAGTGTAAAATATACTATTTTACAATATACTAATAATACATAACTTTTATATCCATACTCAATACAATCAACAAATAAGGGATACAAATAAATAAGATGAAAATTCAATCAATCCATGTGTCTGTTGAACTAACAAAATTCAAAAACAAAAGAGAAAAATACAGTTGCAGGAGGCAAGTTATGCTGTTTCCATGAGGATAACAGACAAAATGAATATTATGTAGGCACAACCAACCCATAACACTAAGACCTACAAAGAAAAACCATTCCACACAAAATATCAACTTCACAATTCATATCCAAATATGATAATACAAATATATATAATTGTAACCAAAGACTGTTTATCTGATTTATTTTGGGGAATTATCACAAATAAAATCAAAACTCATAAAATCAACTGTAACTACACTCTATTTATTATCAACTACTGTACACTGAATAAAGTACTATCTTCCATAACCTAAGTTGTCTAAGGTTAAGAAAGAAAACTACAGTTTTAGACAGTTAATAAAATCTGGTTTGAGCATAGTGGTCTTCAAACTTTAAGGCAAATGTATTCTCTCTATACATTCTGTAACAGTTTCAAGTCTTGCACTATCACATTCAGTCTCCTAAACTGTGATTAATTCCTTCACACTGGGTGTCATATGACATAACAAATGCACTTATTACCTGATTTCTTAATTTCTTCAATTTTCAGAATTTCTAAACTCACAAAACCTCAGCATTCAGTTCTTGACACCAATCAGTTACCTCTAAACCATTTAGTTTCTCTCACTTTCATCAATCTCCCTCTTAATCATATTTTCATTCTTAGCAATATGTACATTCTGCTCTCCTCCTCATATGTTACTTTATCAAAGAAATACAATAATTCACCATCATAAAGAGATTCTCCTGCTTTTCTTTCTCAGCCAACTTTCCACTATCCTCTAATTTCAATTAATCTCTAAAATGTTAATCATATTCGTTAACCATACATTTCCCTTTCTGAACACATGCATTACCTGTACATAGTTAACTCACAACACTATTCCATATGCCCTTTCTACAACAACCACAAGCTGTTTCTAGTTGGTTCTATTTCTCAGCAAAAACAGCCTTTCAAACTTCTTCCCTGCATAAAACTCTTTTGCAGGATCTCCTCGCATAACTCCATCATCCACATACAAAATCCATATCAACTCTCTTCAAGTAATGTACCCTTAAAATTCATCTTCACTAGCTTAACCACAAGCTCTCTCATTACTCCAAACATGAATCACTGAAATATTATTCTATTCAATTTTCTACATCACCCATATATACGCTGTGAAGGGGTACTTTACTTCCTCCCAACTTGGCTGCTTTCTCTTACAAAACTTTTTTATTAATTCTTGTTCACCAACTTCTTTTTTCATCTCCATAAACATGCCAAACAAGAAACAAACATGCTTACCCCATCCTCTCTCTTCATCTACCTACTTTTTAAATGAACACCACTCGTTCAAACTTAAGCTATGACAAAAATATCTCTACCAGAAGTGAGAGCAATATTATTCATATATCATTTATTTATCTATTATACTTTGTCACTGTCACCCGCATTAGCGAGGTAGCACAAGGAAACAGACAAAAGAATGGCTCAACCTACCCACATACACATGTATATACATAAACACCAACACATACATACCTATACATTTCAACGTATACATACATATACATACACAGACATATACATATATACACATGTACATACTTCATACTAACTGACTTCATCTATTCCCATCGCCACCCCCACCACACATGAAATAGCATATATATATATATATATATATATATATATATATATATATATATATATATATATATATATATATATATGTATTTATTTATTTTACTTTGTTGCTGTCTCCCGCGTTAGCGAGGTAGCACAAGGAAACAGATGAAAGAACGGTCCAACCCACCCACATACACATGTATATACATACACGTCCACACACGCAAATATACATACCTATACATCTCAACGTATACATATATATATATACACACACAGACATATACATATATATATATTTTTTTTTTTTTTTTTAAACTATTCGCCATTTCCCGCGTTAGCGAGGTAGCGTTAGGAACAGAGGACTGGGCCTTTTTTGGAATATCCTCACCTGGCCCCCTCTGTTCCTTCTTTTGGAAAAAAAAAAAAAAAAAAAAAAAAAAAAAAGAGAGAGGGGAGGATTTCCAGCCCCCCGCTCCCTCCCCTTTTAGTCGCCTTCTACGACACGCAGGGAATACGTGAGAAGTATTCTTAATCCCCTATCCCCAGGGATAATATACATATATACACATGCATATAATTCATACTGTCTGCCTTTATTCATTCCCATCGCCACCTCGCCATACATGAAATAACAACCCCCTCCCCCCTCATGTGTGCGAGGTAGAGCTAGGAAAAGACAACAAAGGCCACATTTGTTCACACTCAGTCTCTAGCTGTCATGTAATAATGCACCGAAACCACAGCTCCCTTTCTACATCCAGGCCCCACACAACTTTCCATGGTTTAACCCAGACGCTTCACATGCCCTGGTTCAATCCACTGAAAGCACGTCGACCCCGGTATACCACATCGTTCCAATATACATATATACACATGCATATAATTCATACTGTCTGCCTTTATTCATTCCCATCGCCACCTCGCCACACATGAAATAACAACCCCCTCCCCCCCTCATGTGTGCGAGGTAGAGCTAGGAAAAGACAACAAAGGCCACATTTGTTCACACTCAGTCTCTAGCTGTCATGTAATAATGCACCGAAACCACAGCTCCCTTTCTACATCCAGGCCCCACACAACTTTCCATGGTTTAACCCAGACGCTTCACATGCCCTGGTTCAATCCACTGAAAGCACGTCGACCCCGGTATACCACATCGTTCCAATTCCCTCTATTCCTTGCACGCCTTTCACCCTCCTGCATGTTCAGGCCCCGATCACTCAAAATCTTTTTCACTCCATCTTTCCACCTCCAATTTGGTCTCCCACTTCTCCTCGTTCCCTCCACCTCTGACACATACGTCCTCTTGGTCATTCTTTCCTCACTCATTCTCTCCATGTGACCAAACCATTTCAAAACACCCTCTTCTGCTCTCTCAACCGCACTCTTTTTATTACCACACATCTCTCTTACCCTTACATTACTTACTCGATCAAACCACCTCACACCACATATTGTCCTCAAACATCTCATTTCCAGCACATCCATCCTCCTGTGAACAACTTTATCCATAGCCCACGCCTCGCAACCATACAACATTGTTGGAACCACAATTTCTTCAAACATACCCATTTTTGCTTTTGGAGATAATGTTCTCGACTTCCACACATTCTTCAATGCTCCCAGAATTTTCGCCTCTTCCCCCATCCTATGATTCACTTCCGCTTCCATGATTCCATCCGCTGCCAAATCCACTCCCAGATATCTAAAACACTTCACTTCCTCCAGTTTTTCTGCATTCAAACTTACCTCCCAATTGACTTGACCCTCAACCCTACTGTACCTAATAACCTTGCTCTTATTCACATTTATTCTGAGCTTTCTTCTTTCACACACTTTACCAAACTCAGTCACTAGCTTCTGCAGTTTCTCACATGAATCAGCCACCAGTGCTGTATCATCAGCGAACAGCAACTGACTCACTTCCCAAGCTCTCTCATTCACAAGAGACTGCATACTTGCCCCTCTTTCCAAAACTCTTGCATTCACCTCCCTAACAACCCCATCCACATACAAATTAAACAACCATAGAGACCACATACCCCTGCCGCAAACCTACATTCACCCTCCTTGTATTCACCCTCCCCTCCTTGTATTTTAACTTTCTAAAAGGGGAAACAGAAGAAGGAGTCACGCGGGGAGTGCTCATCCTCCTCGAAGGCTCAGATTGGGGTGTCTAAATGTGTGTGGATGTAACCAAGATGAGAAAAAAGGAGAGAGAGGTGGTATGTTTGAGGAAAGGAACCTGGATGTTTTGGCTCTGAGTGAAAAGAAGCTCAAGGGTAAAGGGGAAGAGTGGTTTGGGAATGTCTTGGGAGTAAAGTCAGGGGTTAGTGAGAGGACAAGAGCAAGGGAAGGAGTAGCACTACTCCTGAAACAGGAGTGGTGGGAGTATGTGATAGAGTGTAAGAAAGTAAACTTTAGATTGATATGGGTAAAACTGAAAGTTGATAGAGAGAGATGGGTGATTATTGGTGCATATGCACCTGGGCATGAGAAGAAAGATCATGAGAGGCAAGTGTTTTGGGAGCAGCTGAATGAGTGTGTTTGTAGTTTTGATGCATGAGATCGGGTTATAGTGATGGGTGATTTAAATGCAAAGGTGAGTAATGTGGCAGTTGAGAGAATAATTGGTATACATGGGGTATTCAGTGTTGTAAATGGAAATGGTGAAGAGCTTGTAGATTTATGTGCTGAAAAAGGACTGGTGATTGGGAATACCTGGTTTAAAAAGAGAGATATACATAAGTATACGTATGTAAGTAGGAGAGATGGCCAGAAAGCGTTATTGGATTACGTGTTAATTCATAGGCGCGCGAAAGAGAGACTTTTGGATGTTAATGTGCTGAAAGGTGCAACTGGAAGGATGTCTGATCATTATCTTGTGGAGGCGAAGGTGAAGATTTGTAGAGGTTTTCAGAAGAGAAGAGAGAATGTTGGGGTGAAGAGAGTGGTGAAAGTAAGTGAGCTTGGGAAGGAGACTTGTGTGAGGAAGTACCAGGAGAGACTGAGTTCAGAATGGAAAAAGGTGAGAACAAAGGACACAAGGGGAGTGGGGGAGGAATGGGATGTATTTAGCGAAGCAGTGATGGCTTGCGCAAAAGATGCTTGTGGCATGAGAAGCGTGGGAGGTGGGCAGACTAGAAATACATATATATATATATATTCTTTTTTTTTTTTTTTTTTTTTTTTTTATACTTTGTCGCTGTCTCCCGCGTTTGCGAGGTAGCGCAAGGAAACAGACGAAAGAAATGGCCCAACCCCCCCCCCCATACACATGTACATACACACGTCCACACACGCAAATATACATACCTACACAGCTTTCCATGGTTTACCCCAGACGCTTCACATGCCTTGCTTCAATCCACTGACAGCACGTCAACCCCTGTATACCACATGACACCAATTCACTCTATTTCTTGCCCTCCTTTCACCCTCCTGCATGTTCAGGCCCCGATCACACAAAATCTTTTTCACTCCATCTTTCCACCTCCAATTTGGTCTCCCTCTTCTCCTCGTTCCCTCCACCTCCGACACATATATCCTCTTGGTCAATCTCTCCTCACTCATTCTCTCCATGTGCCCAAACCATTTCAAAACACCCTCTTCTGCTCTCTCAACCACGCTCTTTTTATTTCCACACATCTCTCTTACCCTTACGTTACTTACTCGATCAAACCACCTCACACCACACATTGTCCTCAAACATCTCATTTCCAGCACATCCATCCTCCTGCGCACAACTCTATCCATAGCCCACGCCTCGCAACCATACAACATTGTTGGAACCACTATTCCCTCAAACATACCCATTTTTGCTTTCCGAGATAATGTTCTCGACTTCCACACATTTTTCAAGGCTCCCAAGATTTTCGCCCCCTCCCCCACCCTATGATCCACTTCCGCTTCCATGGTTCCATCCGCTGACAGATCCACTCCCAGATATCTAAAACACTTCACTTCCTCCAGTTTTTCTCCATTCAAACTCACCTCCCAATTGACTTGACCCTCACCCCTACTGTACCTAATAACCTTGCTCTTATTCACATTTACTCTCAACTTTCTTCTTCCAACACACTTTACCAAACTCAGTCACCAGCTTCTGCAGTTTCTCACATGAATCAGCCACCAGCGCTGTATCATCAGCGAACAACAACTGACTCACTTCCCAAGCTCTCTCATCCCCAACAGACTTCATACTTGCCCCTCTTTCCAGGACTCTTGCATTTACCTCCCTTACAACCCCATCCATAAACAAATTAAACAACCATGGAGACATCACACACCCCTGCCGCAATCCTACATTCACTGAGAACCAATCACTTTCCTCTCTTCCTACACGTACACATGCCTTACATCCTCGATAAAAACTTTTCACTGCTTCTAACAACTTGCCTCCCACACCATATATTCTTAATACCTTCCACAGAGCATCTCTATCAACTCTATCATATGCCTTCTCCAGATCCATAAATGCTACATACAAATCCATTTGCTTTTCTAAGTATTTTCTAAGTATATATATATATATATATATATACATATATATATATATATATATATATATATATATATATATATTATCCCTGGGGATAGGGGATTAAGAATACTTCCCACGTATTCCCTGCGTGTCGTAGAAGGCGACTAAAAGGGGAGGGAGCGGGGGGCTGGAAATCCTCCCCTCTCGTTTTTTTTTTTAATTTTCCAAAAGAAGGAACAGAGGGGGACAGGTGAGGATATTCCAAAAAAGGCCCGGTCCTCTGTTCTTAACGCTACCTCGCTAACGCGGGAAATGGCGAATGATTTATAAGAATCAGAAAAAAAAAAAAAAATATATATATATATATATATATATACATATATGGTGACTGAGTTTGGTAAAGTGTGTGAAAGAAGAAAGTTAAGAGTAAATGTGAATAAGAGCAAGGTTATTAGGTACAGTAGGGTTGAGGGTCAAGTCAACTGGGAGGTAAGTTTGAATGCAGAAAAACTGGAGGAAGTAAAGTGTTTTAGATATCTGGGAGTGGATCTGGCAGCGGATGGAACCATGGAAGCGGAAGTAGATCATAGGGTGGGGGAGGGGGCGAAAATCCTGGGAGCCTTGAAGAATGTGTGGAAGTCGAGAACATTATCTCAGAAAGCAAAAATGGGTATGTTTGAAGGAATAGTGGTTCCAACAATGTTGTATGGTTGCGAGGCGTGGGCTATGGATAGAGTTGTGCGCAGGAGGATGGATGTGCTGGAAATGAGATGTTTGAGGACAATGTGTGGTGTGAGGTGGTTTGATCGAGTAAGTAACGTAAGGGTAAGAGAGATGTGTGGAAATAAAAAGAGCGTGGTTGAGAGGGCAGAAGAGGGTGTTTTGAAATGGTTTGGGCACATGGAGAGAATGAGTGAGGAAAGATTGACCAAGAGGATATATGTGTCGGAGGTGGAGGGAACGAGGAGAAGAGGGAGACCAATTTGGAGGTGGAAAGCCCCTGGTTCAATCCACTGACAGCACATCGACCCTGGTATAACACACTGTTCCAATTCACTCTATTCCTTGCACACCTTTCACCCTCCTGCATGTTCAAGCCCCAATCACTCAAAATCTTTTTCACTCCATCCTTCCACCTCCAATGTGGTTTCCCACTTCTCCTCGTTCCCTCTGCCTATGATACACATATATTATCTATTCATCTATTATACATAATCAGTTTCCTGCATCAGCGAGGTAGCGCCAGCAAACCGACGAAGAATGGCCCATCCACTCATATATGCATATATATATTCATATATATATACATAAATACCCATACATGCACATATACATACACATATGCATATATATATCAATATATACACAGATACATACATATACTTAAACATACACAGACTATACATATATACACATGTACATATTCATACTTGTTTGCCTTCATCCATTCCTGATGCTACCCAGCCCCACAGGAAACAGCATCGCTACCCCTAGCTTCAGCGAGGCAGTGCCAGGAAAACAGATAAAAAAGGCCACTTATTTTTCACAAGCTCTCACATGATAAAGTAACAGTAAACACAATTTTGTCTCACCATGGATTCAACTTTCACCCTGTAGATGAGGTCAATCTTTCTGACCAAAGTTCAGCCACCACTAAATTTAATGCTTATACTAATTCTGAGTAAAAAAAAATCTTGCAAATAGGACTTGTTTTGGTACAAAGACAATCAACTACAAAATCAAATATCCATTTCCATTCAATGATTTAAGGCTTCAACCAAATTTGCTTGGAATCCAATTTGCTGAGAAGTGTGGTTACAAAATGCTTAGGTGATTAGCTTATAAATTCAGCCAATGAAAATTCACAATAGATGCACTAAGCTAATTACATGCAACTGATGACAACAAAAATTCTAAGGAACATTGCAAACTGAAGTCATCCCAACTCAAATAACCCAGACTCCATCTAATCAATTAAGTCCTGGCCACCTCTGCTTTCTGAGATGCCTAAAATCGGTGAACAAACATACAGCACTCAAGGATGGGTTAGACTTGGTATCCCATTCCAGCTACATCCATGCATATGCTGAAATCCTAATACTCTGGTAAATGTTAATATCACATACTGACGTTGATAAACCCACATTTTTCACTGTAAATAAAGCAAGGTTACTGGAATTGCTGTGAAGAACAAGAAAATGTGTTTGTGTGTAAAAGCCATGTACCTTCCTGCTCATGAGATAAGAATCTTCAGATAGTTTTCCTCAGCCTTCACAATAAAATACAAAATGAATTAAAAATAATCAAATACCCTTTATAATTACCTTACAAAGAAAAAACTGGATACCCTGTACAGCATATAAAAAATCAACCTGATTCATTCATTTCTTTATGATTCATGGTATACTATACCAATAATTTTGTCCTTTAACAAGGAAACACTAGTGTATATAGAGGGTATTTCAGTGATTTTTAAGTTATCATAATGGCTATTCACCTAACTATCTATGATGGCAAAGCAAAGTAATCTAGTTCAGGTTCCAAAAACATTGCCAAAATAAATTTAGATTATCATCCCAGAAGAACCACATCCTCATCTTATCATATCTAGTACTGCCACTTTCACAAGCTCTTGCAGTTGGTTGCAGGCCAAAGTAAGTTTATTTCAGTATTTGATGTTACATCCTATGATATACTGTTTCATGGTATACAATGTGTTTTAATATTTTCATGTAATGTGTTCTCATACACCACATTAAGATAATTCCTTAAATGCACGCCAAGGATTTCCTAAAAGGAGACCATCAACAGGTGGAATATTATTCCAAATGATTTTCTAAATGCTTTTGGAATAAAAATGTAATATCATCTAGATTTGGCAGCACTATAAATGACACTATGACTAAAAATCCTTTATGAAGATGTATTCAATTACAATAGCTATATGTAAACCCATTCCTGAAATGGTAATGATCTGTGGGTGGAATGATTCAAAATCATTTTCCCCACTACTTGTGGGATAAAGACATATAATTTAGTCTTGGCATTATCATGGGATAAATATCTAATATAACTTAGTTTTTTCATTATCATAAAAGTAATATATACTGAAAAGCCTTTAAAATCTTTAAATACAGGTATATCACTCCAGTATTTGAATGTAAACCTAGCATTCATTTAATGATGACCATCAGCAGGTGAAGTATGAATCCAAACACTATCTCTAGTGCTTGTGGGGTAGGAACCAAATGTTATTCAGCTTTGGCATCACTATAAATTAAACTATGACTGAAATACCTTATATCTTTCTATATTTCATCACTTACTCACTGACTGCTGATGAGCTATACACGACACAGGTTACGTTAAGGAGTTGACTGTGAGAGTGTCATATACAGTTGAAGGCACTTAGAAATTCCAGGCACAATAAACATCTGAGTACCAAGACAGGATGTAAATACCATGAACTCAGCCAATGTTTCCACATCCTTCACCCATACTTTTTTTTACTCCAATGGTCAGCAACCAGCCAAGCAGAGAACTTTCTCTAGTAACTTTAAAGAGGCAGGAATTTGCAAGATCCTTTATCAGGCATCAGACAGCCACAGTATTATCCTTCAGAAATGAAATTCTGTACCCCAGACTCAGGATGGTCTGGAAGATGAAAAACCATGGTACTTCCAAATTCTTTATGATAAAATAATAGAACTTTTGTACCTCCATCCAAAAGCCCACAACCAAATGACCCTCTCAAGAATGGAAGCCCCATCCTTAACTCGATACATCCATCCAAATCACTGGGGAAGTCAATGTAAATCTCCAAGGCATGAGTTTTTGGGGGGCTGGAGGCCCTCTGCATCAGTCCATTATGCTGACGATTAAAGAAATTCCCAGGGAATTTCTGCCTGCTGCAGGAAAGAATTCATGTACCTAGAAAGTAAATCTTTTGGTAAGATGCCTTGCCATGTTATTGCAGAAGGCTGCTCTAATTACCATCTAGACACTAAGCTGGGGGAATGCAAGGCAATAACAGCACTTGCATACAACAAAGCTTTGTCCCTAAGGGCAAAAAGTGTCAGTTCTAATTACCATCGAGACACCAAGCTGGGGAATGCAATAACAGCACTTGCATACAACAAAGTTCCCAAAGGGACAAAGTGTCAATCTGATTGTTCTAATATATTCCTAACCATATAAAGTTGTGGCTAAAATCCAAGAAGACTGTGGAGGCCTTGACCGATTGACATTTAACCCTAGACTAAATAGTATGGATGCTTCATAATACAGCAACACCATTCAAGTCCATACCTCTAGTGTAATTTCCCCCTTTATCAAAGCCCCCAAAAGAACAAGACAATCAAATCACAAGAATCAGAAACACTTGGAAGGAATGGAAAGAGGAGACATGACCAAGTTATGCTACCTACACCCTGTTCACCACGATAACTCCCAGCTTTTCTGCATATATGCAAGTTCAACCTTATTGGAAGTATGAACAACTATCCTCAATGAATTCTCTCAATATCACCATAAAAGTAGGTGGGAAAACAAACTAACAGACATTCTAAGTATAAAATGTGGTAACACTGGAACTAATATCATACAGTAATTCACACATAAAGGATTTAAAAAACATATTTGTATTGGGATCCATCTGCTGGTGTTACCAGATTCCACCTACTTGAGGTTGCACTGTCAATGAAGCCATCTTTGGTGAGACTGTATCTATAAAATTGTTTCATTTCCTAGACCATGCCAACCTGAACATCCCAAATTAGCCCCCCTATCATCAAACACATTCAACAATACTTCAAAGTATTCACCCCATCCCCTCTTCATCTCCGCCAGTTACAACTTCCACATTTGCCCCATTCACCAAAATTCCTATTTGTTCTCTTGTTTTTCTCACACCACTGATCTCAGGCCTAAAGATTTTCTTACTCTCCCTTAAGTATGCTGATACTTTCTCACCCAAACCCATATTTGCCCTCATTTTCAGCCCCAGCACCTAAATCTTGGCCTGCTACCATTTTCCCTCATACATCTTCATATAACTTGGACTCCCTCTCTACAATTAAAACACATAGACCTCTCTTTTCTTTTTCATGAGAACTTAATTTTGTCATCCCATCACTCATCACCCTTTCAAACATGCCCTCCTCTCACCTTCTGCATGCCAAGTACTTCTCTCACATGTCAGCAATGCTTCCCTACATACCTATTCTTTACCCATTCCCCTAGCTTCACTTATTCTCACCTTTTGCTTTTCTCCACTCAATCTCTCCTGGTATCTCTTCAAACAAGCCTCTTCTCAAAGCTCACTGACTTTCACCATCCTCTTTTCACTTTCAACATTTCCCCTCTACAAATCTTCGCAGTTGCCTCCACTAGGTAATGATCAAACATCCCATAAGCTGCCCCCCTCTGCGTTCAAATCCCATGGTCTCTCTTTTGCAAACCTATACTATGGTCTCTCCTTTGCAAACCTATCAAATATTACATAATCCAATAATGCCTGATTACTATCTTTTCTTCTCCAAATGCTCATGTATGTCCCTTTTTAAACCAGGTATTTTCAATCATTAATCCCTTTTGGTTAAGGACTCCACAAACTGCTCATCATTTGTGTATATAATACTACAAAACCATAGAAAACAAAATGACCAAAAATGTCAAATAAAATTATTAACATCTGTGGACCAGTTTCCATTAGCTATCGATGCCAGATTCACTTGCAGATAATGGCAAAGCCCCTATTAGGAACCCCATTGTGTTAACTTGTAATCCTAAGCCAGGATTCTTGGTGGTGTAATATAATCAATGTGAGTTACTCTCCTCACATTCTCAGTGTTTTATATATCTGGAAACTGAAGCTTCAAAACTGAAGCAAAATAAGCAATAAGTGCACTATCTAAAAGCTTAGCATCCTTAGATATCAAACTTTATAAAGCTATGCCGAAATATGTTTCAACAGATTAACTGCACCCCCTCACACAATCCGTCAACACTCATTATATCATCTTCATTACTATTTTTGTTACAATTCTCATTAACATAGTCCTTTATGAGTCTGGTCTCCAATAAAAAGAGGCATACAACATAAAACTTCTGGGTTTACAGGTAAAGCAGATGCTTAACTCAAATGAGGTAAAGATCCTCAAAAAGTCTTCTCAGTGCACATATGCTTTGACTGCCACTCACTAACTTTTGAAAGAACGGAAAATAAAAGGCTAATATCCCATCATCAACATAAAAGTAGTGAAAATCTTGCATACTGAATTCATAGTGAACCAATGCTTATTTCCAAGACTGTTCCTTAAACATATAACGATACCACAAAAATGTGACATGAATTTTGTAACTTCAAAAATTAGAAATGGAGTTACCAAAGAATATACTGATGAGCTGAAACTGAGGTAATGGGGCGGGGAGAATATATTGGTTTATGGTGTAACCACGAATCCTAATTGGCTGTCCTTACAGTAGCTTATCACTAGCTAAGTATAGCTTATTCGAATTTTCACTGGCTAAATTTCAACGCTAACCAAAAGAGGCCAAGGCATGTAACCATTTTATCTACACAGTTTAGTTCTGAAACAATCTATGTCCAGGCTTAAATATACAGATCAGTCACAGAATATATCTTGGTTGCTAAGTACAATAAATTCTTATTGCACATATAAGTAATTTACCTGAACACTGAAGTGCAGTGTTTCTGTACTCTCTGTACCTCTCGTCTTTGTTGCTCACAAGTGCTAAATCATGCTTTGTTTTTATTAGTAAAAGCAATCTTATATGCAAGTCAGAAAAAAATAAAAATATCATGGATATACATTCTATGGTTATTCAATAATTATATGGAACTTAATCATAAAATCAAGATTTGATCAGTTAAACCCATTTGAGAACTTAAACTAAAACTCACATATGACATAAGCATATCAATCACAGAACTTAAGTAATGTAATTATAACACAAAAATATCTGGAACATGTTATATCTGGAAATGTAAATGTCATGTCTACAATTTCTTACAAAAGCCTAGAAGAAAAATTTCCATTAAAAAAGGACATTATATGCATCATAATAGCAAACTATCATAAATTGTAAATAAACTTAGTACATGCACTTCAGTATTATTTCTACGGATTAGTAGCAAGACAAAACAATATTACCCTCATCACACATCCAGAAAAGAGAAGCAATGACAATCTATCTTAATACTGGCATACAAGCCCAAGCACATGCATAAAAGCAAGCTTGAAGAAGTTATTGTTAATAACAAAACAGTTACATTACATGTATATCTTTCCTCGAGAGGATGATGAATTTGAAACTTAAAATTACTGAAACCTACAACAATACACATTTGCTTGAGAATACACTGGCCAACACAAGACATCTTCTGTTTCATTAATGTCTTAAAAATCAAATACTTCTGGTACTCTAAAACACTTTCAAGAAAATAATTAGGGATAATATTTAGCAAAATCATTTACAACTGTAGTAACCAAGAAAACTTCAAACATCCAAACCCAAAAATATGATCAAATATTAACAATGCCTCTGTTCAAAATTTTTGCTACTATTCAAATGTCACAAAACACTTTAAAAACCAGTATTTTACAAAATCACTCATGTTAGTTTTATGATAATAATTTAGGCTGCATATATAATTTTTTTTCATAAATCATTTACTAAAGCATTGCAAAGACATGTTCTTATAATCAGCAACACACTTTAAGCAATTAAGATATATCCTTGAATTATGAAATAATGATTGTAGTGGCGACAGCCTTGAAGCAAGGTTAGTGTGGATTACTACAGTGAAATTACTTAAGCTTTAAGAAACATATACAGGTATCATTAAATCAATCATTGGTCACTGCTAATAAAAACATAAAAAAAAAACCACAAAATCCATACTTCACATAATTTACTTTATATACAAATACAGTAATTCACAGTAACATTCATGGAATTGTTGACTAACCATTTATTATACTCCTCCACACATTACTCTTCCAGGTCTTTACAACACAAGCAGAAAAATCAAATATCACATTAATCATCTTGGCAGAGGAAAACATAGTTACAGTACAAAATGATGAATGATTAACCTGCATTAATTACCATTCATATGAGTAATCCCAATTCTCCCATTCTATTCTAGAAGACATTTCTAAAAAAAAAAAAAAAAAAAAAAAAAAAAAAAAAAAAAAATCATATCTGTATTACTGTCAATAAGGAAACTAAAAAACATACAGATCATTTTCAGACTACAAAAAATGCATACAATTTGTGCAGACTGAAAATAATGTTTTCATTATAACATAAATGAAAACAGTATGGGAGATGTGGAGACTAACACTCTGCATTCTGACATATTGATTCTCTTCAGATCAAATTCACGTAATGCATGAAAAATAAATCAGGAGCAAAAAAACAAAACTATGGAAATATCTGGTAAGGAGAGAGAAGCACACAAACAAATGAACAAAAAAGATTAATGACATGTACAAATCATAATTTTCACATGAAAAGAACTGAATATAACACATACACCAAATGTGATTTCATATTTTGGATGTGACAGGTATAAAATATATATGCCAACTTACATTTGAGAAGAATGGAGGGAAGAGTGCAAAATATAAATACATGAACAGAAGTACATAAGTTAGTTAATGTGAATAAGAAAAAAAATGAGGATCATCAGAAGATTCATTCCCCCCTAACATTTTTCTTTGCTATGTCAGTTTTAGTGAGGTCAGCAATGTTTTGCTATGCTAGGTAAGGTTAGATCTAGTTAGATTAGTTTAGGTTTGAACCTTTGCCTAAACCAACATTGAAGAATTGGGGTAAATCTCTGGGTGATCCATCAGGACTACTATATCATCACATGTACATATCTTTGCTCTCAAAGACAGTGACCTCTCTTTCCATACACATATAATGCACCCAGGACCCTAACCCCCTCACCCATCCTATGGCTAACTTCAGCTCGTAATAGTTCCACCGACAGCCGTGTCCACTCCCAGTTATCCAAAGCAATCCATTCTCAAGGTTCTCTCCATTCAAACTCATACTCCAGCCCTTCTGTCTCCCTCCCATGCTAAACTTAATAACCTTAATCATATCTATACTAATTCTCAATTTTCTCCTTTCAAACTCTTCAAATCTCAGAAACCAGCTTTTGCAGTTTCCCAAATCTGACATGACAGCCATGTCATAGCAGATTTCCCATCCATTCACCTCCCCAAACAACCTCTCCATAAACATATTGAAAAGCCATGGTGACATCAAACATCCCTATCACACACCCACTTTCACCTGCGACAACTCATCTTCCTCTCTTTCTAGTCATGCACATGCCTTACTCTCTTGATAAAAAATCCTCACTGCATCAAGTAACTTTCCCAAAAAATCAAATACTCAAAACACCTTCCAAAAAGCATCTGTGTATTCACAAATCATAAGTTCTCTGTAAAACCATACGTGCCACACACATCCTAAACACTCCACATCTTCTAACCTATCACCTACTACAATCAACAGTCCTTCAAACTACTTTCTCCATCTCCTGACCTTTCCTTTGCCTGTACCCCTTCTCCATCTGCTCTCTTCACCTCTTCTTTGCCTGTACCACTTCTCCATCTGCTCTCTTCAGCAATGTTTTTTTTCTCTTGTTCTCTTCATGTAACTCACCTCCTCCTAAAACATTTTCTTATTCTCCCTGAATTCTACTGATACTCTTTCACCCTAACTCTCATTTACCCAATTTTTCAGCCCTTGTGTCTTCCTCTTGTATATCTCCCAATCACGCACACTCCTTCCCTTCAGGTAATGCCCATTCTTTCTTTTTCTTCTTTGCTTTGTCGCTGTCTCCCGCGTTTGCGAGGTAGCGCAAGGAAACAGACGAAAGAAATGGCCCAACCCACCCCCATACACATGTGTATACATACATCCACACAAGCAAATATACATACCTACACAGCTTTCCATGGTTCACCCCACATGCTTCACATGCCCTGATTCAATCCACTGACAGCACGTCAACCCCGGTATACCACATCGATCCAATTCACTCTATTCCTTGCCCTCCTTTCACCCTCCTGCATGTTAAGGCCCCGATCACACAAAATCTTTTTCACTCCATCTTTCCACCTCCAATTTGGTCTCCCACTTCTCCTCGTTCCCTCCACCTCCGACACATATATCCTCTTGGTCAATCTTTCCTCTCATTCTCTCCATGTGCCCAAACCATTTCAAAACACCCTCTTCTGCTCTCTCAACCACGCTCTTTTTATTTCCACACATCTCTCTTACCCTTACGTTACTTACTCAATCAAACCACCTCATACCACACATTGTCCTCAAACATCTCATTTCCAGCACATCCATCCTCCTGCGCACAACTCTATCCATAGCCCACGCCTCGCAACCATACAACATTGTTGGAACCACTATTCCTTCAAACATACCCATTTTTGCTTTCCGAGATAATGTTCTAGACTTCCACACATTCTTCAAGGCTCCCAGGATTTTCGCCCCCTCCCCCACCCTATGATCTACTTCCGCTTCCATGGTTCCATCCGCTGCCAGATCCACTCCCAGATATCTAAAACACTTTACTTCCTCCAGTTTTTCCCCATTCAAACTTACCTCCCAATTGACTTGACCCTCAACCCTACTGTACCTAATTACCTTGCTCTTATTCACATTTACTCTTAACTTTCTTCTTTCACACACTTTACCAAACTCAGTCACCAGCTTCTGCAGTTTCTCACATGAATCAGCCCATACATCTCATTTTTTGCCTTACACAAAATTTTTTTTTAACTTTCTCATCCCACCACTTACTAACCATTCTCACATGCTCAAATCTCACCTTTTCCACTCCACACACTTCTCTCAGACATGAGTTTTGTTTCCCTAAACGTAATGATGTCACAATTTTTCAAGCATTTTCAATTCAATTTCCCTATTTTAAGCTTCCCCTAAATTACCAACAATATTCTATGTATGCAAGAGAGGCATGTAAGGGCAGGGATAAGTGGAGACTTCTTTAGCCGTGGTCACCCCTTGGGAGTTCTCAGAGGGAACTGGCATCAGAGACATAGATTGATAGACAGTTATTCTACGAATATGAGCAAAACTCTCTGGTGGATACTGCACTATAGTCACTGGGTATACCCTGACGTAAATGGTGGTAACATACCAAAATTGAAATGTCAGTACATGCTGGTTTTAAATGGGTGCAGCAGTTTAATTGGCTTTTATTTCCTCAATATATCAATTCTTATTACTTCACCTTTCCTTGTGAAGCCACTTTTTGTTCTTTCACCCTGGCCAACACTTAAGGGTTAACCAAGTTGTAATCTAACTTCTGTAATTCAAAAAAATTTCTCAAGTCATTATTGGAGACACCTATATGATTTAGTGAATTCTATCTAAAGGTGTTACTAGACTCCACTTGCTTGTAGTTACTCTTTGTGAAAAGTCATTTCTGATGAGGCTGTATCATCATCAGCTGACAAGAGTACAGTCCCATCAGAGGACTTCTCACTTCAGTGGGGTCAATCATTTCCCTGCTACTGGAAGTAGTGTAGCCTTGAAATTGCAGAGGTGCCCCTTCAGAGAAAGGGATCCTACAGCTAAATGATGATAATAACGATATTGATAACGATAATAATAATAATAATAATAATAATAATAATAATAATAATAATAATAAAACAATAATAATAATAATAATGTGTGTGTGTGTGTGTGTGTGTGTGTGTGTGTGTGGGCATTTGTGTATATACATGTGTATGTGGGTAGGTTGGGCCATCTTTTTGTCTGTTTCCTTGTGCTACCTCACTGGTGTGGGAGATGGCAGCTGGGTATAAAATAAAAAAAATAATAATAATATCTCTGGGGACTGGGGAGACAGAATACTTCCTACATATTCCCTGTGTGTGGTAAAAGGCAACTAAAAGGGGAGGTAGCAGGGGGCTGGGAATCATCCCCTCAATTTTTTACTTTTCTAAAAGAAAGAACAGAGAAGGGGGCCAAGTGAGGACTTTCCCTCCGAGGCTCAATCCTCTGTTCTTAATGTTCCTTCGCTAATGTAGAAAATGGTGAATACGTATGATAAAATAATAATATGTGGTGTGAGGTGGTTTGATCAAGTAAAGTAAGTTATGAAAGGGTATGAGAGATGCATGGAAATTAAAAAGTGTGGATGAGACAACTGAGAAGGGTGTGTTGAAATGGTTTGGTCATATGGAAAGGATGAGTGAGGAAAGACTAAAAAAGAGGATATGTGTGTCAGAGGTGGAGGGAAAAAGGAGAGTGGGAGACCAAACTGGAGGTGGAAAGATGGAGTGAAAAAGATTTTGAGCAATTGGGGCCTAAACATACAGGAGGGTGAAAGGCATGCAAGGAATAGAGTGAACTGGAACGATGTGGTATAACAGGGTCAACATGCTGTCAAAGGACTGAACCAGGGCATGTGAAACATCTAGGGTAAACCATGTGGGGCCTGGATGTGGATAGGGAGCTGTGGTTTCGGTGCATTACACATGACAGCTAAAGACTGAGTGAGAATGCATGTGGTCTTTTTTGTCTACTTTCTTGGTGCTACCTCGCTGATGCAAGAAACAGCAATTATGTATAATAATAATAATAATAATATGTGTATATGAGTGGATGGGCCATTCTTTGTCTATTTCTTGGCACCACCTCGTTGATGCGGGAAGCGGCGATCAAGTATAATATATCTAGCTAATGTGGGAGACAGCGACTAAGCATAATAAAAAAACTGGAGGAAGTGAAGTGTTTTAGATATCTGGGAGTGGATCTGGCAGCGGATGGAACCATGGAAGCGGAAGTGGATCATAGGGTGGGGGAGGGGGCGAAAATTCTGGGGGCCTTGAAGAATGTGTGGAAGTCGAGAACATTATCTCGGAAAGCAAAAATGGGTATGTTTGGAGGAATAGTGGTTCCAACAATGTTGTATGGTTGCGAGGCGTGGGCTATGGATAGAGTTGTGCGCAGGAGGATGGATGTGCTGGAAATGAGATGTTTGAGGACAATGTGTGGTGTGAGGTGGTTTGATCGAGTGAGTAACGTAAGGGTAAGAGAGATGTGTGGAAATAAAAAGAGCGTGGTTGAGAGAGCAGAAGAGGGTGTTTTGAAATGGTTTGGGCACATGGAGAGAATGAGAGGAAAGATTGACCAAGAGGATATATGTGTCGGAGGTGGAGGGAACGAGGAGAAGTGGGAGACCAAATTGGAGGTGGAAAGATGGAGTGAAAAAGATTTTGTGTGATCGGGGCCTGAACATGCAGGAGAGTGAAAGGAGGGCAAGGAATAGAGTGAATTGGAGCGATGTGGTATACCGGGGTTGACGTGCTGTCAGTGGATTGAATCAAGGCATGTGAAGTGTCTGGGATAAACCATGGAAAGCTGTGTAGGTATGTATATTTGCGTGTGTGGACGTATGTATATACATGTGTATGGGGGGGGGGTTGGGCCATTTCTTTCGTCTGTTTCCTTGCGCTACCTCGCAAACGTGGGAGACAGCGACAAAGTTTAATAAAAAAAAAATATATTTATTTATTTATCTATTTTGCTTTGTCGCTGTCTCCCGTGTTTGCGAGGTAGCGCAAGGAAACAGACGAAAGAAATAGCACAACCCACCACCATACACAATGTACACACACACACGCTCACACACACAAATATACATACCTATACATCTCAATGTACACATATATATACACACACAGACACATACATTTATACCCATGCACACAATTCACACTGTCTGCCCCTATTCATTCCCATCGCCACCTCGCCACACATGGAATATCATCCCCCTCCCCCCTCATTTGTGCGAGGTAGCACTAGGAAAAGACAACAAAGGCCCCATTCGTTCACACTCAGTCTCCAGCTGTCACACAATAATGCCTGAAACCACAGCTCCCTTTCCACATCCAGGCCCCATACAACTTTCCATGGTTTACCCCAGACGCTTCACATGCCCTGATTCAATCCACTGACAGCACGTCAACCCCGGTATACCACATCGATCCAATTCACTCTATTCCTTGCCCGCCTTTCACCCTCCTGCATGTTCAGGCCCCGATCACTCAAAATCTTTTTCACTCCATCTTTCCACCTCCAATTTGGTCTCCCACTTCTCCTCGTTCCCTCCACCTCCGACACATATATCCTCTTGGTCAATCTTTCCTCACTCATTCTCTCCATGTGCCCAAACCATTTCAAAACACCCTCTTCTGCTCTCTCAACCATGCTCTTTTTATTTCCACACATCTCTCTTACCCTTACATTACTTACTCGATCAAACCACCTCACACCACACATTGTCCTCAAACATCTCATTTCCAGCACATCCACCCTCCTGCGCACAACTCTATCCATAGCCCACGCCTCGCAACCATACAACTTTGTTGGAACCACTATTCCTTCAAACATACCCATTTTTGCTTTCCGAGATAATGTTCTCGACTTCCACACATTCTTCAAGGCTCCCAGGATTTTCACCCCCTCCCCCACCCTATGATTCACTTCTGTTTCCATGGTTCCATCCTCTGCCAGATCCACTCCCAGATATCTAAAACACTTTACTTCCTCCAGTTTTTCTCCATTCAAACTTACCTCCCAACTGACTTGACCCTCAACCCTACTGTACCTAATAACCTTGCTCTTATTCACATTTACTCTTAACTTTCTTCTTTCACACACTTTACCAAACTCAGTTTCTGCAGTTTCTCACATGAATCAGCCACCAGCGCTGTATCATCAGCGAACAACAAATGACTCACTTCCCAAGCTCTCTCATCCCCAACAGACTTCATACTTGCCCCTCTTTTCAAAACTCTTGCATTCACCTCCCTAACAACCCCATCCATAAACAAATTAAACAACCATGGAGACATCACACACCCCTGCCGCAAACCTACATTCACTGAGAACCAATCACTTTCCTCTCTTCCTACACGTACACATGCCTTACTTCCTCGATAAAAACTTTTCACTGCTTCTAACAACTTGCCTCCCACACCATATATTCTTAATACCTTCCAAAGGGCATCTTTATCAACTCTATCATATGCCTTCTCCAGATCCATAAATGCTACATACAAATCCATAATAATAATAATAATAATAATAATAATAATAATAATAATAATAATAATAAGAGTAAATGTGAATAAGAGCAAGGTTATTAGGTACAGTAGGGTTGAGGGTCAAGTCAATTGGGAGGTAAGTTTGAATGGAGAAAAACTGGAGAAAGTAAAGTGTTTTAGATATCTGGGAGTGGATCTGGCAGCGGATGGAACCATGGAAGCGGAAGTGAATCATAGGGTGGGGGAGGGGGCGAAAATCCTGGGAGCCTTGAAGAATGTGTGGAAGTTGAGAACATTATCTCGGAAAGCAAAAATGGGTATGTTTGAAGGAATAGTGGTTCCAACAATGTTGTATGGTTGCGAGGCATGGGCTATGGATAGAGTTGTGCGCAGGAGGGTGGATGTGCTGGAAATGAGATGTTTGAGGACAATGTGTGGTATGAGGTGGTTTGATCGAGTAAGTAATGTAAGGGTAAGAGAGATGTGTGGAAATAAAAAGAGCGTGGTTGAGAGAGCAGAAGAGGGTATTTTGAAATGATTTGGGCACATGGAGAGAATGAGTGAGGAAAGATTGACCAAGAGGATATATGTGTCGGAGGTGAAGGGAACGAGGAGAAGTGGGAGACCAAATTGGAGGTGGAAAGATGGAGTGAAAAAGATTTTAAGTGATCGGGGCCTGAACATGCAGGAGGGTGAAAGGCGGGCAAGGAATAGAGTGAATTGGATCGATGTGGTATATCGGGGTTGACGTGCTGTCAGTGGATTGAATCAGGGCATGTGAAGCGTCTGGGGTAAACCATGGAAAGTTGTGTGGGGCCTGGATGTGGAAAGGGAGCATTATTGCATGACAGCTAGAGACTGAGTGTGAACAAATGGGGCCTTTGTTGTCTTTTCCTAGTGCTACCTCGCACACATGAGGGGGGAGGGGGATGGTATTCCATGTGTGGCGAGGTGGCGATGGGAATGAATAAAGGCAGACAGTGTGAATTGTGTGCATGGGTATATATGTATGTGTCTGTGTGTGTATATATGTGTACATTGAGATGTATAGGTATGTATATTTGCATGTGTGGACGTGTATGTATATACATGTGTATGGGGGTGGGTTGGGCCATTTCTTTCGTCTGTTTCCTTGCGCTACCTCGCAAACGCGGGAGACAGCGACAAAGCAAAATAAAAAAATAAAAATAAATAATAATAATAATATCGAGGATGTAAGGCATGTGTACGTGTAGGAAGAGAGGAAAGTGATTGGTTCTCAGTGAATGTAGGTTTGCGGCAGGGGTGTGTGATGTCTCCATGGTTGTTTAATTTGTTTATGGATGGGGTTGTTAGGGAGGTAAATGCAAGAGTCTTGGAAAGAGGGGCAAGTATGAAGTCTGTTGGGGATGAGAGAGCTTGGGAAGTGAGTCAGTTGTTGTTCGCTGATGATACAGCGCTGGTGGCGGATTCATGTGAGAAACTGCAGAAGCTGGTGACGGAGTTTGGTAAAGTGTGTGGAAGAAGAAAGTTAAGAGTAAATGTGAATAAGAGCAAGGTTATTAGGTACAGTAGGGTTGAGGGTCAAGTCAATTGGGAGGTGAGTTTGAATGGTGAAAAACTGGAGGAAGTGAAGTGTTTTAGATATCTGGGAGTGGATCTGTCAGCGGATGGAACCATGGAAGCGGAAGTGGATCATAGGGTGGGGGAGGGGGCAAAAATTTTGGGAGCCTTGAAAAATGTGTGGAAGTCGAGAACATTATCCCGGAAAGCAAAAATGGGTATGTTTGAAGGAATAGTAGTTCCAACAATGTTGTATGGTTGCGAGGCGTAGGCTATGGATAGAGTTGTGCGCAGGAGGATGGATGTGCTGGAAATGAGATGTTTGAGGACAATGTGTGGTGTGAGGTGGTTTGATCGAGTAAGTAACGTAAGGGTAAGAGAGATGTGTGGAAATAAAAAGAGCGTGGTTGAGAGAGCAGAAGAGGGTGTTTTGAAATGGTTTGGGCACATGGAAAGAATGAGTGAGGAAAGATTGACCAAGAGGATATATGTGTCGGAGGTGGAGGGAACGAGGAGAAGAGGGAGACCAAATTGGAGGTGGAAAGATGGAGTGAAAAGGATTTTGTGTGATCGGGGCCTGAACATGCAGGAGGGTGAAAGGAGGGCAAGGAATAGAGTGAATTGGAGCGATGTGGTATACAGGGGTTGACGTGCTGTCAGTGGATTGAATCAAGGCATGTGAAGCGTCCGGGGTAAACCATGGAAAGCTCTGTAGGTATGTATATTTCCGTGTGTGGACGTGTGTATGTACATGTGTATGGGGGGGGTTGGGCCATTTCTTTCGTCTGTTTCCTTGCGCTACCTCGCAAACGCGGGAGACAGCGACAAAGCAAAATAAAAAAAAAAAAAATAAATAATAATAATAATAATAATGAAGCAGCTGGAAGAAACTACAGACAGGTTTGGGAGGCCTGGATGTGAATAAAGGGCCCTGGTTTTGGTGCATTACACTAGACTGTTATAGATATGGTGTGAGCAGATAAGGCCATTTCTCCATTGTTCCTGGCTCTAACTTGGGAAAAGGCAAACAAATATGAAAAAATAACATGGGAAACAGCAAATAAGTATGAATGAATGATGATTATTACATTAATGATAACTCTATCCAAATAAACATGGTATTAGAAAGGTTCATATCCTTAGAGTTTTACTGCAATTACTGTAACAAACCAAATAATCACCCATTTAAAGAAATATTTATCCGTATGAGCAATCTGACCAAAATTCACCAAAGTAGCTTTTAACTACAATAAAATATAGTGATGCATAACATCATGCATAAGCATGAACTTATTTCCAGTAACATATGCCAGAATTTATACAAGAACTATAAGGAAGTATAAAAAGAGGAATGGGTAGAAGTGGAATACAAAATATTCATATCTATTCACACTTGTGGTCTGTCTCTGTTCTCAAGTATACCATAATTCTAATCATACATCTAAACATCAATCATTAATATTATATTTACCAAATCAAAACAGTTAATATCCATATTCATCAGGAATGACTATATAATCAACTGTAGATAATTTCAATGATTGGTTTCACTGCCAATAATAAACAGTAGTTGTTCTATGAATGTATTGGCTCAGCAAAAACATATTCAATATGAAAAACACATTAAATTTAGCATTCTGAATGATTGTATGCATTTAATAATAATGTACTTACAAGATAAAGAATCCTGATGTTGATGTTAATACACACCATAAAAATCGCAGATCTTAAAAGAAATGCAATGAAAAATGATAACAAACAAAACTGGAGTTACAGGTACAAATTTCCTGAAAAATATGAATATAGTATTTAAAATTACCATAAGTAATGATACCCTGAGTGTAAGGGAAACATTTTACAGAAAGGGACTAAAATAACTACTATATTAAGATCTAATATATAGTCAAAGACAAAAATGAGAGATTTACAAACAATCAACTGTGACTGTAGGCAATTAGTTCAGAGATTATCAACATAATTTGTGACATTCAAAATAATTACAAGAAGGTTGAGGTTCAGGATGTAAAAAAGCTATAAAACAAGGTGATGAAGAAGTAATCATATGCCTTTAACAATAAGAAAATACCTATTCTACTATGCTCAGTACATGAGGTTGACCTTGTGTTATTATAATAAGCTCTGTGGCAATCACGAACAGAAACATAAAAAAATGAGCTAGAAATATAATATCCATTGTTCATGGGAGACAAAGGTGTGTCCTCTGCACTACGGTGGATGCCACAACTAAAAGCTGATACTGGCAGGGGCAGCAATTCTAGACTCAGGAAAATAAGGCCCAGAAACTGGGATAAAACTTACAGTCAGCTGATTCATAAGAAAAAATATATATTCATAAATACTTTACAAAAACTCTGTTATCATGCAAAGCAAACTGGCTAAGTTTATTTCAGCTGACCTCTAGTTGCTTCCCAGAATTAATCACAAACTTAGGCATACAAACAAGCCTGAAAATTTAGGCCAGTACGGGTTATACCCACCAAAGGATAAAACTGGTGTTCCTCCTGGTAACGTTACTGAAAGAGAAGACTGTGCTCATGGTTAATGCCCCTAAGGTTTGACCATGTGCACACAGCTCATTCTAACTACAACCTCATTACCAAACACCTTAATAACTGAACTAAACTTATCAAAGTCATGTATATTGTATCTAAACATATTATTCATATAAATATTCATATCTCCCTTATCTAAGATCATAACAAAACTTAAAGACCATCTTCATGTATGAAAATATTTGTTTTAAGCTGTAACTGACACATTCAGTTTTTCAATGCAATAAACTACATAAAAGAATCAGAATGTTTTCAATAATTTCATTTTCTTAGCTCTATATATCATGTCTATCACCATACATACAAAATATCAATAAAAGTAAAAATATAAAAACACCAAATGCAAGCTATCTTATGTGTCATGAGTTAGAAATTATAGGTACAGTGAATCTACTCTAAAAGTTTGTTATGTGAGCTAATACTAAATGCATCTTTACAATCCAACAAAACAAAGCTATCCTGCTAGTTACATGTACCAAATAATAAAGCTGTCTAATCATAAAATTTCAAATAAAAGTAACCTAAAAGGAAAATACAACAATATAAAAAGCCCAATACAAATCTTTATATAAATACTGTATAAACATTGCATGATCAAGCTGCTTCTAAGCATTAAACTTTTTTACAGCAAAAGAAAATATATTCTTAAGGAGCACTAAGTATCATCAGTAGTTATGCTAAAGAAAAAGAAATATTTCTGGAATGTCATTCTGCAGACCAATCTTCAGCATTTATCAATATACTTTCAATGCACTAAACTTAAACTATAAATGCTAAACTACTAAAAGCTCCCCATTACACCATGTCATAATTCACTGTGCACTGAACATAAGCCTTGGAAGTTATCATTTTGTTTAGACAGCTTAAGTGACTTTTGAATATATTTCATACAATGAAAATTGCTATTACTTTTATGCCAGAATACATAATAATATCTAGATGTGGGAGACAACTTACTAATGCGACAAAACTTTTGACTTTGAAATATAAAAATTGAAGCTTTCAAGGATAGTATTAGTCTTCTTTAGAAAAACATATTGTAAACATCATTATCTGAGAGTAAAATACACAGGATACATCATGAAAACATGAAAATTCTCAAGCTGTGTCATTCAACATTTTGAACTAAAAAGTACCTTGATCTTCAATTCATACTTCAAACTATTAAGCCTGAAAATCTTAAGACTTGAATAATCATGTAAAGAATTCTTTTAGATGTCAGTAGTCAGTTTTGAGCTGTGTGCACCTTGCAAAGGAAGCCAGACAAGATGCCCAGTTCCACAGTAAATCCACAACATGAGTATGACTGATCAAGCTGTTTTAAAAAAGCCTTTATGAAGCTACTCTTATCAATTTGACAAATTCAACTATTAAGTACAATTATTGCCCATGGAAACAAAAACAGAAAGTAGTACATTTCCAACTCATAAAAAGTGTTTTCTTAACAGCTATGACCTGCCCCTTTTCAAAAATCAGGTTTTTCACCTCCCTAAAACTTTCAATCACTCATTCGTTCCTTTCCTCTTGGAAGCCTGGCCTCAATGAGAACTTTTCTTCATACTTGGAGCCTTCCTTTCTGCCACCAATGGTGTTAGACGAAATGTTATTACCGAGCAAAGATTCAGTTCTTGCAAAACCCAACTTTCAAAAATTGAAAACTTCCTCCTCATACAGCAAAAGTTGGTAAGTACACACACACAAACTATATTCTGTTTTGACATTGCACAATGATATTCTTTTTCATACATATTCGCCACTTCCCACGTCAGCAAAATAGCGTTAAGAACATGTGTATATATATGTATGCATATGCTGAAATGTATAGGTATGGATATGTGCGTGTGTGGGCGTTTATGTGTATACATGTGTATGTGGGTGTGTTGGGCATTTCTTTCGTCTGTTTCCTTGCGTTACCTTGCTAATGTGGGAGACAACAACCAGGTTTAATTTGTTTATGGATGGGGTTGTTAGGGAGGTGAATGCAAGAGTTTTGGAAAGAGGGGCAAGTATGAAGTCTGTTGGGGATGAGAGAGCTTGGGAAGTGAGTCAGTTGTTGTTCGCTGATGATACAGCGCTGGTGGCTGATTCATGTGAGAAACTGCAGAAGCTGGTGACTGAGTCTGGTAAAGTGTGTGAAAGAAGAAAGTTAAGAGTAAATGTGAATAAGAGCAAGGTTATTAGGTACAGTAGGGTTGAGGGTCAAGTCAATTGGGAGGTGAGTTTGAATGGAGAAAAACTGGAGGAAGTGAAGTGTTTTAGATATCTGGGAGTGGATCTGGCAGCGGATGGAACCATGGAAGCAGAAGTGGATCATAGGGTGGGGGAGGGGGCGAAAATTCTGGGAGCCTTGAAGAATGTGTGGAAGTCGAGAACATTATCTCGGAAAGCAAAATGGGTATGTTTGAAGGAATAGTGGTTCCAACAATGTTGTATGGTTGCGAGGCGTGGGCTATGGATAGAGTTGTGCGCAGGAGGATGGATGTGCTGGAAATGAGACGTTTGAGGACAATGTGTGGTGTGAGGTGGTTTGATCGAGTAAGTAACGTAAGGGTAAGAGAGATGTGTGGAAATAAACAGAGCGTGGTTGTGAGAGCAGAGAGGGTGTTTTGAAATGGTTTGGGCACATGGAGAGAATGAGTGAGGAAAGATTGACCAAGAGGATATATGTGTCGGAGGTGGAGGGAACGAGGAGAAGAGGGAGACCAAATTGGAGGTGGAAAGATGGAGTGAAAAAGATTTTGTGTGATCGGGGCCTGAACATGCAGGAGGGTGAAAAGAGGGCAAGGAATAGAGTGAATTGGAGCGATGTGGTATTCCAGGGGTTGACATGCTGTCAGTGGATTGAATCAAGGCATGTGAAGCGTCTGGGGTAGACCATGGAAAGCTGTGTAGGTATGTATATTTGCATGTGTGGACGTATGTATATACATGTGTATGGGGGTGGGTTGGGCCATTTCTTTCGTCTGTTCCCTTGCGCTACCTCGCAAACGCGGGAGACAGCGGCAAAAAAAAAAAAAAATCTTTTTTTTATACATATTCGCCATTTCCCACATTAGCGAGGTAGTATTAAGAACAGAGGCCAGAGCCTTAGAGGAAATATCTTCACTTGGCCCCCTTCTCTGTTCCTTCTTTTGGAAAATTAAAAATGGGAGGGGAGGATTTCCGGCTTCCCGCTCACTCCCCTTTTAGTTGCCTTCTACAACACGCAGGGAATACATGGGAAGTTCTCTTTCTCCCCTATCCCCTATTTTTTTCTTTTTTCACACATTCACCATTTCCACTCTAGTGATGTAGCATCATGAACAGGTGAATGAGCCTTTGAGGGAAAACTCCTCACCTGGCACCCTTCTCTGTTACTCCTTCTGGAAACTTAAAACAGGCAAGCAGGATTTCCAGCATCCCTTTCCCACCCCTTTCAGTTGCCTTCTACAATATGCATGGAACACGAGGGCAGTATTCTTACTCCCCTACCCACAGAGAGCATTGAAGAATGTGTGGAAGGAGAAAATGTTATCTCGGAGCAAAAATGGGTGTGTTGAAGGAATAGTAGTTCCAACGATGTTATTTGGTTGCAAGGCATGGGCTATAGGACTGTATGGAGGAGGGTGGATGTGTTGGAAATGAAATGTTTGAGGACAATATGTGGCGAGAGGTGGTCTGATCAAGTACGTAATGAAAGGGTAAAAGATATGTGTAGAAATAAAAAGAGTGTGATTGAGAGAGCAGAAGAGGGTGTGTTGAAATGGTTTGGACATATGGAAAGAATGCCTTCTCTAGATCCATAAATGCCACTTATATATCCATCTGTTTTTGTAAGTATTTCTCGCACACATTTTTCAAAGCATATGCCTGATTCACACATCCTCTACCACTTCTGAAACTACACTGCTTCTACTCAATCTGATGCTCTGTAGATGCCTTCACCTTCTCAATCAATATCTTCCCATATAATCTACCTGGTGTACTCAACAAAGTTATGCCTCTGTAGTCTGAACACTCACCTTTATCCCCTTTGCCTTTACACAATGGCACTATATATGCATTCCACCAATCCTCAGGCACTTCCTCATGATCCATACAGACAGTGAATATCCCTACCAACTGATTAATAACACAGTCATCCCCTTTCTAAATACATTCAACTGCAATTCCATTGACTCCTGCCACCTTACCACACTTCATCTTCCACAAGGCTTTCACCACCTCCTCTCTCTTCATCAAACCACTCTACATGATTCCCACTTCGCATATCACCCCGACCAAAATACCCAACATTTGCCACTCTACATGACTCCCATTTCGCATATCACCCCAACCAAAACACCCTACATTTGCCACTCTATCATAAAATACATTTAATAATCCTTCAAAATACTCACTCCATCACTATCTGTTATCACTTCCCTTTCTGCCCCTTCACCAATGTCCCATTCGTTCTCTTGTCTTTCGCACATTATTTACCTCCTTCCAAAACATCTTTTTATTCTCCCTAAATCTTAATAATGCTCTCAGACCCCAACTCTCATTTGCCCTTTTTCAACCACTTCACCTTCCTCCTGACCTCCTACCACTTACTCTTATATATCTCCCAACCATTTACACTCCTTCCTTGTAAGAAATACCCAAATGCCTCTCTTTCCTATTTCACTAGCCACTCTACTTCTTCATCCCACAACTCTACCCTCTCTAATCTGCCTACCTCCCACCTTTCAAATGCTTCCTAAATACCTACTATTCCACATCCAATCTCCTCACTTCATTTGCTCTCACTTTTTGGCATCCTACACTTAATTTCTTCTGGTGCTTCTTCACAGAAATCTCCATTCCAAGCTCACTTACTATTACCACTCTCTTCTGCCTTTTTAATTCTTCACCCTTGCCTCCACAAGATAGTGATCAGACAGCCCACCAGCTACCCCTCTCAGCACATTTACATCCAAAAGTCTCTTTTTTACATGCCTATCAATCAATACATAATCTAATAATGCCCACTGACCATTTCTCATACTTAGATACGTATTCTTGAGTATATCTTCCATTTTAAATCCGGTATTCCCAATCACCAGTCTTTTTTCACCACATAAATCCACAAGCTCTTCACCATTTCCATTTGTAACACTGAATACTCCATGCACACCAATTATACCCTCAACTGCCACATTACATACCTTTGTATTTAAATCTTGTGCACCAAAACTGTTGACACACTCACTCAGTTGCTCCCAAAACACTTGCCTCTCATGATCTTTCTTCTCATGGCCAGGTGCATAAGCACCAATAATCACCCATCTCTCACCATCCACTTTCAGTTTTACCTACATCAATTTAAAATTTACTTCCTTATACTCTTATCACAAACTCCCACAACTCCGGTTTCAGGAGAAGTGCTACTCCTTCCTTAGCTCTTGACTTCTCACCAACCTCTGACTTTACACTCAAGTTGTTTTCAAACCATTCTTCCTTCCCCTTCACCCCTGAGCTTTATTTCACTCTGAGCCAGAGCCAGAACATTCAGGTTTCTTTCCTCAAACATCCCACCTATCTCTCCTCCCCTCATTCAACGGCTGGGAATAAAACCTTCTGACTCAGGTCCTGCCTCGAAAATACAAAATAATACAGCTAAGGAAAATGAGCAAAGCAGGTATGGTACAGAAACCTAACCAGATGTGCCCCAGAAAACAAGCTCTCTAGATAGATACTAGTAACTTCTGGAGGTACAAATTGTTGTCACCCTGTAGGGACTGCCAAATTTATGGGCCAAATGATTCCAACCTGCCCACCATGGCTTGGAGGGTGATCTTCAATAAGCCCAAGCCCCCACTGCCTCTAACTCTGTGATAATCATGGTCTCTTTGAAACAGATCAACTCCCTTCCTACCGGGTCAAACTACAGAGCAACAATATTCTAGTCCCGAACTATGTGTATTCCCCCTGTAACAGACTTAACACTGAAAACCTCTGACAGAGAGAAGGCAAAATATAATCTAGCCATGTTCCAACTATAAGTAGTAAGGGGAGAGAGGGACGAACTGTCATCATAGAATAATATAAAACTCTTAATATGTAACACATTCATAACAATACAAAATAACTAAGATTAAATTCCCCATACATATACCCTGCACTCTAAGCAAATCATAGGACATTTAAATACAGTAGAGAGAAAAAAGCCTGACAAAAATAGGTTAGTACACATCCATATCATTAGTTGCTCCAGAGAATCATAAGGCAACAGTTCTGTATAGCATGCCAGCTGGCTGGATGTTAACATCATCAAACAGTGGAGGTTGGTAACTGGCAGGAAAGACCTAGACCAAGATGTAGACCTTAACTAATAAGAGACAGTCAGTGAGGATCAAGAGGGTTAAACTTTACAAGAAGACAGGGACTTAGAGGTTTCTAACCTCAAGGGATCAGAGAGAATCTCAAGCTTGCAGGACAGGCTGACCTGAGTATGAAAAATTATTCAGAAATGCCACATCTCATACCTTTATTCCAGATGTCGTAAATGCATTTACAGCGCCTACTTTACATCTTCCCAGCTCTTTACAATTATCATATATGTATTTTCTAACTCATCTTTTAATGGATCTAATATGCACTGTACAAATCTCTCTTCACAGTTATCTATATACTTGAAAGCTACCCTAACATTTGCCAGCAATAAATCTGACTCCTTTATACGACGAATTTTCATTTATGATGACAAATTAAGTGTAAAGACAATGTCTAAATGTTTTGCATACTGATTCCACATGTTCAGTTCCTCAATGAGTGTATCTGAATATGTTTTCTTTTAGCTTTCTCCCAGCAGTGCATCATAACATTTCCCAACTTAAGATGAATTCCTTAATGTACGTTTGCATGTGCATTCACATGCATAAAAAGCAAAGGTACATGCATACTCTGGGCCACTAATAACAAAAAGTCAAAACTCTGTACTGAAATTCTCTCCAATGAAATTTTCAATTTAACCAATTTAACAAAAAAAATTGTGTCCTGGAACAGTTTGAAAAATTATCTACTAAAAATCTCTGATTCTAAAAATATTCTGCTTGCAAGCAAACAAAACTGCATACAGCAGTTGTACTTTCACTGTGTACAGTGTATCACTATATAATTACTCGACTCACAGGTTTGCTGCACTCTTCAAAATATGTAATTCTATACTTTTTACTCCTACTGTACTGAACTATCAACAAAACTGTAAGAATCAGACCAATCTTTCTCTGCTATCAACAAAGACAAATGTGTACGAAAAAGTGTGACATGGATTTCTTGATTTAAGCTCATTCTATATATGCTGTTTTGAAATGACAGACAAAGTTTGGAAACTTTTATCTATGCTTTGTAACTTCATGTAAAGGTAACCCCATGCCATTTGGTCTCATTTGCAAATTGTTTGTACAGTAGCACAGAGAGATATTTTCTGGTTTTCAAAGAGAATATCTTTTGATAAACTTCCACAACACATCATCATGAATGTAAGGCAAATATCAATTTCTCAAGTAAGTACTCCAACCTGGAGGGCTTATCAATCTATGTCTAGTAAGACTACAGACATGATGAAATGATACAGGCATGGAAAGAGTTTAGTGGATACTGACCACAGGTTTGGGTCACCTATCCATACTGTAAGAGCAATTACTATTAACTCCACCAAAATACAGTATAGAGCTAAAAGAGTAACTTTGGGTAGTGCTGTTAGAATCATAAAACCAGATACTGTCAAGAAAACACAGAAAGACTGTTAAGTTTCTAGATGGAGGATCAATGTCAAAGAAATGTAACAATGAGTTTACTAATAAAAAATCTAGGAGAAAGCTAAGTCGTTATGAGATGATTTGAAAAAATTTGACAGAAGTTTAAGTGCTCAAGAAACTTTCAGGATAAGCCTTATATGGAGTGAGTGCTTTAACCCTTAAACTGCTCCCATCATTATCTGATGACCCTTATGGGGCTGTTATCACCATCATGTGACAATTCAAATCTTCATGCCTTTGCTTAAATATCTACCCGAGTTATTGTAACATCAGTAATCAACAAAGGTCTCTCATCAGCAGGAAGATGCAGGAAAATAGTCTGATTTTCTTAGTACCCCTACAACCACCATTACATGTGCATGGTCATGATCTGCAGATTGCACATACATCAGTGACCCCATGGAAAATACACAAATGATAATAGAGAGTATCAGGAGGGTTAGTGACATCTGCTTTGTGACTCAGCATTTCAGTGGTTGTCGAATTGCACTCCTCTGATCCAGATAGCTGTCTTTTCTTTCTGCCTCACTAACATGTGGACTTCTGGTATTCTGTCCACAAACAAGCAATCTCTCCTTATCAAATGTATCACTTGACAACACTTAACACACAGCTCCTTTTTTGTAACTCTCCATTTTCCTGCGGTGAGAACTATTCGCAAGCCCTGCCTTTTGGCAAAGTGGTAAGAGCAGCAGACAGTAGTAGTAGGTAGAAACATTTGGAAGAAACATTAGATAGAAGTAGTCATCAAGAACATTAGATAGGAGCCCGTAAACACTGTACTAGACTTGCCCTCTGCCAGTGACCTGATAAGGGCGAGGCACTAAAGGATAAGAAGCGGCACTGGAGTTCTTTAGTTATGGAAACTGTTGCCGTGGCCACCCCTTTAAGGGAGTTCCAATTGGAATAGGCATCAGGAATAGATAGATAGATAGACAGATACGTAGATAGCTATAACAGTGCAGAGGAGAAGTAGCCTCAGACAACTGGATTTCAGAGAAGAAAAAGATCAGGGTAGGAGGTACAGAAACGGTGTTCAAGAGAGGGATGGTTAGAATTAAGACTGAAAATGCTGCAGGTTTAGAATGAAAAAAAAAAAAAAAAAACCAGCCAGGTCTAGAAGCTGTAGCTATAGAAGTGGAGTGGATTCCAGTCCCAAGATGTTGATCAAGTGGGCCCTGGGATCTGTCCAACCTGAATAGGTATAAGACAATAATTTGATGGCTTCACTGCTATAATACTAGAGTACTGAAAGGTGAGAAAAGCTTGAAAAAAAAATATGAGTGTCATGTGTTGTGTATGAGAAAAAAAGGGTGAGGAATCTATTCTACTTACAATCAATGTTGTGCCCATGTAAGAAATACGGGTAGCATGTGATACAAAAAAACATGCCCTCCATGTTCCTCCCTTTTATCTCAAGGTGAATGAAGATCATTTCAGACTTGCAAGCCACATCCCCTCCTCCCACTCACTTTTAGTTTGCAATGCATAATAATTCTAAATACATTCATGTTATCCACCATTAATGCTGTGACTACGCAAGAACAAAGATTAGAGAGCAATAAAAAATAATCTGTCCTCCCCTCTTATTTTGAGCTGTCAACCACATCCCTTCCTCCTACGTACTAAGTACTCCATCAGGCCAATATATAAGATATTGCATTTTTTTGTGTGTATTTTCTACTGCTTATACATAAATACAAGGTAATCTATCATTCCACAAAGGATATTTCTTAAGCACATGGTGATGGAAATTATTTTTGCAAATCACACCATATAGGGGTCATACTATCTACTGTGGCACTCTGTTGCTGCTCTAACTACACAAATACAACAGCCAATATTCAAAGCACCAAGGAAAATGTACATATGTGGAAAAAATGAGTGGTGCCATTAACAATCTTCGGAAAGGATTAGTAGAAATATAGAAATGAGAATGGTTGAAACCACCAATATATCAAACAGTCTGGGATTTGAGAATGCATGCCAGATCAAGGAATCAGGAGTTGGGTAAGTGCAGCCAAAATAAAGAACTATCAAATGGCAAGAGTTTCCATGGGCAATCAAAACAAAATCAAAACTTTGTAACCTGAGTGAACCTTATGACTAAATACTTATCTCAACATATCAAAAAGCAACCGCTAGATCAGTCTGAGAAGTTGGAAGGGACAGAAAGCTGGTGCTGGAACTCCCAAAGCCATATGTTCACATAACTTCTGCATCCCACTACGCCCAGCTAAATTAAGTCAGTTGCTGTGTCTGGAATGAAGGCTCATAATGTCAATGCATTAAACTAGGTAAAACGCTGAAAGCTGCAGCAAAATTTCAGAATATACAAAACAAATAAAAAAAAGTGACAAGGAACATCTGGATATAACTATAGCTAAAACAGTCTATAACATATCCCAGTGGCACAGTGACAATCATTATGAACCATTTAGTTAAGTGACCACCTCTGCATTAACCATGACAAGCAACATGCAAACTGTCAGCATAGCAGTTATGATTTATCCTGTGTCCACAGACTATTATAGATGTAGCGAATTATTCAACAAATCTTTTAAAACCATCACAGAGATGTTCCTATCATTTAACTACTGTATTACCAAGTTTTGGTTAAGAACAATATATGCATATTCTGAAAGTGCTTGAGCAGGCTTTCATTACTAACTTCCATACAGACTGGAAATAGATCTTCCATGAACCCAATAAGGAAGTCTACCAATGACATCATTCATAAAATCCTTTAACAACCAGAAGTTCCATGAAAAAGTGCCCTTATCACTGCTCATAAATTTATGTCATCTAGTTTTCAATACAACCAACCACAAGGAATTCTAGGGTTTCCAAACACAGCATGAAAGTTGTAGAATAATGAGATCTTATTTGTCATCATAATTGTGCTCATTTTCAATGCTAAAAAATAAAACTGAGCTCAAGTCATTCATGCGATCATTAGAGGATTTTATGATTTCCAAACACAGCTTGAGTTATGGAATAATGGAACATTTTTATCATCATACTGACTGACATGATGAAGTTGAAAAATTTCAACAGAACCATTATATTCCAGCACTCACAACACTTGTAATGGTTGGATGGCTCACTAATAACATGGTTAAAATAAGTCAAGTATTCTTGTTGGATGTCAGAGGGAGAAAAAAAAAGAGGACTCTGTGACTTATACACAAAGAACTACAAACCAAATATCATTATTAGTAACCAAAACAACCTTTACAGAAATTTGGGCAACTATGAGATCAAAGAGTCACAAATGAGGCAGATTAACCCTACACTTTGATGAGCGGAATACAGTGCGGGCCAGGCTTGGATCATCTGCTGCTGTGGGGCTGGTGGGGGCACTAGTCACATGGGCTGGGGAGGCCTTAGCTGGGGAGTGTGGAAGGCTCTCTGTACCCCGCTCAACCCCATCCCCATCCTGGCTACCTTCCCCCCCACCTGAGTCACAGCTGGGGGGAGCAGACCACTCACGCTCACTGCGACCTGGAAGGTCATATTAACCCAAATGGAGGGTGAAATTAGTCTGGCCATTTATGGCCAAATGCAATTACCTTCTGCAATACAATCTGCCCTGAATCTGCTATATAATAAGGAAAAATTAGATTAATTATTAGCTTCTAGTGCAACCACAAAATCTTTTAAAATCATATCAGAAGCCCAAAATCTCAACTAAAAGCCACTAGCAGATTAAAGTATCCCAGTCTAGTCTGTGCATATGAATGTCTACAACATGCAAGCCTATTAAATTGAATGTGAGTGATTTAAGTCTGAGTAACATCTCACCTAGACCCAAAAAGGAAAAGAAATGCTTCTTTCACACAAAGAAAGACCTTTCCCTCAGTCATCTCTCATGATTATTACAGAGGCTGTATGTGTCTCTTTCCTTGACTGGATAAATACACCAATGGTTTGTCAAGACTTGCACAATCTTCTCCTTTTTTAGTAGGAAACTGTCTTTCGAAAACTCTTAAATTACTAGTCAAAGAATCACTTTTCAACTTGACTAATTATGCAAGACTAATGGAAACTATATTCTTTTAATAAAAAAAGTCTCATGATTAAATCATTTCTTCATATACTCAACAACAAAAATGGTCTCATAACTATATTGTTTCTATCATTATTAGTATAGATACCACCCAAGAACAAATAATTTCTCTATCAAACATATGCTTAATGTGATCAGTCAACAAGTACGTATATGTACTGAAAGAGAGCATTTGAAAAATCAATAACAGTCTATATATAAATGAATTACACCACTCCTATACAACAGATGTATGACCTGTGAACAAAACCTCAAATGAACTCGTAATGAAAGAATAAAACCTTGCACCTCCACAGATACCCATGATTTGTATCTAGAAGATGATGAATGACTTTTATATCAGTCAACACTTCATATAATTCATATATATTATATATACTACACTAGTTCAAGAGAGATAATTTCATCTCTGCTTAATTCCAATTTCACCAAAACACTCATTCCATTGTGCACAGTCGGCCAACATTCCTACAGTTGCATCCACAGAATCAGACCTTGCACATTTATTTGATCTATATCTATTTTATCCCTAGGGATAAGGGAAAAACTATACGGCCCACATACTCTCTGCATATTGTAGAAGGCAAGTAAAAGGGGTAGAAGCAGGGACTGGAAATCCTCCCCTCCTGTTTTAATTTCCAAAGAAGGACTAGAGAAGAGGGCCAAGTGAGGATTTTTCCCTCTAAGGCTCAGTCATCAGTTCTTGACACTACTTCCCTAATGTGGGAAATGATGAATATGTATGAAAAATATCTATTACCATTAACTTTCCTGCTAATTTTCATGGGGAGGATCAGGTACATCTAGTCACTGAAAATCATTCAAATACATCCTATAAGATTTTCAAATGAAATACCCTTATCATGAGTTAAGTGGTATCCATAGTCATTTTACACTCTCCACAACAGGACTGCTGGTCCTGCTTTGTCTCCATCACCAAAAAATTAAGCTAACATGTACCACACAAATATTCGTCTCATTTTTGTCCTTACCGTCTTCCTGTTCTTTTCTACTACCCATTATCTCATTATGAATTATATGTCTTTCCTACCAGTTATGACCTATAACTTTCTAAGCAGCTGATTTTCTTCCTCCTTTAAAAACTTGAGATAACACTTTTTTCTCTTTTCCTCTTAAAGCCTAACCTCAGTGATGACTTGTGACTATGCCTGGATAAAAAAAATCTTCCACACACCTTCCCAATGATTTCTTCACTCCAAATATTCTTCTCACATCTTCACTCTATATTCTATCCTCCTGATACCAACCATACAATGCGAGTTATCCATCTTTACTGCACTTATATTTCTACCTATCCTGATCTATATAACCAAGGGTTGAATATTCACACATCAGAGAGGATATGTGCTTTCTTTTCCATCCAAACTTCATGCACACAATAAGCATAAATTTCTCCCATTCAAAAGGACTTTCAGTGCAAATCTAATTTTTCTTCCATGCATAACTCTACATTCAACTTGTTTTTTTTCAGCTGCAACCCTTAATGAGCTTCACTTCAACATATCTAAGCTCTTTAACTTCCAGTCTTTTAACATCCAAACTGATACTGCTCTGTGATTTCCTATCCCTTTCATTAACTTCCTGTATCCCCCCATGGGAAATATCACCAAAACATCCCACCATTCTACCCAGCTCTTCTCTAATTTAGTTAACAAAGCATCATCAGCATACAGCAACTGTGAAATCTTTCATAAGTTCCTCTATGACTTCTATGACTAAGTATTACATCATAATCAATCCACCCTCCTCTCATCTCATATAATGCCTCAGTGTCAAAAATATCAAATAATCATGATAACATCCACAACCTTGAAACATTCTCACGTTTGATTAAAACACTCACTCACACTAACACTAATTCTCACATATGCACTACTTCCACTGTAATCAGCATTCAAAATTCTTACATACACACCATATTCTGTCAGAACTTCCTAGAGAGCTTTTCTGTTCCCTTAACTATTTGCTTTTTCTGAATCCGAACATGCTGTACTTTATATATCTATGTCCAGACTGGTTAACTTCTCCTTTTTTGAAATTCATCAAATGCTCATATGCATGATACAGACTACCTCACAGGAAGAAAAGACTGTGAAATAAAGATATCAATAGAATTAATGATTAGTTACAAAGGTTCTGTAAGATCATCTCAATAATTCAACTAAGTTCATGAACTCTTCTGTTTTCACAACACCACTTGAAATCTGACTCTCACTTTGCATACCTCCCCCACCTAAACACCTTACATCTACCATCCTATCATCAAACACATTCATCAGTCTTTCAGAGTATTCACTCCATGTTGGGAGACCTGACTCATAAAGGTAGACAGGTTAAGCAAATAGGGAAACACGAAAGAAGAAGAGAATTCCATGCGTTAACTGGTCAATTCTGGATTGTATATTCTCCAAAAAGAAAACTGTGAGTAGCAGCAGTGACATGTGTACCTCACATACAAACCCTGAAGGTGGGTAAAAAAGAAAACAGTACACAAAAACTGTGGCCAAAATAATACCTGTAGAAAAGAGAGAGAGCAGCAGCATTGTGGAATACAAACAGGGATGGCTGAAGAGAGATAATGACAGAGAAATTAATAAGATGAAAGGCTTTATTCCATTCTGGTTAACAGAGAGCTGCAGGAAAAAATGCTTACAAGAAAAACAATCATGGCACCTATGAAACAATCCCAGCTTTTAGGAAGCAGACATTATGAAGTTGATTAAACAGCGTTTCCAGGACAGAGTGGGGGATATGATTTTGTCAATTATATTTATGTTATTAAAGGGTTGAATTGTTGTGTTCTGAAACTGAACAAAAGAAACAAATGATTCTCGGATAGAGATAAAAGAAGAATTTGAATTTCAACAATCTGAAATTTCACAAGGTTACTGCTTTCCCATTCAGTAATGCTGTACAGGTCTAAACTACGATAAAATTTGTTGTTGTTCTTGCTGCTGATGGTGAATGGTGTCAGTTGTGTAATAAATGTATATATAAGAAGGAAATATGAGTCGGAGGTGGAGGGAACGAGGAGAAGTGGGAGACCAAATTGGAGGTGGAAAGATGGAGTGAAAAAGATTTTGAGTGATTGGGGCCTGACAATGCAGGAGGGTGAAAGGCGGGCAAGGAATAGAGTGAACTGGATCGATGTGGTATACTGGGGTAGACGTGCTGTCAATGGATTGAATCAGGGCATGTGAAGCGTCTGGGGTAAACCATGGAAAGTTGTGTGGGGCCTGGATGTGGAAAGGGAGCTGTGGTTTTGGGCATTATTACAAGACAGCTAGAAACTGAGTGTGAACGAATGGGGCCTTTGTTGTCTTTTCCTAGCGCTACCTCGCACAAATGAGGGGGGAGAGGGATGTTATTCCAAGTGTGGCGAGGTGGCGATGGGAATGAATAAAGGCAGTGTGAATTGTGTGCATGTAAATATATGTATGTGTCTGTGTGTGTATATATGTGTGTACATTGAGATGTATGGGTATGTATATTTGCGTGTGTGGACGTGTATGTATATACATGTGTATGGGGGTGGGTTGGGCCATTTCTTTCGTCTGTTTCCTTGCGCTACCTCGCAAATGCGGGAGACAGCGACAAAGCAAAATATAATAAATAAAGAAGGAAAACAAACTCACTTGAAACAAATGTCATCTTTACCTTTTATCTCCTTATCTTCCTAGTGAGGTGATTCATTTTCTGTGTATTTTCTGCTACTACTTAATCCTGATGGATAATGATGTGGAGGTAGTGATGGCTAATAATGGTGGTGCGAACACCTGGAAGTGATGGTGGAGGTGGGTAACTACAGAGGTGGTCATGGTGGCAGCTGGTAAAGATGGTAGTGGTAGTGGCAGTTGGTAATGGTGATGGTGGATGTGTTGGTTGAAATAGGAAATATAAAATTTTCCTCCAAAATGAAAAGAGGTGATGAGTAATTTACATTAAAATTTTTTCTTAACTGTGGTTCCTAACCCTGTATTTACAATGAAAGCTGCTGAAGTGATATGTGAAACTAAGAATCATGAGACTTCTTGGTCCCTATCTCATGAATGTTTGTGACACCAGTGTAATACGGAAGAGGTAAAGACTAGTTTGCTTTACCACACACATCATCAAAGCGTTTGAAAGAGATAAAAATCATGTATTGAAACATCTGATCAACAATTATTATATAAAACAAGGCTAAAATAGTTGTGTGCCTTGCAAAAGTACATAAACTCAACTTGTTCACCACAATACCAATCAGTTCACAACAATATCATAAATCAAAATCTAATGCAAGGAACAATAATGGACATAGTTTTCCTCAACTCTGCTAAGGCATTTGACAAACTAATTACTGCATTTTATAACAGAATGTAGCAAAACAAAATACTGAAGACAAACTTAAAAGATGAATCTAAAGTCACTACCAACAAATTTTAAAGGTAAACAAGGATGATGAATCTAAGTCTCTAATAAACAAGAGTTTCGAAGTAGCAGCAAACACAACCATGCTTTAAGATGTTCTATCAAGAGAAAGGTGGAACAAGGAATAGCATTGGCTTCAATACCATATATAACAATGATATCAGACACTTACAAAGAAAATAATATAAACAATATTTCTGCAAATGATGCTAGAGCAAATGATTAAATCAGATGACCAGTAGATAATGCAAAAGGATTCAGTATAATCTACGAATGGAGAAAAAAGAATTTAAAGGAATTCGAAGAGGAAAAATACATACAAATAAATTATGAGTTTGGTAAAGTGTGTGAAAGAAGAAAGTTAAGAGTAAATGTGAATAAGAGCAAGGTTATTAGGTACAGGAGGGTTGAGGGTCAAGTCAATTGGGAGGTAAGTTTGAATGGAGAAAAACTGGAGGAAGTAAAGTGTTTTAGATATCTGGGAGTGGATCTGGCAGCGGATGGAACCATGGAAGCGGAAGTGGATCATAGGGTGGGGGAGGGGGCGAAAATCCTGGGGGCCTTGAAGAATGTGTGGAAGTCGAGAACATTATCTCGGAAAGCAAAAATGGGTATGTTTGAAGGAATAGTGGTTCCAACAATGTTGTATGGTTGCGAGGCGTGGGCTATGGATAGAGTTGTGTGCAGGAGGATGAATGTGCTGGAAATGAGATGTTTGAGGACAATGTGTGGTGTGAGGTGGTTTGATCGAGTAAGTAACGTAAGGGTAAGAGAGATGTGTGGAAATAAAAAGAGCGTGGTTTAGAGAGCAGAAGAGGGTGTTTTGAAATGGTTTGGGCACATGGAGAGAATGAGTGAGGAAAGATTGACCAAGAGGATATATGTGTCGGAGGTGGAGGGAACGAGGAGAAGTGGGAGACCAAATTGGAGGTGGAAAGATGGAGCGAAAAAGATTTTGTGTGATCGGGGCCTGAACATGCAGGAGGGTGAAAGGAGGGCAAGGAATAGAGTGAATTGGATCGATGTGGTATACCGGGGTTGATGTGCTGTCAGTGGATTGAATCAGGGCATGTGAAGCGTCTGGGGTAAACCATGGAAAGCTGTGTAGGTATGTATATTTGCGTGTGTGGACGTATGTATATACATGTGTATGGGGGTGGGTTGGGCCATTTCTTTCGTCTGTTTCCTTGCCCTACCTTGCAAACGCGGGAGACAGCGGCAAAAAAAAAAAAAAAAAAATTATAAGGCAATTAACAAAACATCAGAGACACTAAACACAAGCCCAATAGGGAAAGGGACAGAGTATAGCAAATATCAGGAATCATCAAAAATGAGAAGCTCATATTCAAATAACACATTTATGAGCTAGTGATACTGAGCACATAATGAGCAGTATAATACAATACTGAGAACTTTTAGTGACAATACCTACCTACCTACAAGTACTTACAATGAGATTCTGCCAGCATGGCAGGGCTAGTGAGGAGCTTAGGCAAGAACCATGTTATCAAAATCAATAGCCTCACATATGGGAAAAAACATAAAGATCGAATCTGCATGTATTCCTGGTTTCAGTACATAATACTTGAAAGGTAGGTGTGTGTAAATGAAGTAACTCTCTATTTGTTCCCAGTGCCACTTCACTATGGTGAGATAGGCAATTATATATACAAGAAAAGGACAGGAAATTTAACCCTTTCACTAAGGTTACAGCACACATGCCCCAGTGACTTTTTTTTCTGTTCACTGTGACTCGGGCATATACATCAATAATTCTTGAAGTTTATACATTAATGCTTATAGTGACATCCACACACTGTTACCAAAAGCTACAGCCTAAATTGTTTCCATAAAACTGGTCAGCATATGCGGATATGTCATAAAAGCCTGAGCAAGATCTGCACCTCACACTGTTTAATAATCTGCAAAATTGTGGTACTCTTAAAAGATAACAGATATTAGTCATCAAAACTTTAGTAATCATATTTGTTTTAAACAAAAATTCTTTCAAAATACCATACATCTTCCCAAAAAGTCTTAAGAGCATTCTTGGGGTACCTCATTCAATTGGCAGAAAAGCAGGATAAATCAAAAGGCTATAAGCTTGTAATCAATCATAAAAACAAAGTTAAGGATATATCTTTCACAAATATTTGAGAATATCCCACTCAGAGAGTATTCAGTGGGTAAAAAGACTGCCAAAGTGAAAGGGTTAAAAACACTGAAAGATGAAAAGAATCTTGAATGTTTAACCCTCAGAAATAAGAAATACCTCCCGAGTTAGCATCAAAACCTTCATGAGCAAGTTACACTTATGTTTAGAAATATGTACCAAACTTATAAAGAATTTTTAAAACAGAAGAAATGGTGTAGTGGAAGACAACAGCAATGTGAATCAAGCAAGATTTGCAGATAGCACAACACACTAACCCAGCTTCAGGCAAAATCTTGTGGATATTCTCTCTCGTTCATTCGATATCTATCCAACCAACAATGTTCTCTTAATCACTCACTCTTTTCATTCATACAATCATTATGACAAGTACTGTGTTATACATTTTTTTTTCCTTGAGGGGCAATGAATTCCTGTAAAGAAAAGTATAATCAGGAGATGACAGAGGAATGTCTTTCTTAGTTGCACCTACTTTATCTAGTTGAATATGATATTCTTGGCCTAAATATGGTTGATATACATTCAGCTCTAGTGGTACCTGAAATAATATCGTGTACATCCTACGTGTTGCCACAGAGCCAGTAACACAAGAGCACATAGACCAACCACATACCAGCAGAAGAGGTGGACGCCACAAACAGGTTGAGCAGAGAGGTGGTGCGACGGGATGGTTTGTTGTTGCTAGTGCCACAGCTGACGCTGCCTCTACTGGTGGCAGTGCTTACTGTTGTAACAGTTGTTTTTACTTCTGAAGAACAGCTGGGATCCTGGGTGAATGTGCTTGTGTTTTTGGTACTAGTGATGGAGGGGACAGGACTGACAGTGACCCCACTGTTGTTCCCCCCACAACCCCCTCGACTACCAGAGCCTGCTGTGGTGGTCGAGGGAGAAGATCGTATGGTAACCCTGGACATGGAAAACATTGAGGCACGCTCCCGTAACAACTTTTTACCACTTTCCTTCCTACAAGGCTTTGTGACAACCACAGTACCTCCAGCTAAGACGCTACCGCTGGAGCTACCCCCGCCACCCCCGCCATCCTCTGCAGATGATTTGGACTGATCAGCTGGTTCAGGTGACTGCTGGCCAGATACGGCTGACCCTAATGAACCTGCATCCTCAAACACCATTGCATCTGAAAAATATGGTCATTTGATACAAACTACTATCAATTCATTTCAATAATTTTCAATGAATCATCTAAAAAAATGTTATTTTGCAATACAAAGAATATAGCCTGGAAGAAGTTATTTAGGTACAGATGATTACAAAAGGACAGGATTATTCCACAAAAATTATTTGGTTCAAAAGCTGGGAGGTCAATATCCACTGAATTGCAATCATTCTGAAAATAGAGAATATGAGTAGAAGAAAATGTAAACAAAATCAAACAAAACAAAGACGAGGTGAAAAGGCTGAGACTAGAAGTGTGTATGTGAAACAAAATCATAAAAGACTAATAAGCAAATCAACCAGTTTTGAGGAGATTCATCAATCTAACTATCTATCTATATCTCTGATGCCTGTTCCCTCTGAGAACTCCCATTTAGTGGGTGGCCACTAAGTAGAGGGAGTTAAACGCTGTTGCAAAAAACTGAATGCCAAACATGTTGAGGTGGGATTGTATAAGGAGAAATTTTGTTTCACAGTGAAGGTGTTGGGTGCTTGTGGAGTCACTTATTGTTCTGAGTGCTCTGTTTTGTTTGGTTAACAGCTTTGTTGTATTTGTTTCTAACAGGGTGGATGAATAGGTAGGTGATGCATAGTTTAGGGTTGAGTGGATGAACTACTTGCAGAGGATACTGAGTGATTCTTTTTCTTGTCCAAATCTGGTACCAGTAAGAGTTCCGGGAAGTGCTTAGTTTGTCTGTCACTTTTATTTCGATATCTGTGAAGTGGGTATTAAATGTCAGGTTGCGTCATATATGATGCCAACATTAATAGGTGTTTCATAGAGCGTAAGCAATCAGCCATTCCAGGCAACATGAGAGCACAGATTCGTACCTGTGTAAGATTAAAAGGGTAACTGAAAAGTTCTGTTGGGCTAAAGACATTCTGTTCTACGTAAACCAGTGCTCCAATTGTGAAATTTAGTGCATGATTGTTGCATAGTAAGGCAGACAGTATGAACTACGTACATGGGTATATATGTATATGTCTGTGTGTATATATATATAGGGAGCGGGGGGCTGGAAATCCTCCCCTCTCATTTTTTTTTTTTTTTTTTTTTTTTTTTCCAAAAGAAGGAACAGAGGGGGCCAGGTGAGAATATTCCAAAAAAGGCCCAGTCCTCTGTTCTTAACGCTACCTCGCTAACGCGGGAAATGGCAAATAGTTTAAAAGAAAGAAAGAAAAAAAAAAAAAAAAAAAAAATATATATATATATATATATATATATATATATATATGTGTGTTTATTATCCCTGGGGATAGGGGATTAAGAATACTTCCCACGTATTCCCTGCGTGTCGTAGAAGGCGACTAAAAGGGGAGGGAGCGGGGGGCTGGAAATCCTCCCCTCTCGTATTTTTTTTTTTTAATTTTCCAATAGAAGGAACAGAGGGGGCCAGGTGAGGATATTCCAAAAAAGGCCCAGTCCTCTGTTCTTAACGCTACCTCGCTAACGCGGGAAATGGCAAATAGTTTAAAAGAAAAAAAAGCTTTGTGTTTATATATATGGCAGTGGATGGAACCATGGAAGCGGAAGTGAATCATAGGGTGGGGGAGGGGGCAAAAATCCTGGGAGCCTTGAAGAATGTGTGGAAGTCGAGAACATTATCTCGGAAAGCAAAAATGGATATGTTTGAAGGAATAGTGGTTCCAACAATGTTGTATGGTTGTGAGGCGTGGGCTATGGATAGAGTTGTGCGCAGGAGGGTGGATGTGCTGGAAATGATATGTTTGAGGACAATGTGTGGTGTAAGGTGGTTTGATCGAGTAATTAATGTAAGGGTAAGAGAGATGTGTGGAAATAAAAAGAGCGTGGTTGAGAGAGCAGAAGAGGGTGTTTTGAAATGGTTTGGGCACATGGAGAGAATGAGTGAGGAAAGATTGACCAAGAGGATATATATGTGTCGGAGGTGGAGGGAACGAGGAGAAGTGGGAGACCAAATTGGAGGTGGAAAGATGGAGTGAAAAAGATTTTGAGTGATCGGGGCCTGAACATGCAGGAGGGTGAAAGGCGGGCAAGGAATAGAGTGAATTGGATCAATGTGGTATATCGGGATTGACGTGCTGTCAGTGGATTGAATCAGGGCATGTGAAGCGTCTGGGGTAAACCATGGAAAGTTGTGTGGGGCCTGGATGTGGAAAGGGAGCTGTGGTTTCGGGCATTATTGCATGACAGCTAGAGACTGAGTGTGAACAAATGGGGCCTTTGTTGTCTTTTCCTAGCGCTACCTCGCACACATGAGGGGGGAGGGGGATGGTATTCCATGTGTGGCGGGGTGGCGATGGGAATGAATAAAGGCAGACAGTGTGAATTGTGTGCATGGGTATATATGTATGTGTCTGTGTGTGTATATATACGTGTACATTGAGATGTATAAGTATGTATATTTGCATGTGGATGTGTATGTATATACATGTGTATGGGGGTGGGTTGGGCCATTTCTTTCGTCTGTTTCCTTGCGCTACCTCGCAAACGCAGGAGACAGCGACAAAGCAAAATGAATAAATAAATATATATAAATTCTTTTCTTTCAAACTATTCGCCATTTCCCACGTTAGCAAGGTAGCGTTAAGAACAGAGGACTGGGCCTTTGAGGGAATATCCTTACCTGGCCCCCCTCTCTGTTCCTTCTTTTAGAAAATTGAAAAAAATGAGAGGGGAGGATTTCCAGCCACCCGCTCCCTCCCCTTTTAGTCGCCTTCTACGACATGCAGGGAATACATGGGAAGTACTCTTTCTCCCCTAACCCCAGGGATATATATATATGTATATAGGTTTGCGGCAGGGGTGTGTGATGTCTCCATGGTTGTTTAATTTGTTTATGGATGGGGTTGTTAGGGAGGTAAATGCAAGAGTTTTGGAAAGAGGGGCAAGTATGAAGTCTGTTGGGGATGAGAGAGCTTGGGAAAAGAGTCAGTTGTTGTTCGCTGATGATACAGCGCTGGTGGCTGATTCATGTGAGAAACTGCAGAAGCTGGTGACTGAGTTTGGTAAAGTGTGTGAAAGAAGAAAGTTAAGAGTAAATGTGAATAAGAGCAAGGTTATTAGGTACAGTAGGGTTGAGGGTCAAGTCAATTGGGAGGTAAGTTTGAATGGAGAAAAACTGGAGGAAGTAAAGTGTTTTAGATATCTGGGAGTGGATCTGGCAGCGGATGTAACCATGGAAGCGGAAGTGGATCATAGGGTGGGGGAGGGGGCGAAAATCCTGGGAGCCTTGAAGAATGTGTGGAAGTCGAGAACATTATCTCAGAAAGCAAAAATGGGTATGTTTGAAGGAATAGTGGTTCCAACAATGTTGTATGGTTGCGAGGCGTGGGCTATGGATAGAGTTGTGCGCAGGAGGATGGATGTGCTGGAAATGAGATGTTTGAGGACAATGTGTGGTGTGAGGTGGTTTGATCGAGTAAGTAACGTAAGGGTAAGAGAGATGTGTGGAAATAAAAAGAGCGTGGTTGAGAGAGCAGAAGAGGGTGTTTTGAAATGGTTTGGGCACATGGAGAGAATGAGTGAGGAAAGATTGACCAAGAGGATACATGTGTCGGAGGTGGAGGGAACGAGGAGAAGTGGGAGACCAAATTGGAGGTGGAAAGATGGAGTGAAAAAGATTTTGTGTGATCGGGGCCTGAACATGCAGGAGGGTGAAAGGAGGGCAAGGAATAGAGTGAACTGGATCGATGTGGTATACCGGGGTTGACGTGCTGTCAGTGGATTGAATCAGGGCATGTGAAGCGTCTGGGGTAAACCATGGAAAGCTGTGTAGGTATGTATATTTGCGTGTGTGGACATATGTATATACATGTGTATGGGGGTGGGTTGGGCCATTTCTTTCGTCTGTTTCCTTGCGCTACCTCGCAAACGCGGGAGACAGCGACAAAGTATTAAAAAAAAAAAAAAAAAAAAAAAAAAAAATATATATATATATATATATATATAAATATATATATATATATATATATATATGTGTCAGCATCGCGTCGCCTCGCCGCAGTGTATCGAGACAGACTTCCCCAGAACTTTTAAAGGGGAAGTAAATGTTTATAGTTGTGTTAATGGAGTGATAGTTTTCATGCATTGTGTTTTTGACAAGAAAATAGTGAAGTTGGAGAAAAAAATGTAGCTTGGACATTGAGGCTTATTGATACAGTGGTGAAATTGATGAGAACTGCTATTGGCGTTTGTGTGAATAAATTGTACATTTCCTTTTCCATAGCCAGAGGTTGAACCATTAGGTGACATTCATTTTTTTTCATTCATTTCAAGCTAAAAGTTTGTTTTCTAAATTGTTTCTTACATTTTCATATATATATATATATATATATATATATATATATATATATATATATATATATATATATATATATTTTCTTTTTTTTCTTAAACTATTCGCCATTTCCTGCATTAGCGAGGTAGCGCTAAGAACAGAGGACTGGGCCTTTTTTGGAATATCCTCACCTGGCCCCCCTCTGTTCCTTCTTTTGGAAAATTTAAAAAAAAAAAAAAAACGAGAGGGGAGGAATTCCAGCCCCCTGCTCCCTCCCCTTTTAGTCGCCTTCTACGACAAGCAGGGAATACGTGGGAAGTATTCTTAAACCCCTATCCCCAGGGATAAATATATATATATATATATATATATATATTTTTCTTTTTCTTTTAAACTATTTGCCATTTCTCGCGTTGGCGAGGTAGCGTTAAGAACAGAGGACTGGGCCTTTTTTGGAATATCCTCACCTGGCCCCCTCTGTTCCTTCTTTTGGAAAATTAAAAAAAAAAAAAAAAACGAGAGGGGAGGATTTCCAGCCCCCCGCTCCCTCCCCTTTTAGTCGCCTTCTACGACACGCAGGGAATACGTGGGAAGTATTCTTAATCCCCTATCCCCAGGGATAATATATATATATATATATATATATATATATATATATATATATATATATATATATATATATATATACATATATACATATATATATATATATATATATATATATATATATATATATATATATATATATATACATATATACATATATATATATATATATATATATATATATATATATATATATACATATATATATTATATTCATTTATTAATTTTGCTTTTTTGCTGTCTCCCGCGTTTGCGCAAGAAAACAGACGAAAGAAATGGCCCAACCCACCCCCATACACATGTATATACATACACATCCCACATGCAAATATACATACCTATACATCTCAATGTACACATATATATACACACACAGACATATACATATATACACTTGCACGCAATTCACACTGTCTGCCCTTATTCATTCCCATTGCCACCTCGCCACACATGGAAATAACACCCCCCTCCCTCTCATGTGTGCGAGGTAGCGCTAGGAAAAGACAACAAAGGCCCCATTCGTTTACACTCAGTCTCTAGCTGTCATGCAATAATGCCCGAAACCACAGCTCCCTTTCCACATCCAGGCCCCACACAACTTTCCATGGTTTACCCCAGATGCTTCACATGCCCTGATTCAATCCAGTGACAGCATGTCGACCCCGGTATACCACATCGATCCAATTCATTCTATTCCTTGCCCGCCTTTCACCCTCCTGCATGTTCATGCCCCGATCACTCAAAATCTTTTTCACTCCATCTTTCCACCTCCAATTTGGTCTCCCACTTCTCCTCATTCCCTCCACCTCCGACACATATATCCTCTTGGTCAATCTTTCCTCACTCATTCTCTCCATGTGCCCAAACCATTTCAAAACACCCTCTTCTGCTCTCTCAACCAAGCTCTTTTTATTTCCACACATCTCTCTTACCCTTACATTACTTACTCAATCACACCACCTCACACCACATATTGTCCTCAAACATCTCATTTCCAGCACATCCACCCTCCTGCGCACTACTCTATCCATAGCCCACGCCTCACAACCATACAACATTGTTGGAATCACTATTCCTTCAAACATACCCATTTTTGCTTTCCGAGATAATGTTCTCGACTTCCACACATTCTTCAAGGCTCCCAGAAATTTCGCCCCCTCCCCCACCATATGATTCACTTCCGCTTCCATGGTTCCATCCGCTGCCAGATCCACTCCTACATATCTAAAACACTTTACTTCCTCCAGTTTTTCTCCATCCCAACTTACCTCCCAGTTGACTTAACCCTCAACCCTAATGTACCTAATAACCTTGCTCTTATTCACATTTACTCTGAACTTTCTTCTTTCACACACTTTACCAAACCCAGTCACCAGCTTCTGCAGTTTCTCACATGAATCAGCCACCAGCGCTGTATCATCAGCGAACAACAACTGACTCACTTCCCAAGCTCTCTCATCCCCAACAGACTGCATACTTGCAAACTATTCGCCATTTCCCGCGTTAGCAAGGTAGCGTTAAGAACAGAGAACTGGGCCTCTGAGGGAATATCCTCACCTGGCCCCCTTCTCTGTTCCTTCTTTTGGGAAAAAAAAAAAAAAACGAGAGGGGAGGATTTCCAGCCCCCCACTCCCTCCCCTTTTAGTCACCTTCTACGACACGCAGGGAATACGTGGGAAGTATTCTTTCTCCCCTATCCCCAGGGATAATATATATATGTATATATATATACATAAAGGCAGCAAGTATGAATTATGTACATGTGTATATATGTATATGTCTTTGTATGTATATATATATATATATATATATATATATATATATATATATATATATATATATATATATACGTTGAAATGCCTAGGTATGTATGTGTGTGTGTGTGGACGTGTATGTATATACATTTGTATATATATATATATATATCCATACTTGCTGCCTTCATCCATTCCCATTGTCACCTTCCCACACGTGAAATGGCACACCTCCTCCCTCAGCGGATGCGCGAGGTATCGCTAAGAAAAGACAACATACACATACGTCTCAATATATACATACACATACGCAGACATTACATGCATACATAGGCACATATTCATACTTGCTTGCCTTCATCCATTCCTGGCACTACCCCGCCCCACAGGAAAACAGTCATGTCATATACAAAGATATATACAAAAATGTAAACCTACTTGGCTTCTCCAGGCCAGTGTGTTTGGAGAGTGCAAACTGGTCAAGAAGTTTCTCGACAGAGTACTGAGAATACTGACTGAGGAGATCACGGTGAATCTGTCCCATTGCTTCATGGTTACTCTGCAACACACTTATGTATGTTTGCACAAACTGTAGCATCTGTGCCAAATGGGTCTCCTCCACAGTTTGAAATCTCTGTAAGATGAAACTAATTAAGCTGCAAGAAGATGTTTCTTAAAACCACCTGTTTTAATACTCAGCACTATATCAACACTTTGGTATGCACATCAAATTTAAATGTCTAAAAAGCAACAAATACGGCTAATTTACCAGATTTTTTGTTTTTCTTCAACTTTTCTTAATATTTCCTATCAATACAGAGATGACAGCAACATTTTTCAATAAATTTCTAAAATATTCTAATAATCTTTTCTTCCTTCCCATTCAAAAAGAACATGGACTGGGCCTTTGAGGGAATATCCTCACCTGGCCCCCTTCTCTGTTCCCTTTTGGAAAATTAAAAAAAAAAAAAAAAAAGCGAGAGGGGAGGATTTCCAGCCCCCCGCTCCCTCCCCTTTTAGTCACCTTCTACAACGCGCAGGGAATACAAAGGAAGTATTCTTTCTCCCCTATCCCCAGGGATATATATATATATATATATATATATATATATATATATATATATATATATATATATATCTTTTTTCTTTCAAACTATTTGCCATTTCCCGCATTAGCGAGGTAGCATTAAGAACAGAGGACTGGGCCTTTGAGGGAATACCCTCACCTGGCCCAATTCTCTGTTCCTTCTTTTGGAAAATTAAAAAAAAACGAGAGGGGAGGATTTCCAGCCCCCCGCTCCCTCCCCTTTTAGTCGCCTTCTACGACACGCAGGGAATACGTGGGAAGTATTCTTTCTCCCCTATCCCCAGGGAATATATATATATATATATATATATATATATATATATATATATATATATATATATATATATATATATATTTTTTGCTTTGTCGCTGTCTCCCGCGTTTGCGAGGTAGCGCAAGGAAACAGACGAAAGAAATGGCCCAATCCACCCCCATACACATGTATATACATACGTCCACACACGCAAATATACATACCTACACAGCTTTCCATGGTTTACCCCAGACGCTTCACATGCCCTGTTTTAATCCACTGACAGCACGTCAACCCCGGTATACCACATCGATCCAATTCACTTTATTCCTTGCCCTCCTTTCACCCTCCTGCATGTTCAGGCCCCAATCACACAAAATCTTTTTCACTCCATCTTTCCACCTCCAATTTGGTCTCCCACTTCTCCTCGTTCCCTCCACCTCCGACACATATATCCTCTTGGTCAATCTTTCCTCACTCATTCTCTCCATGTGCCCAAACCATTTCAAAACTCCCTCTTCTTCTCTCTCAACCATGCTCTTTTTATTTCCACACATCTCTCTCACCCTTGCATTACTTACTCGATCAAACCACCTCACACCACACATTGTCCTCAAACATCTTATTTCCAGCACATCCATCCTCCTGCGCACAACTCTATCCATAGCCCACGCCTCGCAACCATACAACATTGTTGGAACCACTATTCCTTCAAACATACCCATTTTTGCTTTCCGAGATAATGTTCTCGACTTCCACACATTCTTCAAGGCTCCCAGGATTTTCGCCCCCTCCCCCACCCTATGATCCACTTCCATTTCCATGGTTACATCCGCTGCCAGATCCACTCCCAGATATCTAAAACACTTTACTTCCTCCAGTTTTTCTCCATTCAAACTTACCTCCCAATTGACTTGATCCTCAACCCTACTGTACCTAATAACCTTGCTCTTCTTCACATTTACTCTTAACTTTCTTCTTTCACACACTTTACCAAACTCAGTCACCAGCTTCTGCAGTTTCTCACATGAATCAGCCACCAGCGCTGTATCATCAGCGAACAACAACTGACTCACTTCCCAAGCTCTCTCATCCCCAACAGACTTCATACTTGCCCCTCTTTTCAAAACTCTTGCATTCACCTCACTAACAACCCCATCCATAAACAAATTAAACAACCATGGAGACATCACACACCCCTGCTGCAAACCTACATTCACTGAGAACCAATCACTTTCCTCTCTTCCTACACGTACACATGCCTTACATCCTCGATAAAAACTTTTCACTGCTTCTAACAACTTGCCTCCCACACCATATATTCTTAATACCTTCCACAGAGCATCTCTATCAATTCTATCATATGCCTTCTCCAGATCCATAAATGCTACATACAAATCCATTTGCTTTTCTAAGTATTTCTCACATACATTCTTCGAAGCAAACACCTGATCCACACATCCTCTACCACTTCTGAAACCACACTGCTCTTCCCCAATCTGATGCTCTGAACATGCCTTCACCCTCTCAATCAATACCCTCCCATATAATTTACCAGGAATACTCAACAAACTTACACCTCTGTAATTTGAGCACTCACTCTTATCCCCTTTGCCTTTGTACAATGGCACTATGCACGCATTCCGCCAATCCTCAGGCACCTCACCATGAGTCATACATACATTAAATAACCTTACCAACCAGTCAATAATACAGTCACCCCCTTTTTTAATAAATTCCACTGCAATACCATCCAAACCTGCTGCCTTGCCGGCTTTCATCTTCCGCAAAGCTTTTACTACCTCTTCTCTGTTTACCAAATCAGTTTCCCTAACCCTCTCACTTTGCACACCACCTCGACCAAAACACCCTATATCTGCCACTCTATCATCAAACACATTCAACAAACCTTCGAAACACTCACTCCATCTCCTTCTCACATCACCACTACTTGTTATCACCTCCCCATTTGCGCCCTTCACTGAAGTTCCCATTTGCTCCCTTGTCTTACGCACTTTATTTACCTCCTTCCAGAACATCTTTTTTTTCTTTCTTTTTTTTTCTTTCAAACTACTCGCCACTTCCCGCACCAGCGAGGTAGCGTCAAGAACAGAGGACTGGGCCTTTGAGGGAATACCCTCACCTGGCCCAATTCTCTGTTCCTTCTTTTGGAAAATTAAAAAAAAAAAAAAACGAGAGGGGAGGATTTCCAGCCCCCCCCGCTCCCTCCCCTTTTAGTCGCCTTCTACAACACGCAGGGAATACGTGGGAAGTATTTTGATCGTTTCTCTACTTACTCGGTGAGACGGAGCCGGAGCTTTCCCCAGGCAGGATAGACTCCTCCTTCTAGTCCTAAGCGGCGGAAGGGTTCCTTCTCTCTTACTACTGTGGTTCACTTCAACATCTTTTTATTCTCCCTAAAATTTAATGATACTCTCTCACCCCAACTCTCATTTGCCCTCTTTTTCACCTCTTGCACCTTTCTCTTGACCTCCTGTCTCTTTCTTTTATACAACTCCCACTCAATTGCATTTTTTCCCTGCAAAAATCGTCCAAATGCCTCTCTCTTCTCTTTCACTAATACTCTTACTTCTTCATCCCACCACTCACTACCCTTTCTAATCAACCCACCTCCCACTCTTTTCATGCCACAAGCATCTTTTGCGCAATCCATCACTGATTCCCTAAATACATCCCATTCCTCCCCCACTCCCCTTACTTCCATTGTTCTCACCTTTTTCCATTCTGTACTCAGTCTCTCCTGGTACTTCCTCACACAAGTCTCCTTCCCAAGCTCACTTACTCTCACCACCCTCTTCACCCCAACATTCACTCTTCTTTTCTGAAAACTCATACAAATCTTCACCTTAGCCTCCACAAGATAATGATCAGACATCCCTCCAGTTGCACCTCTCAGCACATTAACATCCAAAAGTCTCTCTTTCGCGCGCCTGTCAATTAACACGTAATCCAATAATGCTCTCTGGCCATCTCTCCTACTTACATACGTATACTTGTGTATATCTCGCTTTTTAAACCAGGTATTCCCAATCACCAGTCCTTTTTCAGCACATAAATCTACAAGCTCTTCACCATTTCCATTTACAACATATATTTGGTCTCCCTCTTCTCCTCGTTCCCTCCACCTCCGACACATATATCCTCTTGGTCAATCTTTCCTCACTCATTCTCTCCATGTGACCAAACCATTTGAAAACACCCTCTTCTGCTCTCTCAACCACGCTCTTTTTATTTCCACACATCTCTCTTACCCTTACGTTACTTACTCGATCAAACCACCTCACACCACACATTGTCCTCAAACATCTCATTTCCAGCACATCCATCCTCCTGCGCACAACTCTATCCATAGTCCACGCCTAGCAACCATACAACATTGTTGGAACCACTATTCCTTCAAACATACCCATTTTTGCTTTCCGAGATAATGTTCTCGACTTCCACACATTCTTCAAGGCTCCCAGAATTTTCGCCCCCTCCCCCACCCTATGATCCACTTCCGCTTCCATGGTTCCATCCGCTGCCAGATCCACTCCCAGATATCTAAAACACTTTACTTCCTCCAGTTTTTCTCCATTCAAACTCACCTCCCAATTGAATTGACCCTCAACCCTACTGTACCTAATAACCTTGCTCTTATTCACATTTACTCTTAACTTTCTTCTTTCACACACTTTACCAAACTCAGTCACCAGCTTCTGCAGTTTCTCACATGAATCAGCCACCAGCGCTGTATCATCAGCGAACAACAACTGACTCACTTCCCAAGCTCTCTCATCCCCAACAGACTTCATACTTGCCCCTCTTTCCAAAACTCTTGCATTCACCTCCCTAACAACCCCATCCATAAACAAATTAAACTTACATGTGTAGTGGGCTTTTCAAATGATGTTCAGGTTGTAATACTACTGCAAGTACAGTGAATCCCTTATGGCATAATATACACATGTGTAATTATGCAATTATCAATCATGTTAAACTTTCCAACAGCACATGCTTCATTACTTTAATATTTTTTTTTTTTCTTTTTGCTTTGTCGCTGTCTCCCGCGTTTGCAAGGTAGCACAAGGAAACAGACGAAAGAAATGGCCCTACCCACCCCCATACACATGTATAAACAATTTCTCCTGTCTCAATCTATTCAACTTTTGATACTCAAAAGAGTCATTGTCCATAAAATCACACACTCTAAGGACAGATTATCACTATCAAGTAACTCAGGATCATCATCTACATGATTTTCTAAATTTAGCTTAATTTCTTCCTTAGAAAACTCATAAGAAAGTACTGTTATTGGAATGGCTGAAGAATGACTGACTCTGGGGAGAAATTATCATGCTCTGCAACCTGGCCAGTCACTCAGTTTGGTGGGTAGCCTTGAAATGGAGGCACAAAACTCAATGCATAAATATCCATCCAGAAGAGTTGTCCAGCTTGAACAAATATCCATCTAAAGAAGTTAAAGGGTTCAAAAGAGTTCCAAAGACTTTGGAATTAATAAAGTGAGAGCAATGGGATGGTAGTTTGAAGGGTTAAGAAGTCTTCCCTTAAGGACAGGCTAGACCAAGGTATACTTCAAAGAAGGGGAGGTCTGGATTTTTTGATAAAGACAAAATAAGCAAAATAGGAACAATCCTTCAAAAAATGAGGGGGAATGCCATCCAGTCCATGTAAAAAAGTTACTTAATTGCATACAGATGATGCATTGTATGATCAGTAAAATAGGCCTTTGGTTGGTAACTACACTATTTGTATTTAATCATACTCAAAACAAAAGTGTAATGAATACATTCAGATATCATGAGGACCTATTCAATCAATCTGAATTAACAAGAATATTAGGGAGGTGCACACACATATTTCAGTGCAGTTTATGTATAAATAATATGTAACAATGTTCCTGTAAACTGTACATGAAAGCATCTACAGGAATTACATCAACAAAGTCATCAAATATATTCTATATAACATAACAATTAATCTAACAGTAGCTAATAAATTACTTTCAATAACATTACTTATGTCACAGATGACTTACCATACAAGATGTGGTCATTCTCTTCTCAAATTCTTCACGGATGCTATTGTACTTTTCTACAAGAGTACGATACTCATCATGAGCTTTCCGCAATTTGGCTTCAGCTTTTTCTAACTCCTTGGGTGATGCACCATCTCTCCGCACCTTCTCCAGGTCCTACAAAGTCATCTTCTCAGTAATATACACACAGTATTAATGCACAAAGAAGTTTAGACTAATCTAATACAAAAACAATATACTTTTTCCTTAAATAACATCAAATACCTCAAAATCAAAACATAACGTTTATGTTCCTACTACAACAACTACTTGAAGTTGTCCACTTCAATCCTATCCTAAGAAATCCATACCTCTCCAAGATTTTACATCTAAAATGACTAATAACATCTGTGGCAAATCATCTAAATGTGCAGAAGCTTAAACATCAAATTAAGTTTGCAGAAGAAACTGAACACCTACTTCTACACTACTCTGCACTTAACTTACCATGACAAACGAACATCACTACCACACTTCTTGACCCCTGGTCCCAGTTAGTGGATGTGATTGGCTTCCTGTGTGCTACAAGAGTCCCATAAGAGGGAGACCTGGGCCAAGATTAAGTAAAGGTATCCTCACCTCAAATGAAGGATGCATTCCTAGAAAATAGCATGTAAATACAAATTGTTTACCCCAAATAACTTTTAACATAGCACAAAGGAAGATACATTCTAGACCCTGTCCAAGGCCCAATATATGTAACTGTCACCTGGGGTTTCACTATTCGGTGTTTTGCATTTACACATATTTAACTCTACCCAGTGCTTCCCTATTTGATGATCTACATATCTTAATGCTCACGAAAAATAAAAATAGCACATAAAAATCATCAAAAAAGTTTCCAAAACACACAGAAACAGCAGGCAACTGCTTTGGCATTACCTTCATAAGTAGCTGTGGGGGTAGGACAGTGGTGGTGGTGGTGGGGATCTGAGTATGATGGGATTTGAGGAACAAGGTTGAGGATGGATGGCACCTTGGTGGTAGGAAACCTCAGGTAGTAACCTCAGAGACAGAGGGGTGAGCAAAGGTCAAGTAGGGTTAGTTGAGGACAACTCTGGCAGTATAAGTAGCAGGTTAGCACAGGCACAGGTCAACTCTCAGGTAACTTTTAGGAATGATTCTGGTAGGGCCCAGTGTGTGGAGGGTCAAAGTAAGGCAGCGAACCCAAAACAGATGCAGAACCATTGCTCTCCCACTGCTGCACAGGCAGACATTAACAGTGATAATACAAACACACACACCAACAGTAAAAAAAAAGGGACAAATTCAGTCCAGAAATCATCTCAGAAGAAAATAAGTCTAATATACACAAACACCCAGAGCATTACCATGAAATGCGATGAACTTATATGCAGTTACTGAAAAACTGAACATTATTGCAATCTCAGAAACCTGGGTAAACTATGAGAATAAACACTTAATCGCCGAGTTAGCAATACCCAGATACAAACTATTTACGAAAGATTGCTTGTACAGGGTAGGTGGTGAAGTTTTGATATAGTGCTATCAAGATAAGCAAAGGAGACACAAACACTTACAACTCCCTTTATACTGACATTACCAACAAGTTCAAAAGCAAACTACTTCTCGGCATTACTTACAGACCTCGTAAGCAAAAAGACAACAACAATAAGATATTATACTATGAAATCAAAACTATAATAAACAGTAAAGAGGTTATAATAGTAAAAGACTTTAACAGTCCGCACATAAACTGGAGGGAATGAGACTAACAGATCTGATTGAATATGCTTTTCTAGAACAGTTAATTAAAAAACCAACTAGAGGTAAAAAAATTCTTGATCTTGTTCTTACCAGTGACACAAACTTAATTAACTCTTGTAAAGTAGGCAAGAGTTCGTCAAATAGTGATCACAGTTTGATTAGATTAGAGATGAATTTAGATTATGAAATAAACGACAACAAACTCTTGATCCCAGATCACAGGCAAGCAAATTTTGAAAACATTAGACAAGAAATTCACAGTACAAAGTGGGCAAAACTTCTTGACATCTATATAGGAGAGGAAATGTGTAATAATTCTAAAAACACATTACTCAAGATTAAAAAAAAACATTTTTTTTTTTTTTTTGTTGCTGCCTCCCGCGTTTGCGAGGTAGCGCAAGGAAACAGACGAAAGAAATGGCCCAACCCACCCCCATATACATGTATACACATATGTCCACACATGCAAATATACATACCTACACAGCTTTCCATGGTTTATCCCAGACGCTTCACATGCCCTGATTCAATCCACTGACAGCACGTCAACCCCGGTATACCACATCGATCCAATTCACTCTATTCCTTGCCCTCCTTTCACCCTCCTGCATGTTCAGGCCCCGATCACACAAAATCTTTTTCACTCCATCTTTCCACCTCCAATTTGGTCTCCCACTTCTCCTCGTTCCCTCCACCCCCGACACATATATCCTCTTGGTCAATCTTTCCTCACTCATTCTCTCCATGTGCCCAAACCATTTCAAAACACCCTCTTCTGCTCTCTCAACCATGCTCTTTTTATTTCCACACATCTCTCTTACCCTTACGTTACTTACTCGATCAAACAACCTCACACCACACATTGTCCTCAAACATCTCATTTCCAGCACATCCATCCTCCTGCGCACAACTCTATCCATAGCCCACGCCTCGCAACCATTCAACATTGTTGGAACCACTATTCCTTCAAACATAGCCATTTTTGCTTTCAGAGATAATGTTCTCGACTTCCACACATTCTTCAAGGCTCCCAGGATTTTCGCCCCCTCCCCCACCCTATGATCCACTTCCGCTTCCATGGTTCCATCTGCTGCCAGATCCACTCCCAGATATCTAAAACACTTCACTTCCTCCAGTTTTTCTCCATTCAAACTTACCTCCCAATTGACTTGACCCTCAACCCTACTGTACCTAATTACCTTGCTCTTATTCACATTTACTCTCAACTTTCTTCTCTCACACACTTTACCAAACTCAGTCACCAGCTTCTGCAGTTTCTCACATGAATCAGCCACCAGCGCTGTATCATCAGCGAACAACAACTGACTCACTTCCCAAGCTCTCTTATCCCCAACAGACTTCATACTTGCCCCTCTTTCCAAAACTCTTGCATTCACCTCCCTAACAACCCCATCCATAAACAAATTAAACAACCATGGAGACATCACACACCCCTGCCGCAAACCTACATTCACTGAGAACCAATCACTTTCCTCTCTTCCTACACGTACACATGCCTTACATCCTCGATAAAAACTTTTCACTGCTTCTAACAACTTGCCTCCCACACCATATATTCTTAATACCTTCCACAGAGCATCTCTATCAACTCTATCATATGCCTTCTCCAGATCCATAAATACAACATACAAATCCATTTGCTTTTCTAAGTATTTCTCACATACATTCTTCAAAGCAAACACCTGATCCACACATCCTCTACCACTTCTGGAACCACACTGCTCTTCCCCAATCTGATGCTCTGTACATGCCTTCACCCTCTCAATCAATACCCTCCCATATAAATTACCAGGAATACTCAACAAACTTATACCTCTGTAATTTGAGCACTCACTCTTATCCCCTTTGCCTTTGTACAATGTTCCATGTTCCATGAATTACAAAGAGAACTTGCAATATTTCAAAACCATCATGGATGAATAGGAGAATAGGACTAATTCGTCAAAAGAAGAAAACATATAAGAAATTGAAGTCAGTGGGAACGGATGAACATCACCAAGAATTAATCAAAATCCAAAGAGAGTGTAAGAGTGTAAGAAGGTTATAAGAGAGTAAACATGATGAAGAAAAAAGAATATCCTTTAAAGTTAAGAATAATCCTAAGGAATTCTTCAAACATACAAGACAAAGGAAGACAGTAAACGAGGGAACATGACCATTAGGAAGAGAACATGACCATTATGAAAAGAAAATGACACTAACTACTGGCGACAAGAAAATGGCTATCATACTAAATTATTCTTTTAACCCTGTATTCACAACTGAAGAAAGATCTTGAATACCACAACCAATGAAAATGTTTCAAGGATCTAATGAAGAAGAGTTGAAGGTTAGAGGAACAAAGAGCTCTGAAGTACTTAAATACCTGGACCAATTAAATCCTAACAAATCCAATGGCCCAGATAACTTAGCTGCAAGATTTTTAAAGAAGATCAGGAGACAGCTGATATACCCCATAACAATGATATTCAACAAATCTCTATCAGATGGTCAGGTGCCAACTGACTGGAAACTAGCAAATGTTACTCCTACATAAACAAAAAAGGTGACAAAAAGGTGTGTCTTGACCTACCGACCAATTAGCCTTACGTCAGTCTTAGGTAAAATGACAGGAAAAATAAATAACATCAGATAAAACTGTCACATCTCAAGAAACAAAATTATATCAGACAACCAATACGGTTTGAGCAATAAAAGATCCTGCCTGACAAATTTGCTGGAATTCTTAATGTTGTTTATCAGAAATGGGATGAAAAATCACTGTCTAATATAGTGTATTTGGATTTCCATAAGGCTTTCGATAAAGTACCTCACAACAGACTTTTACACAAAACTCAAAGCATACCAACGGAATCAGTGAAGAACTTTGTACATGGATCAGAGACTGGCTAGACGTAACGAGTGGTGTGTCATTGGGGTTGATCCTAGGCCGAAATCTATTCATAATATAAATTAATGACCTAAAACTCAGTCTCATATCTTTTTTTTTTTTTTTTTTTTTTTTGCTTTGACGCTGTCTCCCGCGTTTGCGAGGTAGCGCAAGGAAACAGACGAAAGAAATGGCCCAACCCACCCCCATACACATGCCTTGATTCAATCCACTGACAGCACGTCAACCCCGGTATACCACATCGCTCCAATTCACTCTATTCTTTGCCCTCCTTTCACCCTCCTGCATGTTCAGGCCCCGATCACACAAAATCTTTTTCACTCCATCTTTCCACCTCCAATTTGGTCTCCCTCTTCTCCTCGTTCCCTCCACCTCCGACACATATATCCTCTTGGTCAATCTTTCCTCACTCATTCTCTCCATGTGACCAAACCATTTCAAAACACCCTCTTCTGCTCTCTCAACCACGCTCTTTTTATTTCCACACATCTCTCTTACCCTTACGTTACTTACTCGATCAAACCACCTCACACCACACATTGTCCTCAAACATCTCATTTCCAGCACATCCATCCTCCTGCGCACAACTCTATCCAGAGTCCACGCCTCGCAACCATAAAACATTGTTGGAACCACTATTCCTTCAAACATACCCATTTTTGCTTTCCGAGATAATGTTCTCGACTTCCACACATTCTTCAAGGCTCCCAGAATTTTCGCCCCCTCCCCCACCCTATGATCCACTTCCGCTTCCATGGTTCCATCCGCTGCCAGATCCACTCCCAGATATCTAAAACACTTCACTTCCTCCAGTTTTTCTCCATTCAAACTCACCTCCCAATTGAATTGACCCTCAACCCTACTGTATCTAATAACCTTGCTCTTATTCACATTTACTCTTAACTTTCTTCTTTCACACACTTTACCAAGCTCAGTCACCAGCTTCTGCAGTTTCTCACATGAATCAGCCACCAGCGCTGTATCATCAGCGAACAACAACTGACTCACTTCCCAAGCTCTCTCATCCCCAACAGACTTCATACTTGCCCCTCTTTCCAAAACTCTTGCATTCACCTCCCTAACAACCCCATCCATAAACAAATTAAACAACCATGGAGACATCACACACCCCTGCCGCAAACCTACATTCACCTGAGAACCAATCACTTTCCTCTCTTCCTACACGTACACATGCCTTACATCCTCGATAAAAACTTTTCACTGCTTCTAACAACTTGCCTCCCACACCATATATTCTTAATACCTTCCACAGAGCATCTCTATCAACTCTATCATATGCCTTCTCCAGATCCATAAATGCTACATACAAATCCATTTGCTTTTCTAAGTATTTCTCACATACATTCTTCAAAGCAAACACCTGATCCACACATCCTCTACCACTTCTGAAACCACACTGCTCTTCCCCAATCTGATGCTCTGTACATGCCTTCACCCTCTCAATCAATACCCTCCCATATAATTTGCCAGGAATACTCAACAAACTTATACCTCTGTAATTTGAGCACTCACTCTTATCCCCTTTGCCTTTGTACAATGGCACTATGCACGCATTCCGCCAATCCTCAGGCACCTCACCATGGTCATTTTTTTTTTTTTTTTTTTTTTTTTACTTTGTCGCTGTCTCCCGCGTTTGCGAGGTAGCGCAAGGAAACAGACGAAAGAAATGGCCCAACCCCCCCCCATACACATGTATATACATACATCCACACACGCAAATATACATACCTACACAGCTTTCCATGGTTTACCCCAGACGCTTCACATGCCCTGATTCAATCCACTGACAGCACGTCAACCCCGGTATACCACATCGCTCCAATTCACTCTATTCCTTGCCCTCCTTTCACCCTCCTGCATGTTCAGGCCCCGATCACACAAAATCTTTTTCACTCCATCTTTCCACCTCCAATTTGGTCTCCCTCTTCTCCTTGCTCCTTCCACCTCCGACACATATATCCTCTTGGTCAATCTTTCCTCACTCATCCTCTCCATGTGCCCAAACCACTTCAAAACACCCTCTTCTGCTCTCTCAACCACGCTCTTTTTATTTCCACACATCTCTCTTACCCTTACGTTACTCACTCGATCAAACCACCTCACACCACACATTGTCCTCAAACATCTCATTTCCAGCACATCCATCCTCCTGCGCACAACTCTATCCATAGCCCACGCCTCGCAACCATACAACATTGTTGGAACCACTATTCCTTCAAACATACCCATTTTTGCTTTCCAAGATAATGTTCTCAACTTCCACACATTCTTCAAGGCCCCCAGAATTTTCGCCCCCTCCCCCACCCTATGATCCACTTCCGCTTCCATGGTTCCATCCGCTGCCAGATCCACTCCCAGATATCTAAAACACTTCACTTCCTCCAGTTTTTCTCCATTCAAACTCACCTCCCAATTGACTTGACCCTCAACCCTACTGTACCTAATAACCATGAGTCATACACACATTAAATAACCTTACCAACCAGTCAACAATACAGTCACCCCCTTTTTTAATAAATTCCACTGCAATACCATCCAAACCTGCTGCCTTGCCGGCTTTCATCTTCCGCAAAGCTTTTACTACCTCTTCTCTGTTTACCAACTCATCTTCCCTAACCCTCGCACTTTGCACACCACCTCGACCAAAACACCCTATATCTGCCACTCTATCATCAAAAACATTCAACAAACCTTCAAAATACTCACTCCATCTCCTTCTCACATCACCACTACTTGTTATCACCTCCCCATTTGCGCCCTTCACTGAAGTTCCCATTTGCTCCCTTGTCTTACGCACTTTATTTACCTCCTTCCAGAACATCTTTTTATTCTCCCTAAAATTTAATGATATTCTCTCACCCCAACTCTCATTTGCCCTTTTTTTCACGTGAACTCTTGCACCTTTCTCTTGACCTCCTGTCTCTTTCTTTTATACGTCTCCCACTCAATTTCATTTTTTCCCTGCAAAAATCGTCCAAATGCCTCTCTCTTCTCTTTCACTAATACTCTTACTTCTTCATCCCACCACTCACTACTCACTCATATCTAAGATCTCCAATTCTGCTGACAATACTAAACTAAGAGGTAGAGCTGTAAATAGGTGGGATTGCAAAATAATTTAAAGAGATCTTAAGTTACTAGCATAGTGGTCACACAAATGGCAAATGAAGTTGACAAGTGTAAAGTTATGCACTTTGGAGATGAGAATATACGCTATGACTACAAACTATTCGGAAACTCTCTAACTAAAGTAAATGAGGAAAAGGATCTTGAAGCTGTCATTAGGAACAATTTAAAATACAGTAAACAGAGTCAAGCAGCAAGTACAAAAGATAACCAAATGTTAGGTTTCATAGCCACGAACATAGATTATAAGACACCAGAAACAATTCTCACGCTTTATAATTCTCTAGTATGACCTTGAATATGCAGTCCAGTTTTGGTCCCCAAACTATAAAAAAAGATGAGAAAAAATTAGTGCAAGTGCAAAAACACGTGACAAAATTAATTCCACCCCTTAGAAATCTGGCATATGAAGTGAGGCTAAAACAATCAGATCTCTTCTCCCTTAAAAACCATAGACTTCATGGCAACTTAATCCAAGTGTTCAAAATTCTGAACAAGTTCAATAAAGTAAACCATGAGCATCTTTTCAAAATGGAATAAAACTCAAAGCTAAAAGATGTAGTACGGACGTGGGAAAAAGCTTTTTTTCCTATAGGTGTGGTGAGCACTAGAATAAGTTACTCTAAGACATAGTGAATGTTACAACTATACATACCATCAAAAGTCATTTAGACAAATATTTCATAAATTCAGGTATACTTTGACAAAACACCAGAAATAAATGTATAAATGACAGCAGTAACAGGGACACTAGAAGGCTAATGTGAAGGAGCAGGGAGTCGGTGATAGCTTAAAAAAGGAATGAGCGGAATTAAATTTTTCTTGGCAAGTTAAATAATTTTTTTTCCAGACAACACAGTCATAGGCGAATCAGGCCTCATGTTGTCTGTCTTTCTCTTGTAAACATATGGCTTAGACCAGGTTCAAGCTACTGAGTTGAAATGTTTGTCAACCAGGCTTATGAAACTAGACAGCAAGCCCAGGACCTTAAATTTCTCTATTATGTATCCCACAACATTTCTGACATTTGCAGGCAATGCACTGAACAGCCTTGAGGACTGAATGCTAATAGAATCTTCTCTTTTCATGATTACTACACCTTTTGAGCTTTTTTTTTCATGCTATTCGCCATTTCCCATGTTAGCGAGGTAGCATTAAGAACAGAGGACTTAATCTTTGGGGGAATATCCTCACTTGGCCTCCTTCTCTATTCCTTCTTTTGGAAAACTAAAAACAAGATTTTTAAACTGTAAATGATATTTTCCTCTCCCGACTGCATCCTGAAGAGCACAGCCTCAGTGATTTTAGTTGATCCCAACAGCTGAGCTCATTTGTTGCATTAAGATGGGCTATGAAGGATTTCTCAACACTTTTTGCCTGACTTGTACAGTCATGTCAATACAAGACAGTATTCTATCTGTGAGAGTAATAGTGCATTGAAGAGGGCAATCAATAGTGTTTTCCTCTATCTTGAGCATTCACAAGATTCAACTTACCATTTTTTTGGAAGTGGCAGATGTCGACATGTTTTGCTCATTGGACATAAAGGTGCCAAAAATTATGACTCAAAGCTTTTTCACACTACTCAGAGTGCATGTTTGTGTGTATGCACCGGTGAACAAAATGTATTTGAACTTGCAACAGAATAAGAAAATCATTAATAAAAATTTCAACCAAATACCTACAAACTTCTTCAGATATGCTACAATGGTTTAAAAGGATTATATGAACCCATTAAAAAATCTGCTTTCACTAACCTGACATCTCTGACTATAAGTTTCTCGTGCTTTCTGAGCCAAGCCACTTGTTGCTTGAATGGTCTTCACAATCTCCTCTGTCTGACTCTCCTCATCTTTGACCTAAAGAGAGTAAAACAAGATATCTGAAATGCCCTTCCTTACATCTACTGTATATCCTATCAATAATTTTTTACTCTTCTAAGATCTTATCAAATAACAGTTTCCTCAAGAAAATCTCATCCACATGAGCAAACCTTTTCCTTGCCCCTTCCTCCTTCATCACTCACTTAACAACGTATGACTTTTAATCACTACGATTACCCAAGTCATGCATCTAACTCTTTTGATTCTGCAAGTTAATATCCCTATAGTGTTTCCTTATCCCTATAGTGTTTCCTTTACCTTAGAGCCATTCCAAGGGTTGTCTCCAACCCTAAGAGTTAGGACTGTTACTAAGTTTCCTTATAAAAGCCTAGAAGAACTAAGCTGTTGAATGTTTCAGCTCTCATTCTTGAGTGTGCTGCACATCTTGGTTAGCGTGGTGCACTTTCAAAAGATGTGTTTCTTCTCTGAGGACTAAGAACCTCACCATGGGAAGCTGAATGTATACCATTAAATGGACATGAGCCCCTAATACTTACACTGTTTTTTGTCATTTCAGTAGCATCCCTGCTTTTTTAGTAATTTTACTTTGAATAATCCAGAGTCTGTAATCAGAGAACTGACATAACTTATGCATGTGTAGGTTAAGGGCAAGGCATTCCAGCATTTTTCATTAGCAATATATAATGTATCTATCTTATCATATTCCTATTGACTTGAGTTTTAAGGTTTTAGCTTCTGATAATCTAAATTATTTTTTTTTTCTTTTTTTTATACTTTGTCGCTGTCTCCCGCGTTTGCGAGGTAGCGCAAGGAAACAGACGAAAGAAATGGCCCAACCCCCCCCCATACACATGTATATACATACGTCCACACACGCAAATATACATACCTACACAGCTTTCCATGGTTTACCCAGAGGCTTCACATGCCTTGATTCAATCCACTGACAGCACGTCAACCCCGGTATACCACATCGCTCCAATTCACTCTATTCCTTGCCCTCCTTTCACCCTCCTGCATGTTCAGGCCCCGATCACACAAAATCTTTTTCACTCCATCTTTCCACCTCCAATTTGGTTTCCCTCTTCTCCTTGTTCCCTCCACCTCCGACACATATATCCTCTTGGTCAATCTTTCCTCACTCATCCTCTCCATGTGCCCAAACCACTTCAAAACACCCTCTTCTGCTCTCTCAACCACGCTCTTTTTATTTCCACACATCTCTCTTACCCTTACGTTACTCTCTCGATCAAACCACCTCACACCACACATTGTCCTCAAACATCTCATTTCCAGCACATCCATCCTCCTGCGCACAACTCTATCCATAGCCCACGCCTCACAACCATACAACATTGTTGGAACCACTATTCCTTCAAACATACCCATTTTTGCTTTCCGAGATAATGTTCTCGACTTCCACACATTCTTCAAGGCCCCCAGAATTTTCGCCCCCTCCCCCACCCTATGATCCACTTCCGCTTCCATGGTTCCATCCGCTGCCAGATCCACTCCCAGATATCTAAAACACTTCACTTCCTCCAGTTTTTCTCCATTCAAACTCACCTCCCAATTGACTTGACCCTCAACCCTACTGTACCTAATAACCTTGCTCTTATTCACATTTACTCTTAACTTTCTTCTCCACACACTTTACCAAACTCAGTCACCAGCTTCTGCAGTTTCACACATGAATCAGCCACCAGCGCTGTGTCATCAGCGAACAACAACTGACTCACTTCCCAAGCTCTCTCATCCCCAACAGACTTCATACTTGCCCCTCTTTCCAAAACTCTTGCATTTACCTCCCTAACAACCCCATCCATAAACAAATTAAACAACCATGGAGACATCACACACCCCTGCCGCAAACCTACATTCAATGAATAAATGCAAACAGTGAAACCATGTACACACTTTTTAGCAAGCTATTTCTCAAGCTTTATAATCTATCAATTACAGTAATTTCATTTCACTTGAACAATAGTAGCACTATTCTAGACAAGAGAGAACAAGTGCTTTGACCAATATTCAATTTCCTTTGGCTTCCAATTTATAAAAATTCTTACCCAACAAACTACTGTCTATGCTAATTCAACAGTTCCTTAGCAGTGTTCTTAAAAGTGTGGTTACTTTCAACATTAATGCCTAGAACAATGAAACAACTCTTTGGTGTTACAATCAGTCTTGTTCCATCTGGCATTTGTTAACTTAATTTCTTCTTAATTTCCAGGGCAGAGGAATTGATTTTTTCCACTGAACATCCACTGTTTTCAGTGATCCACTAAAAAAATCAAAGTAATGTCCGTTTACAGGTTTCCAATATCTTTTGCTAACAGGACAGTAATATCTAATATGGAGCATTGCTTTCTGTATCAGGTACAAGAACAAGGTAAAGTATGAGAGCAAGCACAGTACAAAATACAGTACGGGAACATGAACAGTCCCCTAACACAAAGCTTTCATTTATAAATAGTTGGTAACAATGGATTTCATTCACTACCTGAAACTTTGATGTCTGTTTACACCAAAATCATACATCCAACATTATAATTTCCCTGTTAATCCTTATATGGAAATCTTAAAAGCTATCAATCAATAAACGTATAGCATTTGTCAGGCATTCACAAAGTTTCTGTAAATATAAGCATTTTCTTTCCTCAATGGTTTTACATCATTATAATATAAGGACAATGTAAAAGGTAGGAATGTCCTGATTTAAATCTATAATTGTGGATCATGTAGATTCTTTTCTTTTATGTCAGTAAATATACATATATTCTTTAGGCTTACCTTTTAGTGAGGCTATTACTTCAACTATCCAGTCCTTTCACATACCTCCTCATAGATCTCCCCAATGCTAAATGCCACAAACGTCACTAATGAGCTCAATTCTCCAAGCTCATTCACCCTTAAGTTAGCCAACATAGTAACAATCATTGAGTAGCACCTTATGTTCCCAACACTGAGCCTCTAAAAAGCTCTACAACTGGATGTTTTAGACAGTGCCCTTATAGGCAATCTCGAGCAGGTCTCTACCTAGAGCTGACATTCTGCCTCCAACTGTCTGGGCTTGATCAATCCCACTGTATTCCACCTTGATGAATAAAACTTATTTTTGATAAAGGAAGTCTTTCTGCTTTACATCCTTAGGCCAAAATAGCAAGAATTACAGAACATCAACCCTAGACAGAAGACTGAGGGCCAACCTACTTCAAAGTTACTTATCTGAACTACCACAGCCAACCCAGTGAATACCCACATGGAAATATGCCAGATCCAACAGACTGACTACGGTGACTGTAACGCTTGTCTCATCTGCTGTCTCATCTCATATGTCTGCTGCAACCCCTGCACTGTTTTAATCATGGAAGCATGCTTGAAGCCTTGTACGCTTCATTTAAACCTACCTGTGGATCATACAGAGTACTACCTAGGCAACACAATAATTGATATCTGGAGTTTTAGTAAACAGTGTGCCTAAGTGGCAATGTAAAGTGATCCATGGATATGCAGATGCCAGGAGCACATTTAGCACAGCAAATTCTATAGCTGCTTAGCACGAGAAGTGCCTGTGAGGCCCTGATTCCACGTGGTCATGTGCTTAAACTACTGGAAACGTGACGCACATTTTTGGATTCAAGGTTACCTAAGGACCAACTACTTTGCGGAAATTTGTTTTACACTAAGTTCACAATTGCATCAATAACCCCACTTCATTTGTTATAATCATTCACATATATGAATGGTGTCTCATAATAAATCCATTAAAATTAGGTACATGTGTTTCTCTTAAAATTAGTTAACACATCCATTTGGGCATGCACTAAAGGGATCCCACATAAGTCAAACCTAAAACTCAGTAACCCTTAAAAGGCAGTGAAATATACTTAAACTTTGATTGTAAGTATGCACATAGATTTAAATGCTGAGCTACCTAAATATTGCCAATTAGCATTAAATCAGTAGCCACAAACATGACATCCTGCCCATATTTACTTCATGTATCTGCCATTTATGGCAATTACAAACCCATATATCTCATGCATATTCATCATTATTATGCATTCCAATACCCCAATCTCAATAACAACCACTGCATTCTTCTTCATACTTGAAGTGGGTATTAAACTGTTAAGCGACCTCTCAAATACTTCATAAGCATTTTTAATAAATGAAAAACTATAAAATAATTACCCCTTTATGTTTCTTGTGTAGGTCATCGTTATACTTGACTACCTCCTTAACTAAGTCCTGTACACGCTGGACGGTGTGGGAGTGTATACTGGACAACTTTTCTGATGACTGACGCAGCACCAGAAAAATTGGAGTACATGTTCCTTTTTCAGTGTTAGTACTAGCTTTATTTGCAAGCTTTATTAATGACTTTGAGTAAGTCTCATCAATTGACCATCTGAAAAAAAAGATATAGCTCAAACACATGAATAAATAAGTCACAATTAACGAAAGTTTTCCAAGAAAGATGAAAACAAGTACTGTATGGATGTGTAACAGGTGACTTGAGCATTATGTGGTACTAGTACTGACAGCTTTTTAAAATCAGCTTTCTCATTTTTTGCATAATTACCTACTTGTACTGTACAGGGAAAAAGTTTTACAACCATGGGGCCCCATCTCTTGAACATTCTGTACTATCACACAACTTTTCATATCTACTTACACTAACCAGGTCTCCATTGGTATCATTCTATCCATTCACCACTCTTGAACTATAAAAGTCCTTCCTTACACCTCTCTCAATAAGTTTCTTGCTTAAATTCATGTTCTGTCCACTGGTTGTTCTATCCTGACATCCCCAAAACTGTTCACTGTCCACATCATCAATCACTTATAAACTTTTCAGTTTACGATCAGGTCAACCATCACTCTTCTCTCTTCTAAGGTGGGCAAATGCTAGGCCTATAGCCTTTTCCTGTAACTCAGTTCCATTAATTCCGATACCATCTTTGCTGCTCTCTTCTGGACCTTCTCTATTAGTTCTTAGTATCTCTTTTGGTGAGATGACCAAACATGAGAAGCATATTCTAGTTCTGACTTATTTCTAGTGAAGAGGGAGGGAGTTGTACACCCATAGGATCATGCCTCTTGAACAATCTCTACTATCATACATCTTACATTTATGCAGTGTCTGCATTCACCTTGTTCTCATTTTATTCAATTCACCCATGATTTCTATACTATAAAGGGACTTCTTTACACTCTTTATCAACTTCTTACTTAATTTCATGTCATGTCCACTGGTTGCTCTATTCCTACTTTTCTCAAAAGACTTCACTGTCCTCATCAACATTCTGATTTAAAAATTAAAAGGTTGTGATTGGGTCACCCCTCATTTTTCTCTCCTCTAAGGTGGGCATATCTGATGCCTTTAGCCTTTCCCATAATTTAGCTCTCTTATTTCTGGTACCTAACTTTGCTGCGCCTCCACTGGACCTTCTCTCTTTATGCTTCTTTAGGTGCCGTGACCAAACTTGAAAATCATATCTAGTTTCGGCCTTATGTGTGAACGAATGTGGGCTTTATTGTCTGTTTTCCTGGCACTGCCTTGCTGAAGCAGGGAGAAGCAATGCTGTTTCCTGTAGGGCGGGGTAGTGCCAGGAATGGATGAAGGCAAGCAAGTGTGAATATGTACATGTGTATATATTTATATGAATGTATATGTGTATATGCTGATATGTATATGTTTGCATATGTGCATATATGGGTGCTTATGTATATAAAACTTTTCATGCATATTTGCCATTTCCTGCATCAGCAAGGTAGCATTAAAGGAATATCCCACTTGGCCCCCTTCTCTGTTCCTTCTTCTGGAAAATTAAAAACGGAAGGGAAGGATTTCCAGCCCCCCACTCCCTCCCCTTTTAGTTGCCTTCTATGACACGCAGGGAAAACGTGGGAAGTATTCTTTCTCCCCTTCCCCAAGGAATAATTACCTACCTATACATACCCATACATTTCAACATATACATACAGACATATACATATATACACATGTACATATTCATACTTGCTGCCTTCATCCATTCCTGTTGCCACCCCACCACACATGAAATAGCACCCTCCCTCCCCCTGCGCACATGTGAGAGGCAGTGCTAGGAAAAGACAACAAAGGCCACATTCATTCACACTCAGTCTCTAGCTGTCATGTGTAATGCACCGAAACCACAGCTCCCTTGCCACATCCAGGCCACACAAAACTTTCCATGGTTTACCCCAGACACTTCACATGCCCTAGTTCAATCCACTGACAGCCCATCCACCCCGTTATACCACATCGTTTCAATTCACTCTGTTCCTTGCACGTCTTTCACCCTCCTGTATGTTCAGGCCCCAAACACTCAAAATCTTTTTCACTTCATCCGTCCACCTCCAATTTGGTCTCCCACTTCTCCTTATTCCCTCTACCTCTAACACATATATCCTATCTGTCAATCTTTCCTTTCATTCTCTCCATGTGACCACCATTTAAACACACCCTCTTCTGCTCTCTCAACCACACTCTTTTTATTAACACACACACACACACACACATAATTCTTATCCCTGGGGATAGGTGAGAAAGAAAACTTCCCATGTATTCCCTGCGTGTTGTAAAAGGCAACTAAAAGGGAAGGGAGCAGGGGGCCAGAAATCTTCCCCTCCAGCTTTTACTTTTCCAAAAGGAGGAACAGAGAAAGGGGCTAAATGAGGATATTTCCCTCTTAGGCTCAGTCCTCTGTTCTTAATGCTACCCTGCTAATGCAGGAAATGGCAAATGTGCATGAAAAATATATATATATATATATATATATTTTTTTTTTATACTTTGTCGCTGTCTCCCGCGTTTGCGAGGTAGCGCAAGGAAACAGACGAAAGAAATGGCCCAACCCCCCCATACACATGTATATACATACGTCCACACACGCAAATATACATACCTACACAACTTTCCATGGTTTACCCCAGACGCTTCACATGCCTTGATTCAATCCACTGACAGCACGTCAACCCCGGTATACCACATCGCTCCAATTCACTCTATTCCTTGCCCTCCTTTCACCCTCCTGCATGTTCAGGCCCCGATCACACAAAATCTTTTTCACTCCATCTTTCCACCTCCAATTTGGTCTCCCTCTTCTCCTCGTTCCCTCCACCTCCGACACATATATCCTCTTGGTCAATCTTTCCTCACTCATTCTCTCCATGTGCCCAAACCACTTCAAAACACCCTCTTCTGCTCTCTCAACCACGCTCTTTTTATTTCCACACATCTCTCTTACCCTTACGTTACTCACTCGATCAAACCACCTCACACCACACATTGTCCTCAAACATCTCATTTCCAGCACATCCATCCTCCTGCGCACAACTCTATCCATAGCCCACGCCTCGCAACCATACAACATTGTTGGAACCACTATTCCTTCAAACATACCCATTTTTGCTTTCCGAGATAATGTTCTCGACTTCCACACATTCTTCAAGGCCCCCAGAATTTTCGCCCCCTCCCCATCCCTATGATCCACTTCCGCTTCCATGGTTCCATCCGCTGCCAGATCCACTCCCAGATATCTAAAACACTTTACTTCCTCCAGTTTTTCTCCATTCAAACTCACCTCCCAATTGACTTGACCCTCAACCCTACTGTACCTAATAACCTTGCTCTTATTCACATTTACTCTTAACTTTCTTCCACACACTTTACCAAACTCAGTCACCAGCTTCTGCAGTTTCTCACATGAATCAGCCACCAGCGCTGTATCATCAGCGAACAACAACTGACTCACTTCCCAAGCTCTCTCATCCCCAACAGACTTCATACTTGCCCCTCTTTCCAAAACTCTTGCATTTACCTCCCTAACAACCCCATCCATAAACAAATTAAACAACCATGGAGACATCACACACCCCTGCCACAGACCTACATTCACTGAGAACCAATCACTTTCCTCTCTTCCTACAAGTACACATGCCTTACATCCTCGATAAAAATTTTCACTGCTTCTAACAACTTGCCTCCCACACCATACATTCTTAATACCTTCCACAGAGCATCTCTATCAACTCTATCATATGCCTTCTCCAGATCCATAAATGCTACATACAAATCCATTTGCTTTTCTAAGTATTTCTCACATACATTCTTCAAAGCAAACACCTGATCCACACATCCTCTACCACTTCTGAAACCACACTGCTCTTCCCCAATCTGATGCTCTGTACATGCCTTCACCCTCTCAATCAATACCCTCCCATATAATTTACCAGGAATACTCAACAAACTTATACCTCTGTAATTTGAGCACTCACTCTTATCCCCTTTGCCTTTGTACAATGGCACTATGCACGCATTCCGCCAATCCTCAGGCACCTCACCATGAGTCATACATACATTAAATAACCTTACCAACCAGTCAACAATACAGTCACCCCCTTTTTTAATAAATTCCACTGCAATACCATCCAAACCTGCTGCCTTGCCGGCTTTCATCTTCCGCAAAGCTTTCACTACCTCTTCTCTGTTTACCAAATCATTTTCCCTAACCCTCTCACTTTGCACACCACCTCGACCAAAACACCCTATATCTGTCACTCTATCATCAAACACATTCAACAAACCTTCAAAATACTCACTCCATCTCCTTCTCACATCACCACTACTTGTTATCACCTCCCCATTTGCGCCCTTCACTGAAGTTCCCATTTGCTCCCTTGTCTTACGCACTTTATTTACCTCCTTCCAGAACATCTTTTTATTCTCCCTAAAATTTAATGATACTCTCTCACCCCAACTCTCATTTGCCCTTTTTTTCACCTCTTGCACCTTTCTCTTGACCTCCTGTCTCTTTCTTTTATACATCTCCCACTCAATTGCATTTTTTCCCTGCAAAAATCGTCCAAATGCCTCTCTCTTCTCTTTCACTAATACTCTTACTTCTTCATCCCACCACTCACTACCCTTTCTAATCAACCCACCTCCCACTCTTCTCATGCCACAAGCATCTTTTGCGCAATCCATCACTGATTCCCTAAATACATCCCATTCCTCCCCCACTCCCCTTACTTACATTTTTCTCACCTTTTTCCATTCTGTACTCAGTCTCTCCTGGTACTTCCTCACACAGGTCTCCTTCCCAAGCTCACTTACTCTCACCACCCTCTTCACCCCAACATTCACTCTTCTTTTCTGAAAACCCATACAAATCTTCACCTTAGCCTCCACAAGATAATGATCAGACATCCCTCCAGTTGCACCTCTCAGCACATTAACATCCAAAAGTCTCTCTTTCGCACGCCTGTCAATTAACACGTAATCCAATAACGCTCTCTGGCCATCTCTCCTACTTACATAAGTATACTTATGTATATCTCGCTTTTTAAACCAGGTATTCCCAATCATCAGTCCTTTTTCAGCACATAAATCTACAAGCTCTTCACCATTTCCATTTACAACACTGAACACCCCATGTATACCAATTATTCCCTCAACTGCCACATTACTCACCTTTGCATTCAAATCACCCATCACTATAACCCGGTCTCGTACATCAAAACCACTAATATATTTATATATATATATATATATATATATATAGGATAGGGGAGAAAGAATACTTCCCATGTATTCCCTGCGTGTCGTAGAAGGCGACTAAAAGGGGAGGGAGCGGGGGGCTGGAAATCCTCCCCTCTCGTTTTTTTTTTTTTATTTTCCAAAAGAAGGAACAGAGAACGAGGCCAGGTGAGGACATTCCCTCAGAGGCCCAGTCCTCTGTTCTTAATGCTACCTTGCTAACGCGGGAAATGGCGAATAGTATGAAAGAAAAGAAAGATATATATATATATATATTTTTTTTTTTTTTAATTTTTCCAAAAGAAGGAACAGAGAAGAGGGCCAGGTGAGGATATTCCCTCAAAGGCCCAGTCCTCTGTTCTTAACGCTACCTCGCTATCGCGGGAAATAGCGAATAGTATGAAAAAAAAAAATATATATATATAATTCTATTATCATAATACTTGATCGCTGTTTCCCGCATCATCGAGGTAGTGCCAGGAAACAGACAAAGAACGACCCATCCACTCATATAAACACATATACATGCATGCACATACATGTACATATAAATATATATATACACATCAACATATACATATATGTATATATACACATGTACATATTCATACTTGCTTGCCTTCATCTATTCCTGGCGCCATCCCACCCCAGAGGAAACAGCATCGCCACCCCCTGCATCAAGGTAGCCCCAGGAAAACAAAAAGAGGCCTTAAAGGCATTCAGTTGCCCATGCTGTCTTAGCTAACTTAAGAAATAGCTTTGGCAATATCATGAAAGTTATGCTGACTGAAAAAAATTACAGTATCTTTAAATATTTCATTATCAATTAAAAACAATATTCAAAATGATAAATCAAGAATGCAAGTTTTCTATCGCTATTACGAGGTCTCAGTGTCACTTCAAGAATTTGCACTTTAATTCACAACTTATGAATCAAAGAATGTTTTGGTGAGACATTCTATACAAGGGCCCCCTGTGGGCCCCCTTACACATCCAAATGATCTGATGAGCGCTAAATAACTACTATCCCAACCTGGTCTTAAATACCCATCCCTCTTACAATACACTCATCTGAAACCACACTCTCTAAACATATAGGAGTTACACTTTCTCATCTAAGCTCCAGACATCAGCCATTTCCATAATAGCACAAACACCAATTTGACATATCTCATGACTCTTCACGCCCTAAATGCAAAACCTACGATGAGAACACGGAGCTCTTACTGCTCAATTGCCCGGCACCTCTCCCCACAATCAGAAACACACATTATTGCACTTTATCACCTATGGTACCTGCCCAGTGGACCTGGATAACTTTCTGAGTACTGTGGGGGGTCTCACAGAAGAAAGAAATGCTTCTTCAGTAAATACTTAGTACATAAAAGCAAGAGGAGGTTACAAAACTTCTTTTAATTGTTCAGGGAAAAGATTGATACCTCTATTATCTGAAATTCATATACAATTAAATTTTCAGGAGATTAAGAAATACAATGTATTACATGATACAGCTGAAGTTGACTTTTGTCTTTTAGCAAAAGAAAAAAAAAAACGTTAAAATACAGATTTCAAAACTCCTCTTGCTTTCGATACAATATCAATAATATGATCAAAGTAAATTATATGAGGCAAAGCTAAGATAAATTCTCAATCATAAAAATAAAAGCCTAACAAAAACTCACCTTTCTTTGAAGAATTCTGCTAACTCTTTACTAGCAGTCTGACCTTGTTTCATATTCTGGTACAAGACATTCCATCCATTGTGTTCCTCCCCCTAAAAACATCAACAGTCTTAGCCAAAATAGGTACATAGCATGAAACTTAATTTTCTGTATGAATTAACATGAATTCAAGGACTAAGCAGTCCACTTTTCTAAACATACACCATACAGAGTTTTCTATCAAACAAAATTTAGACATTCAAAATATTCCAAAACTTACTATAAGAATTACTGTAATTTGCAATGAATAAGCAGTATAACTGTTAAGAGCTCTCTGGATGAGGAAAAACCAAGGGCAGAACTGCCCATTTCAATATCTTAACTTGATAATTTTACCCATATTTGGCAAAAGCTTGCTGCAACACACACTTTATAGAAAAAAATAAACATACAACACTTGGATCAAACTTCAGTGGAAAAGCATGACTCGTGCTTGTCTGATGAGTGTTACTTCTGATAGGTGGACGTCTGGTGGAGTAGTGTTCAAAACTGAGTTGAGGGGCATTTGTTCAGTGCTCGACAGGTTACCTCAGGGTGTGTCTTTTGTCATTGTAAGGATAATTTTTGAGGGGTGGGAGGGGGAGGCCTATAAAGTAATGGTTGTTCACTGTAAAGCAGAGTTAAACTTTCCATTTCTACTCACAAGTCTGGTTAGTAATGGACTGTTTTGGGTGGGAGAGGTCGAGTGGTGTTGCATGGCTTGAGTCCTAGGCACGCTTAGCTGAGATTATGTAAGTGTACAGTGTTAGCAGCTGCAAGGCAGCTACTGACTGCTCTGAGTGCACTATTCTGTGGCTTTCAGCTTTGGCCTATTTGCTTTATATAGGGTGGAAGACCAGGCAAGTGAGGTGTACTTTAGCATGGAGTGGAGTGGAGGGTATAAACTGGATTTGTGTCTACCTAGGGGTTAAATGAAAAATTGACAACTTCTGTGGAGATACAGCCATTTATCCCTAATAAAAACGTATCCAGTGATATCAATGCATATGAGATAACAGTAAGCTATTTCTCCATCTAGATATACTGATTCATACTGAATTTAGCACTGAATTTTCACTTAATTATCCTGCCTTTAGCACTGAATTTTTGCTCATTCATACTCCCTTTAGCATTGTTTTCACTCAATTATCCTGCCTTTAGCACTGAATTTTCACTCATTCATACCCCCTTTAGCAATGAATTTTCACATTATTAATGCCCATCTGTTAACTAAGAAAGTCACCCAAAAGGCATTATCTGTAATATAAACTTATGGGTAAATGCAACAGAAGGATAATAACTGGTGAATTTTTGAGCATTTAATGTACCAATGATTGTAATTAAGGAGCATCTTATGTTGAAAATAAATCAGCAGCAATTCACATTTAATGGATGTAAATGAATCTATCAATTGTCCTTCAGTAGGTGCTACAAGAAGAAAAGCTGATGGTTTATGAATGAAACTGGAAAGATGAAGATAACAGCTTATAAAGCATGAGCAAAAGTGGAAGTTCACATCCAGAACACATCACAAATTGAAAATTGACTTACCAAAGCAAAAACTGATTTCTTTAGTTTCATTTTCATACTGTAATGACTATATATATCATTTAGCTTCCTATATATGTAGGTATACGTTTTCAGAGGTTCGTCTGATCCTTAACTTCAAAAATTAATAATGACAGTTTTCTACACTAACCCTCTATGTTACCCAAACTAACTTCTGACTTAGTCTCAAGAGAGCTGAAATCTATGTAAATATGGAGGTGTAAGATTACTAAATATACAGTATTATAAATCACTAACAAAATTTTTCAACACCAATGGAATTAAAAGATTACTTTTTGTACTTTACCAAGCATTTTCAAGAAAAAATTTGTCGTGCTCTACATTAATTTCATTTTATAAAAAAAAAACTAAACATGAGAATTACTGAAATTCTAAATAAATAATAGCTAATATGAGGCTAACATACAGTATGCTAAATAAGCAAACATGAACTACAATAAATGATGTACAATATAAATCATTATTGTGAATTAATTCATATTACAAATACTTATAAAGCTAAAAATGCCTATTTCAAGTTATCCTTTGCAACTTTCAAACTGGCAACGTAAATCACAGGGACTAGTAGACTGAAGGAGTTATCTTTGGCAGCACCGAAGATAAATAGGGAATCATTTCTTCATGTGTAGTAACCATAACTACTCACAACCTACAACTATCTACAATGCATTTGACCGCCTCAGTAACTCTAATTGGGTCGAAAATGACCATAACATGAAGTGCCTAAATGGTTAATTGGCCTCGTTTTATCATCTCAAGCACCATGCCAATTCTCTACGACAAAATTGCATACACAGCATACCATAAAGCTATATTCTAGACAGCATAAATATAAATGAGAGAAAAAAAAGGGTAGCAATGGTAATAATGAGGGAGGCGACAGTGTGCCGTTATTAGTGGGTGGATCAGCTGACGACCCCACTCCCTCCCCACACGTAAACATTACCAACTGTCAACTTCTGTGCCGCCAATAAAAAAAAAGTGATATACGATTCTTAACCATATGCGAATGATCATTTATGTCATCCTACCCAAAAATAGTCGCAGAAGTCAACTGCCATCCTGTGGATAAATCCCTAATCGTTGCTAGCGCACCCGACCTGCATCATAACAAACGGCCAATATGGCGACACCTCGCGAACTATTGCGTGGTGGAGCGAGATCTGACCCGCCAGATTTTGAAAGTATGGTGGTTCACTTCATGCATTTGCATGGACGAGGTCTTGCCTGAACATGGGGGATTAAAGGATGTTAATGATAACATCAGGAGAGGGTAGACTGGACAATTATAAGCACAAACTCAAAGAGTCCGTTTAAACTGGGGTCATTATTTCAAATACCGCATATCATTCAGATCACTTAAAACCTAGATAACATGGAATATATATATATATATATATATATATATATATATATATATATATATATATATATATATATATATATATATATATATATATATATATATATATATATATATATATATATATATATATATATATATACAGAGGGAGAAAGTTAAGAATGATTTATTGCTGATATTAAGGACTCTGGGTTCATCTTAAAACCAAAGAAATATGATCTGACAAGACAGACGTGTTATCAGTCACACAAAAATACTTGAATTAAGATGAAGTGAAAAGAACATATATGTCCAGAGTTCAGCAGGGGCTCCTGACAACATTACTATGTCCTGAGTTATATTGGCTCCTTGAAACATAGCACTGTATAGTGCTTCTGGAAAAGAGGTAGTGTTCTTTCAGGAGGGAAAAATGAAGAAGACATCAGAATTCATGATCTTTCCCTCAGAGTTCCTGTTAAAGAAGAGCCCCTGAACACGACACGAGATGGAATCTACTCGTGGTGAGAGTTGGAAAGTGGCCGACACTTCCTTAAGATCTCTCTCAACCCAAAGGTGCTTAAAACTTTCAAGAATTTCCAACCCAATTTTATGTTTTGTTGAAAGTCCAAATCATTAAAATTTCAAACAAATAAAGCTTCCTCCGTAGATACGGTTAGTGTAATGGATTTCTTGTAGTCTTTGACAAGCCCAGGCACCATTGGAGGATCCAACGTACCCAAAGTTTAGTTTCCAATAATCCAAGAAAATAATGGTGACCCTCAAGTCACAAGTCAGCCAAAAAGGTGGCCTTGCGAATTCAATGACAAATTCAATGGTTGTAAGACCAAAGACGTTGTTACTGAGAAAAATGGGTTGTAAGTGTTTAAATTCCATATTTGAATTGCCGGTGAGAGGTCAATAGATTTTCTCTTCGTATGACCTATGTAAGTTCGTAATATTGTGAAACACTTAATAAATCCATAAACTTTTTCTTCGTAAGATGTGACATATATGTAAGACTTTCTAGTTATGTAATTTGTACTATAAGCTGTGAAACGAGGGTTGTAAGCCCATAAGCTTTTTGGCTTGTGAAACATGGATGTTAAAGCGAATAGAATTTGTGTTTGTACAATGTGGGTATATATGGCTTCACAGGTCTGCAGACTTTTATTAGCAACATGTGGGTACAGTAATTCATTATTTCTTTTTCACATGTGCTATGTGGGTTGTTGTATTTCTCTAAACATTTATCTTTGCAAAACTTGAATATTTTTCCCTTTATGATACAAGTGGTTGATTTTTTTTTTAATGTGGACCAAATGGGATTTTAGTGTAACGTTATACATCGTACAACGTAAAGAAACGTTTTAAATATAAAATATAAGTTGTGAAGGTGTATGCTTTTGGTAAAATATGGCACTTAAGTTCATACGGGTTGCAGTTATTATCTTTATTATAAAAACAATCTAGAATTCTCCCTAAATTAGCTAATCAGACGGAAGTCACGGTAGGGAAGTCCGTGTGTCATATCTGTTGGAACAGTACTCCACAAAATATGTCCAATTGTGGAGAATAAATCTGAACCCCCCACTTAGCCTTAAGATTAAGAGAACATAGCTATCTAAACGAGGAACTAATAAAACTGTTCATTATCTGTTCCACGTGAAGATGTCAGAGGAAAGTTCTGGGGGTTTAGATGTATGGCAAGCATTCAATGTAGTTGACGGGAATGGCAATATAGGGACTCAATTAATGAATCATTTTTGTGTTACGAGTGAAAAAGAAAAAAAAAATGCTTACATGATTGTGGAAGCTCACATTTCAACACAACTTATGGTTGTATGCACTTGATCCACCACCCTGTGGCATTAGGAATGACGTATTGCTCAAGAGGGAGAAGGGTGGTGATTGGACAGGCTGTAAAATAACATTTGTACCATAATGATTTGAATAATATTTTTATCTGTTGTATTCAAAGAATACATGTATTCCTTTCTTGAAAACACAAAAATCTTATTCTTGAGGGTATTGAGGTATGTCAAGTTCAATTCACTCAAAGTTAATGTGTGTGGTAATCATCTTGAACTTCGCAGATGGTGAAAGTTGAACAATTTGTTATTCACTTTTTTTTTTTTACAGAAACGCTTTTTTTCTGCATTTGTTGTCAGCATTAGTCTATTGTGCGTGCATAGTTGTTGGTAATATCTGCCTCAAAGGGTCAAGCGCATAAGTCCGGATCCTGGTTACAGATGTCGGCTCACAGTCAACCCAGCTGTTCATCCACCCCTAGGAGTTAATCGATATAATGAGTAACTGACTCAGGCTAAGGTATATATATATATATATATATATATATATATATATATATATATATATATATATATATATATATATAGCGTTAATGGGCCTCAGCTGCACCTGCCATCTCAGATAACATAAAAGAAAAAAAAAGTTTGGAAGGCTGAGTGGCATTGGTAATACCTTGAATGAAGGGTGGGGCTTAGCTTCAGGATGTGGGATTAAAGTTCAAATGGAACTTTTTGACTTTATTATAGCCCTGCTTAGGTAAAGTAGTTTTAAAATCTGTGAAGACACAAATGTCACACAAAAAGACATTAACTTGTTTGAAGAGCCTCTTGATGAGATGTACTTTTCTTGATAATATTCTTTGTCTATAATGTTGAATGCCTTTGCATTCTGCAAAGAAACTTACAGTATATCAAACTAAATTTGAACCGAATATTCAGATAATGCCATCACTGATATAATTTACCAAAGTGGGGCTGTCTTGTTATCAGTGATGGATATAATTTCCTAAGGAGAAATTCAGTTTGGGAAGGAGAGGATTTCACAGCTATATGACTGGGATTAGATTGTTGAAGGATGTGTTAGTTGTAAATGGTGAGGGTAGTATAAAGTGAAGCAGACAACTAGTGGCAGTTGAGAGACAGATCATGAGCTAGATCATCCTAAAATTTGGAGATTTAAGTTCATGAGGCAAGTAACAGGAGTTTTTGGTGTTGAAATAAGCACAGACACACCCACTGAAGAAAGAATATGATTGTATGTTATTAAAGTAGATAAAAGTAATTGATGGAATCATCTTTAGAGAGTAAGACAGAAGTACTTGGCTAATGGCTTTCAGTATGGAAAGAATGTGAATGTTAGTGAAACAAAGAGAAATCAAATTGGTTTATTTGTAGAGCAAAGTTCTTGGGAGGAGCCACTAATGCTCCTGCCTGAGCAATACCTCTTGCTGGCAAAGACAGATAGGAACACCAATAATTTTTCACAACTCATAATCCTTGGAACTGGGAGCCATAAGTATGTTGGGCTCATCCATGATTGTATTTTAGTAATTTACAAAGAGACAGATGAGATAAGAGAAACTTACATGATTAGTCGATATTCTTACAGGATTTCTTGAAATTTGACCATTACCCTCCCATTATATATGTATCAGAACTATCCTCTCACCTCTAAATGCTTTTGGAATTGAAGCATAATTTTACCAATACCAAATGGTTTTACACATACTAATAGGTGGGGAATGCATTAACTTGCCCATATATGCAGATGATTTTTCCTCTTCTATTGTTTATATTTTTGGCCAAATTTAGAGTACATCATATATGATGGCATGGTACATATTGTCATATCAAGTACAATCCTTTACAAATAGCTTTCTTTCAATTTACTATATGTTTATGTTTTTTATTGTGCCAATTGTTGAATTTCTACTTCACTGTTTTACATGTAACAATTGTTGTATATTACATCAGTGCAGTCATGCTACTCATCTAAGAAAAGTTTTCACTGCAGGTATCCAGAGGCACACTTGCAGTGCAAATACATTTTAGGAATATAAGTATGAACATATACTTGTGAACATAAATCTTTATGTCTTTTTAAGTAAATTTTTGTTTGATGATCTCTTGGTATTGCAAATTTTTGATAATGCAATTGTCTTTATATATCTTCATATTTGGTTCCAAAGTATTATTGCTAATTTCATTACTCTCTTGCTTGATGAGGTGCTAGTAGTCTTAGCATTTTTATATCAGTACCCTCAGTTTGTTGCCATATGTAAATTTTCATATATCTTTTCATGTCATTTTAGGCTATAAAGTTTGAGTTTTTTAAACTCATGATGGTTCAGACTTTTCATACCCTAAATGTTGCTTGTGAAGTGTTATTGAATTGTTTAACTTGTTCCATTTTCCTTGTGCAAGAATAAGAGTACTTTGTCATATGACTGGCATGAACATGAGTCCCTGTTTCTGTGTACAAGCTTTAGTACTCAGGTGTCAACATAAATACCTTGGTTAAATTACTAACTAGATATGGGTTTCTTCTTTCACAGCTTTTCGTCTTAGATTTAGATTTGAATTCCAAATATTTTTGAAATCCACAAAGGAAATTGGAAGTTGTCAATCTAAGACTTAATTTCCCTCTGCAAGATGAATTGTGAGCTTTGTAGGCTGTTGGCTGGCCTTAGTTGGTAACCCAAAGGATGAGTCATTAGAGGTGCTTGGAGGCCTCAGTAACCTGCTAGTGATCACGGTGAGTGGTTGTATGCCTTTTCTATGGACTCCTATGGCACCCACCACTGTCCACTGATCTGAATAACCTTATGCAAAATCATGTGTGCAATGGCATGTGTAAGTGAGGGCTGACATTTGAAGAGTTAAAGTATTTCTCTGCAATACACCCCTATAATTCTGAATACACTCTTAAATTTTTCCTAAAGTCATAAGAGTATTCATTTAAGTGCATTAATATGAGCAGGGAAAAATTTCTTAAGTACAAGGCCTTCAGCATGAGTATGAGCACATGAGAGAATATAAAATGTAGATCTAGTACAAGTATGAATGAGTACTGTACCAAAATTGTCTTGTTGAGAGGGATGCCAACCCCCATATCTCCCTACATAAATGAATTTTATACATGAGTTATCAGGTATCACTATGAATTGTGGGTCAAATAATTGCTTCTGCTTTCGTATCTTTCCCCTTACAGATTCAGAATGAAATCCCAAAGGAAACTGGAATAAAAGTTGACACTACAGTCTATGCTTTATTTTATTAACAGTAACATATACATTAATCACATATTAATTCATTTCTGGAAACTTAATGAAACTGATAAGCATTCCGTCATTAACCTTTCATTTTTACCACATTATAAACAAACTTCACTTTTGAATCACCGAAACTAGTTTATCTCTAAATCTGGTAAATAATCCATGGTAAGCATTGCAATTCAAGGAAATATGGGATTACTTTGTTCCAACATCTCTCCAGTAGGGGATAATTGGATTTTCCTCCCAAATATGGCACATTTGGACTAAAGAATGTATTTCCATGGCATAGCAAAGAGTAAGGTTAGCATATGGTTGCCATACCAATGAATGTGACTAGTACACATACCAACCAAAGTGATGTATTAGAAGTAGGAAGATAAGTGTAAAAAACCAACTGTTATTTACATTTAAATATAACAATTTCATTTTAATCATTTATTGTTGAAATGTTTAAGGTAATGCAACAGAAATATATAATATGACACAAAAACAAAATAATCATAAAAAATACAATAGAAACAACTTTTGTCAAGAAAGTAATAAACCGTCTCTTCGAACACCTACATAATGTGATTCACAGGCCTCTTATGTATGTTGATTTGAGGGAAAATTATAGAAACCTGGGGATATCTATACTATAAAAAGGCAGTCTTGTCATCTGCAGACTCCTTGAGAAAGCTGCCAGATTCATTATCTATGTACAGTTGCCATTAATACATCTAGTTCCATGGTAGGATGGACACTGCTGAAAGCTAGGGTGATATATATTTGGGAAAATGTTATACTATATAACATCATTGACAGCTGGTCTTGTATGTGGATATGCTGAGGAAGATGCTAGATGCACAACGTCCAACCCCCATATGCAAATACCAATAATTCATCTGCTTCCTTGGCAGAATAGAAACTGCTGGCTGCTGGTGGTGTTTTATTTTTGGATATGTTACTCTTTAGCATGAAGGATGTCCTAGCAATATGTGAGGTATAAAAAGCAAAAAAGGGTGGGGGTGAGTGTTACACCACTACTGTTCTCTGATGCAGCACAGTTTTATTCTTGTCAGTTTCTGCTCAGTGTAAGTCCGAGTCCAAAGGTCAATGGCCAAGTGGTCAACAGCCTCCCAGCCCTCTGCTGGAGCAAGCAGATAAAGCCTGGAGGGCCTGAACCCGATAGTAACAGTAAAACAATAGACTTCCTCATTGCGACATCAGTCTGAGACAAAGCTTTATAAAATATACAGGACTGCTTTTAGTGCAAGAAATAATTTTGTTTTTCATCTTGTTACACTTTTACTTGTTTAATATCTCTGAATTTTGAATAATTTGGATCAGTAAAAGGATTTACTGTGTCTTGCTCTGAAGTGTGGCAAGCACCACAGTTGCGAGGCTCAGGAGTACTCTAAAGGTACTCTATTCCATGTATCCACATAGTTTTTACAATAGTTTCAGTTTACTGTTAAGTAGTAGAAGTATTCCCTCAAGTAGGAATGTACAATAGATTCAGTTTATGGTTAAGTAGTAGAAGGTTTCTCTCAAGTAGGAATGTGAGTATTAAAACAAGTACTGAGGGAAAATACTCATGAGTACAGTACAAATACTCTGGAATAAGTATGTGTAGAAATACCAAATATGGCTCTAATAAGTAGTCGTACTAAAATTCTGTGTACACAGAAGGCTGCCTCCCATGTCTCCCTGCACAAAAATTTTTTTATGCATTCTTTAACATATTCAAAGAATTTTGAAGAAATAAAATATTAGCTCAGATATGACTAACTTCTTTGTTTTGATTTTTTTTTAAACCTATTAGACTTTACTCCCTTAGTTTTGTATAGAGACCAGCCATAAAAGGACTAACCATTATGATATGTTTTTCTTTCCCGATAGGGAAGTGTGGAATTCTCTTCCTTCTTTCATCATTCCTTATAACTTTTCCACCTTTTAAGAGTTGTCTGCAAACACAACTTGGGCATTCAATTACCCATGACATGTAACATACTTCTAAAAAAAACTGTATATCAGTTTTTGTAAAATTGGAATAATGAAAGGAAAAGGTGCTAAGTAAGTATATAGCAATTATAGGGGAATAAGTCTGTTACGAATATTATAAAAAGTGTATGCATGAGTGTCGATTGACTGAGTGATGGAAATGACTGAATGCAGAATAGTGAGGAGCAAGGGGGTTTAGGAAAGGTAGGGAAGTGAAAGTCAGATTTTTGCAATTAAAATGACTAGAAAAGCACCTAGTGGAAGGTAAGAAGCTGTAAGCAGCTTTTATTGATCTGGAGAAAGTTTATGGCAAGGTAGAGTGGAATGTTTTATGGGATGTGTTAAGAATACAAGGGGTAGGAGGCTACTGTTGGGTGGTGTGAAAACTTTTTACAGAGGACTAAATGCATGTTTAAGAGTGGATGGAGAGTTGAGCAAACGTTTCAATATACATGTGGGTGTGAGGAAGGGCTGTGTGATGTCACCATGGCTTTTTAACATGTATGGAGTGTTAAGAGAAATGAAAGAAAAATTAGGGAAAAGGAGTGTGGTGGTGAGGTATGGTGGCTTGTGACAAGCCTTTTTGTGGATGGAACTGTGCTGTTTGCTGAGAATGAAGAGAAGTTGCAGAAGGTTGTGAGTGAGTTTTATGGTGTGTGTGTGTGTGTGTAAGCATAATATATGGTACCTGGGTAATCTTTCCACCCATTTTATATATAAAATGATATTTCTTGCCACATTTCCAAAGCTAAGTTCTTCGTACAGGTACAGGAGGGGGGAATGAGTGATAAATGTTCTCTTGGCATTGGAGGAACGTATAAAACAATTTGTAATGATGTTGCCACCATAGCCAAAATGTCCCTACTTCGTTTTATATATACAGAAAATCACTGCAGATGTTATTCCTATGGTATATGTATATCTTATAGTGATTATGCAAATCAATAATCATTCCAAAAAATACATATAAGGTAAAAAAAATTGCTACATGCCTAGTGGCAACATTGTCTACTGTTACTGTAATACTGATACTTATACAGCTTATTGTGGACTTTACAGGGTAAATATACTTATCTATCATTATCTTATTTTAGAAGGATGAAAATATTTTTATCCAATATGAAAAAAATGAATTGCACAGGAATGGACAGAAAACTTCACTGAAAGGTTAGAAGGTTAATGGCCATATATTCTGCCTTAAGGGAGAGGCAGCCAATTCGAAGAACTGATTCTTATATGAGGTCAACCATCTCCTAAATCATAGATCTCATATGATGTCAGCTGCCCTCTATGGGTTAAATGTTAAAATGCCAAAGTAACATGTAATATTCTTCAGCATATGTTATAAGCACTGCCATTGAGTCCTCAAGTGAAAAGAAGGTTGTGAAGATCATCAATGGCTGAAATACTTATAAATCATGCATGCTTCACCTAGTCTGAATGAGGGGAAAAGTCATATTAATAATTGTATGTACAGATACATAGAATAATTGACTTAATAAGAATATATAATTGAATGGAGATGTGAAGACTAGACAAAATGATGTGGACGTACAAGCTTGATGTTTTGTCACCATTAACTTAAAAAGCTCCTATAACAATATGGCAGTGAATAGGTACTATTAATGGTTATGAAACCATTCAACAACCAAAGAGGATGAAATTCTCACATATTTAAACATTTATCTTAGGTAAATAAAAACTTCGCAAACTTTTCATGATAGTCACCAAGGAAACGTCTTGCACATTTAAAATACATAAAAACAAACCTCTCTAAGTATGACACTATTAAATCTTCATATGCATGGCTAAAATAAGACTTTTTCTCCAAACAAACAATTACCCATATACGTCATATACAAATTATGACATATCTGGGTAATTCGGTCTGCTAATTTTTCTGGTTCTATGCCAAAAACAATATATTATGAAAAGGGTTGTGGTATTCATCGTGAAAAATGCCAATTTAGATGGTCTGCAAGCATCTACTTTAATTCAGTATGGGTGATATATGTCACTAATCTTTCATTTCAAAAGATGAGAGAAAATGTGTTTGCATGAATTCTAACAATGTATGGGTAAAACTGTCATATCAACAATATGATCAAATATAATTCCCAGGTTCATATATTTCACTGCCCTGAATGTATAAGAGATACCCAACCATGCTTTGCAGAAAAATAACCTTGAAGAAATAAAATCTGGAGGCTCTTTTGTAATTCATGAATTTACTTTGTGCATCCATTAGCCAGAGAAATTCGTTACATTGGATGTGGTATGTAAATTCATCTATAATAATCTAATGGTAAATAATTTTCCACAGTATTCTGTTCTGTGGCATAGTTTTCAAATTTTAAAGCTAATTAGCATAATATGGGTTGCAGAGGCAATTTACAATTTCCTTGAATAATACTTATCTTTTAAGTACATTGTTTTCTTTATACTGTTCCTTTACTCTATTTAGAGTATCGTTTGCTGTTTTACAGAATACATTAAACAAAAATGTTATAACTAACATAAACATACTTTCAGAAACGGTGTATCTTATGATTCTAATTACCATGAAACATACACCTAAAATACAGTATGAACAAGTCATGATACATATTGAACATTTCTAAACAACATATATAATGTAAAATGGTAGAAGAAAACAAATACTGTACAGTTAAACTTGTAAGAAATGGAAGACAAGTGAAGAAACTGTGATACATAAATTATCAATTTTCATAACTAATAAGAAAGATACGCATATCCATGGGAAAGCATTAACATCAAGACATGTGGCATAGCTTAGGCCAAGTTTTCCAGAGTTCTTTAACAATGAAAATACAAACATTAAAGCATAACGCATCTAAGGAGATTAAAATGATTAACAAGGATTTTTAGCATTACACTGAAAAACCAAAGTCTATAATACCTCAGAGTACCTAGCAAATCAAGGATCAATAAAGGAAACCATAATATACCGTGTGCCTTTGGTGGTCTGGAGTCCCTCATGGTAATGTGTGAGTCGGCCAGGATGCATCAATGCCCATCCCACGCGTGTGTTGATTACAGAACAGTTATATCTGATAAAATGTGCACCACCTCCCTGAAAAGTTTAAAAGCAAATAATAATAATATTCATTTTAATGCCTAACTGTTTTCTACATTACTGAGGTAGCGACAAGAATAAATGAACAATGGCCTCATTTGCAAACATCCACTCCCTTACTGTCATGTATACTGTGGTGTAATCAGGGCATACCACTCTGCCAAGCTCCAGAGACTTCTAAGCTTTATTTTGATTGCTTCATATGTTGTAATCTAAAGAAAGCACACCACCTGTGTGTCATGCTGATTCAGTTCATTTTATCCCACTTGCACCTTTTACCCTCCTATATGTTCAGGCCCTGATATCCTAGGACCTCCTTCACTTCATCCTCCATCTTCAGTAATCCCATCCCCCATCTTCCTTTACTTCTGATTCATAAATCCTCTTAGTCAGTACCACAACACAAAACCTTTCTAAATTCAGCAGATCCGAGTTAGCTCTCTTAATTACACAGAACTTACTTCTCTCCTTGCTTTTACACTGTCATTCATTACACAATTGAGCTACCTCACATCATGTGACCTCTGGCATTTCACTTCCATCATGTTCATGCCAACTAATTATTATACGTATATTCAAAACAATTCCTTTTGACCATAAGGCCCACTCACTTACATATACTTACATATGAATCATTTTTATACCAGGAATTCCCAATCAGCAGTCTATTTTCAGTCAAAAACTCGGTAAGCTTTTCATCAT